>NC_047670.1:52849292-53209292 GCF_011762505.2 Arvicanthis niloticus
TCCTTCCTGCCCCTTCGTCTGCCCACGGCGGCCATGGCGCCAGGCTCCCACTGTAGAAATGCCAACCCCAACCCACAGGTGGGCAGTGGCCTCTGGGGGGTCAACAGCACAGGTGATGTATCCATCCGTTAAAAACACAGGTTCCTGGTGGGCAGAGTGGAGTCCAACACTGGCCCATTTACTCTGAGACTGAAGTGTGACCTTAAAAAGCCACACTAGTGGCACAAACCTAGAACCCCGGCACTCAGGAAGCTAAGATGAAAAAAATGATGATATTAGAGCCAGACTGGGCTATGTGGGGAAACTGGGATTTCTAGGGCAACACCGTCTCAAAAAAGAGGTGTAAGTTATCCTGCGCCTCTGCACAGTCAGAGTCTCTCTCACCTACCCATGGTCACCCAGTGATTTTAGGATTACAGATCTGGTATGGCTCTGGGGACAATGATTGGCAATGTGTCCCTCTTAGTCCCCACACCTTGTGTCTTTGTCTATCCAGACACCCAGGACCGCTCCTGCTTTCTGCCTCTGTCCCCCCACATTGATATCAGGAGTCAGGGGAGATGTAAGCCTGTGATTCAGCTGACCAGTCTGGAGCCCTTGGCAAGTCACCCCACTACTGGGCCCTCAGTTTCCCCCACAGGACCTGAAACAGAGCTGATGCTCTGTTGATTGGATGATTGGATGAGAGCTGTTTGTGCTGTCTGCATCTCAGGAGCCAGACTTAGTCCCTGTCAGACAACCAGGGAGGCAGAGCCAAGACTCAAACCGAGAGAAACATTCTGACGTATGGCACTTATAATCCCTTTTTTTGCTTATGGTTTTATTTTGGGGTCATTTTTTTTTCTATAATTTTGCTTCCATCAAGTCTCCCTCTTCCTCTTACCAGGATTGACATTAACATTAACAGCCAAACAAAACTACTTCAAGGTACAGAACCAGATAAACTCCCATGAGCAGTGAGCAGTGATGAGGACCTTCTAATCAGTGTGGAATAGTCCAGAACATAATCTCTTCGACAGGCTTGGATAGAGTCGCCCAGATGGGACTCACTTGACAGGTTAGGGCATAGAGATCTTGAACCCTAGAAACTCTCCGACAGCTGAAGATCTGCTACACAACAGCTCAGCTTGACTAACGGCATCCAAAGCAGGTCTCCCAGGATGTCCCGCCCCCAGCACAGGGACTGACATCTCAGCCTAATCTTTGGCAATGATAGCCACGGGATCCGAACACAAAGGAAACAACCCTGAAACCAGGGAGCAGTCAGGCAGAATGCAACACCATCTAGTGGATGGTGGAGGGATCAGCAGTCAACGCATCTGGCCACCATGATCACCCCGTCCCAGCACATACTGGCAGACAAGCTGAATTCGGCCCCAGAACAGACATCCACCTTTTTGAGAATGCAGAAGGGGACAGGGACCTCCTAACTGAGCATTTGACACAGGGCTTCTAAAGCACTTCAACGGTCACCCCAGACTAACCTGTCAGGACTGCAAAACACAGAAAAGAAAACCATATCCCGCCGGGCGGTGGTGGCCTTTAATCCCAGCACTTGGGAGGCAGAGGCAGGTGGATTTCTGAGTTCGAGGCCAGCCTGGTCTACAGAGTGAGCTCCAGGACAGCCAGGGCTACACAGAGAAACCCTGCCTCGAAAAACCAAAAAAAAAAAAAAAAAAAAAAAAAAAAAAAAGAAAAGAAAGAAAGAAAAAAAAAAAAAGAAAACCATATCCCTCACCGATAGTCCTGCAGGACAGCCTGGGAATGGGAAGGGCAGCCATTGCTCCCAGCCACCACAGCCTGGCCACCGGCCTCATTCAGAGAACTGTCCTGTCTTTGCTCAGATGGGATGTCATGTCTCCAAATGTGTCAGCTTCAGGGTTTAGAGTGAAGTATAAAAATGACAGGATTTAAATTACGATTGCTGAACTTTTGTGATGCCACACAGATAATGCTGCCCTCGGTTTGATGCACATAGAATGGCCAGGAGCTTCAGACACATTGGTTGAGTGAACACAGCAGCTTTGGGATTCTGATTTCGAACAGGACAAGTTATCAGCCCAAGAGGCTGGAGTCCACCTCAAGACTATTGAGTGCTGCACATGAAGCTGGATGGTACTGGTGAACTTTAACCAGAGAGAGAATCCAATTTCACGTTCAGAAGACTCTCAAATAGGAGGGAAGAAGGGCTGGGGAGCCACCTCACTAGACTCTGCAGCATGTGCCCAGGGCGTCATCACCAGTGAAATGATGGATGCTGGCAGAGCCTGTAAACCAAGAGTCTGGGATTACTTGTGTGGGCCTTAAATCTAATGCCAAGTGTCCTTTTTAAGAGACCCACAGAAGGGGTTGACAAGATGCCTCAGTGAGTAAAGGCTGCCAAGCCTGATGGGTCTGAATTTGATCCCTGGGACCCTGCTCCTCCAAATTGTCTCCAGACACATAAAAGCATATGTATACACACACAACACACAGAGAGATGGGGGGGGGGGGTTGGCTCATGTGTACACATACACACAAAAAGAGGGATAGAGGGAAAGGGAGGAGAGGAGGGAGAGAAGGCTCAGTAGCTTAGAGTACTTGTCTTGCAAAGGGTTGGCGATCACAAGCATATGTGACTCCAGTTCAGGCAGGAATCTGATGCCCTCTTCTGACCACCAGGCATGCAAGTGAAACACAGGCATACACACAGACAAGACATTAACACATAAATCCTCATTTTTGATCCTTAAAAGTATTTTAAAGTTGGGAGAAGCAGGCCACTTAAAGACAAAGCAGATCCTGGAGTGGTGCTGGCCCAAGCCATGGGAGACATGGACCCACTAGATTCTCCTGGAGAGAACATCTCGGCTTTGAACTCAAGTAGCTCCATCTCTGTTGTAAGCTGTCTGGCATGTGGTAACGTCACAATAACCCTAGGAAAGGCAGAACCAATAGAGGCTGGTCTAGGAGGTAGAACTTGTCATTCATTTTACTCAGGAGGGGAATGAAGCATCCATGAGGTTAGAGAAGATTCCCATCTCCATCCTTCAGACTGGACACCCCTGCAGGTCCTACACCAGGCTCCGGGAGCCTGGCATGCACCTGAATCCTCTGAAGGGCTGGTGGCATCCTGGGTCCAGACTCTCTGAGGCAGCAGGTCTTCAGTGGTTATAAGATTGGACTCTCAGAGGGCAAGAGCACTGGCTGCTCTTCCAAGACTCAGGTTCAATTCTCAGCACCCATGTGGTGGCTCACAGCTGCCTTTAACTCCAGTTTCAGGGAATCTGATGTGTTGCAGCCCTCTCTACTCCACGCTTGGCAGCCACTGTTTCCCGGCCCAAGCTGCCGCTCCGGTCTGCGGGTCAGGGTCTAGAGAGAAAGAGAGAGAGAGAGAGAGAGAGAGAGAGAGAGAGAGAGAGAGAGAGAGAGAGAGAGGATAAAGGGGAAGAGACGCGAAGAATGGAGGCAAGACAGAGGTTCTGATCAAGTCTCAAGTCTCTCTTATTGAAATGAAATCTGGGGTATTTATACGCTTTTGCCATATGCCTTGTAGGCGCATGGATACCATGTGCCTTGCAGGTGTTAATATGATGTAAGCCTTACAGGCGTGGATACCACATTCACCTTATAGGCATGTATGGCATGGATAGCACATGGACAGCACGTGAACTGCATACCTTGCAGGCATGGCTACCACATGCACCTTACAGGCATGTATGGCATGGATAGCACGTGCACCTTGCAGCTGGGGGCAGTAAACAGCAAAACAAAATATGTGGGATATCAGAGTGTGCTTCAGCTGTTGTAGGCTGTTGAAAAACAAGTCTCATGTCAGAGTATATGGCTCAAGATGGCTGCCAAGTTGATAGCCACTTTCTGCTTAAAGTTGGCTCCCAACACTGATGCCCTCTTCTGACCTCCATGGAGACCAGATACGGAAGTGACTAACAGCTATACATGCAGGCAAAACATTCATACAATAAAAACAAACAAACAAAACAAAATCAGATGCTGCTGCTGCCACGATAGGGTTCCACACAAACTGCTGGCTCAGCCAGGCTAGTTCGTACCTCCAAATCTTCATCACAAGACTTGACAAGAGAAATCAACATGGCAGTCAATTACAGTCAAGGGCTGGAGCCCCTTTCTTGCTAAGAAGCACAGGGTGGAGATTCCAAGCCCAGTGCTGCAAATAAATACAAATAATGTAAGGCAGACTCAGAGGCACACTCAGGAACGGGGGAAGGTGAGTATGTGCAGATCTAGCAGGATGCAGGTCTGCTCTGGGCCACCAGACGGAGTCTGACAGTCTTGTCTCCCAGGCCTTCTGATTTCCCGTTAGCACTGGCATTGGTCTGGCACTATCTGGATGCTTTGTTTCCTGTAGCTTGGGGCTTCTCCACCACGGCTGATGCTGAGTTTGCTGTGCACACTGCACCCCTCCCCAGCTCCTGCTCACCACCCACTCCTCCCCTTTCTGCTTCTAGAACTGCAGCATCTCCTCCAGAACCTCCTTCCTCCTAGAGGAGAAAGGAGAGACCAGCCTGTGGAAGGAGAGGCCTACCTGAACCTTCCCTGGGCCCATGGCTGCCCAGCCTCTTAGCCTGCATGGAAGGAGGAGGCTCCTGATTCCTAGGATTGTGAGCCCCTACCCGCTGCCCAGGATGTCTCCGAGCCCCCTCAAACTGCTAAGCAGAGTCAAGTGTGGTCTCATGTGACAGCCCAGCCCTTCCAGGCCTCCTTCTACTGTAGACAGACACCCAGACACCAGAGAGTAGGACATGGTTGGTACTCTTTATTGTGACGCTCAGTGGAAACATCTGTAAACCAGCTTACTGTAGTGGTGACAGCTGCAACACATGCTAAGGCACTTGTATTATATAAAAAAGGGGGTGCGGGTCCCACTCACTCCTTTGTTACAGCAACTGGGACCTGAATTCAGAGCTTTTCTAGCAATATGTAGCTTCATGATTTGACTGTTTTTCCTTTAAAAAAAAAAAAAAATAGAAAAAAAAAAAAAAAAAAAAAAAAAAAAGAAAGAAAGAAAAAAGCCTTCTTGCCGTAAGGGGATCTAATCACAGCATTTACAAGACAGTGAGGCAGCAGGGAGACTCAGCGACCAGTGTAGACCATTGCAGGACAGGCTACTCTCTCTAACATGGTTCCAGGGAAAGGCTGTGAAAACACCCAGAACTAGAGCACTTACTACAAGAAGGAAAAAAATAAAACCTTTTTTTCTCTTTCCAAAGCATCCATGTGGAAGGCAGACTTGAAGCTAGAGTGGGTGGCGCAGCGCAGCCGCCCCGGGCCCCAGTCCTAGGTGAGGCACACAGGAGCACACAGTGGGCCCAGCCCTTGGATATTCTGGCTGCTAGACCCTGCAAGTCCTTTAACCATTAAATATATTTGGTCCCCTAGAGTGCTGGGAGAAGCCACCGGAAGGCTGCTGGCCTTTCTAGCGTGGCCCTGATGCCCTGTCTGGTTTGCCCCAGTGCCAGGACAGTCTGCCCTCGGCAAGGGAGGGGCATTGCACTTGAGACATTTTACAGTCGGAAGGAGCAGAGGCACCAGTGCTACCCAGAAGGGAGTAGAGGGAATTCCCAGAGAGCCCCATGTTCTGCACCCAGCACAGAGGCATAAGCCCTGGACTGCTCCTTCTGGACCAGGAAGGGCCCAGGGAAGGGGCTGTAGGGCAGGTGTGAGGTTACCGTGTGTGATTGCCAACAGCAGAGGAAAGAGTGGGGGGAACGGGCAGCAGAGGTGGGGAAGGCAACAACACTTCTAGAGGGCCTGAGCTATCAAAACCTTTATCTGAAGAAAAATAGATTCATAGAAAACTCTTGTGCCCACTCCCATGGCCGCCCTTCTTGCCCACCACTTGTGCTTTCAAGCAAGTGGGGCAAGACCTTGCGGGTCATCCGGCCTAAGTCAGCCTGGACTCTTTGGTATCAGATTCTCAAAGGGTATGGAGGACTGACAGGGCTGCAGCAGAGGAAGCAATACCCTCGGGAAGGCCTGGGAGGAGGAGGTCATGGGCAGAGCAGTCTCAAGGCAGGGGTGTGAAGGGCTGGGGTAGGGAGGCAGGGCCGTCTGTCCATCATCTCTGGGCTGCAGGAGAAGCTCCTATTCAGCTGCCTTGGCATCAGCCCCGTCTGCTTTTCCGTCGACCTCCTCGTCTGAGCAGTCCCCAGTGCCTTTCCGGACAATTCGACGGGTCACGACAAACGGCATGTCCCCACGCCTGTGGGCAGAGGCGGAGGGTCAGTGGGGCCAGCTAAAGAGAAATGGGCAGCCCAATACATAGATTTCAAAGTGATCTCTAGAGGGAAGGAGGCCAGGGATCATCCCTGCCAGAGGACGTGGACCATCAGAGCAACTGCGAGCCTTACCTGCCAGGTGCCTTTCTACAAAGCACCAGCACAGGAGGCTGATGGAGGCAGGTGGAGCTCCCTCCTGCATCAGGTCCTGTGCTCAAGCCTCACAAGTAGGCAGGGTGAGTAGGGGGTGGGGGAGGGCTTAGTGGCAGAACACATGCCTAGCACATGGGACCCTGAGTTCCATCCCAGCACCACAAAACAAAAAGTAAGTGGGACTAGAAGCTCAGGGAACAACTGTTCACACAGGAGTTGGGGGCATCCTCTGATCATGTTAGAAAACACAGATGGAATTCTTAGGAAAGTCTGGTTTTCATGCTTTAAAAAAGATTCCCTCTGGAGGGAGAATGGTCACTGAGCAACATTCTAACACTAACAGAATCAAGCTTTCCTGCGTGCTGCATAGCGACCCACACCAGCACTCCCTCTGGGACATCTCCTAGGAGTGCAGACTCAGGCCAGAAGGCCTCTAACAGACAACTGAAAAACCCCAGCATGGAAGTACCGTCCATCAGGGTTGGAGCTGCAAGACGGACCATTAAGATAGGCTGGGAACCAACTGCCAAGAATCTGCAGAGCCTGGCTAAGTCCCAGAGGCAGGGACCCCGAAGGACACACTATGACACACTATGACACACAATGACAGCCACCTCTGCGTCTGTCATTGCATCCCACCACCTTGCACACCAGCTCTGGAAGGAAATGGCTTTCTGCAATGTGCTCAGGATGTGCCTGGGTAGGGGAGTGTGGTCACGGGACAGAAGGCCGGCTCACCTCAATTTGTTCTTCAGGGAGCTGACCTCTCGGTTCATGGCGTCGGCAGTCTCCGTGGCATCCTCCAGCTCACGCTGCAGCTTCCGGCGTGAGGCATTGGCCCGCTGGGCCTCCTCCTCAGCCTCCTCTAGCTGACGCTTAAGCTGCTTCAGGCGGGTGGATGCCTTGTCGGCCTGCAGAGACAGGTGCCAGGGGCGCTGGTGAGCCGCCCTGAGTGCAGCCCACGGGGAACCAGGGCCCTGCCCGAGCACAGACCTGGTCCTTGAACTGCTCCGCGTTCCTCCGCTCGTCCTCCACCTGCAACAGCACGTCCTTCAGCCTCTTCTCCGTCCGGCGCACCTGCTTGGAGGCTGCCTGGCGCTCCCTGGGTAGGACAGAAATGGTGACTGAAAAGGGGCACTCTCTACCTAATAACACAGCCAGCAAGATGGCAACCGCAACTGCCACTTCCTGGGACCACGTGGAGGCCTGGAGGCCACTGAAGAAGCTCATCTATGGAGAAACTGAGGCTTGGGACCCAGAATGATCATTACCTCCAAGTTTCAGTTTTGCTGACTCTCACTAAAAACAGCCAACAAAGCCCCGGGTCTAGGTGTGGCCTATGGGTTTCTATTCAAATTCCACACACTTCTCAGAGCAAATGAGGCTGGTTGTGGGGCCTGAAGACAGAACCAATTTCTGACCCAACCAAAGGTTACAGAGACCAACCCTGTGCCCTCAATCTGGGTAGGGTCCCTACTTGGTCTCGTTGTCCAGCTGTTCCTCCAGCTGTGCGATCTTGGCCTCCAGGGCTGCGATGGAGGCCTTGTACTTGGACTTGACGGCACTCTCCATTTCCTGCAGCTTGGCCTTGAGCTCCTTGTTCTGGCGGTCCAGCTGCTGCCGCGCGTTCTCGTTCTTCTGTGCGTGGCTGCGTTCCAGGTTCAGGTCGGTGTTTATCTGGTCGATCTGCAGAAAGGAAGTAGGGTGACCTCAGGGAGGCTGGCTCCCAGCTGCAGGGACACACAGGACCATCTCACACACCAAGACCAACCACATCCCAGCTCTCCCAGGAAGGGATCAGCCCATGACTAGGCCCCAGAAACTTCCTGAAACAGTCTCCGAGGCGCAGGCCTTCACAGGGTCGGAAGCCCCCATCCTCCTCCTGCCCACCATGGCACCACAAGGAGCTCACATAGAGTCTGGAGCCCAGTGCACTAGGCCCACTGTGTCGGGTACTCACCTGCAGGTTGGCCTTCTTCAGCCGGTCGTTGATCAGCTCGGTGTTGCCCTGCTCCTCCTCCAGCTCCTCCTCCAGCTGGGCAATGCGGGCCTCCAGTCGCCGCTTCTCCTCCAATGCTAGGGCCCTGGGGAAGACCCGGAGAAGTGAGTGCTCGCACAACTGAGGAGGTCCTCCCAGCACCCTGTGCTTCCTCCTCCTGGCTCACCCTTTGCCACTGCTGTTGGCGATCTCATCAGCCAGCTCGTCCCGTTCCTGTTGTGCCTGGCGCTTAGCACGCTCGGCGGCTGCCAGTTCCTGTCACAAGTACACCAGAATGTGACCCACTGGGACCAACAGTCTTCATGGCCAGCAGCTCACCATCCTCTCTGCGCCCTTAGCACATTCCTCCATAAAGCCCTTTCCCAGGGACTCCTCTGCTCCCAGGGTTAAGTCCGCCCTGGGCACAGTCTAGGCTTGTGCTTATAAAGTCCCTAAGTCTAAGAACTTGGAGTCAAGCCAGGAGCCAGGGCTGTAAACAGGAAACACCCAGGCCTGACAGGGAGGCCTGTGGACAGACCTGCAGTGCTGGTCCCTCTGCATATGGTCAGACCAGACACTGAGGGCAGCAGATGGGCTGTGGAAGCCTCCAGAGCACCACACAAATGGTGAGAACCGAGGGAATCACCCCAGACCCAGGAGAAGAGCCCAGCCAAGAGCCAAGCCATGCCAGAGCAGACAGTCCAACTGAGCACTTTATAAACAGTGATGGCCCATTGTGGGAAGTCCAGCAGACCTGGAAACACCATCCCACCCCTCCCCACCACGTGCCTCATGTGTAACTAAAACAGCAGCCCAGGGAGTACACAGGCCCCTCCTTGCCCTCCGCAATTAATAGAGACTCATAATCAATACAGCGTTGATTCATGAAATGAACTGGGGACTCAAGGGCCACATATTCATTTAAGAGGCGGGGTCTGTTGCCATGTTGAGGGCTGCATCTCATCCTCTTCCCTGTTACAGTCATGCACATACATGAACATACACACCACACCATGCTAAGGTATGCAGCTAAAGGACAGAGCTCTAGAGGAACCCCGTTCTTAACTCCCTCCTGGAAGCTGCTCGGTTCCTTTCTGCCCTTTCCTCCCTGCTGACTCTTCCTCCTGTGCCCCCAGCTGCCCACCTCCTGCAGCTGCATCATCTCGGCCTCCATGCTCTTCAGCTTCTTCTCATTCTCCTTGGCTTGTGTCAGGATCTCCTCCCGGGAGGCGCGCGTGTCATCCAGCTCCCGCATGCAGTCCTTCATCTGGGCCTGTGTGAAGGAGAGGTCAGCATCACCAGCTACTTCACCTGCTAGGGGCCTCGACCCAACAGTGACCTGCTCCAAGCCTGGCATGATTTTAGCCAACCTTTTTATAAATGGGCAGAAATGTAAGCAAAGGCAAGTGGCAATTCATAGCACGGACCCCTGGGCACAGTGTACGCTGGGCCTGTCTGCCTGCTCGCTAGAACTTCCTGCTGGCTGGAAGGTGATGCTAGCGACATCATCCAATGGCACCCATGACGTACAGTCGGCCACCAGGTGAGCTCAGGACAAGACAGTAAGGATGCTTCCTGCCAGGTACGGCAACAACAAAGCAGGAAACTCGGTCCCCTCTGTCACCCTCCTGATGATCTGAATACCCTCTTTTTCTTTCACGGTGGCGTTCTCAGAGGCAGAGTGTGACTCCTGTTACATGCAGCTCTTAAGAATGCCACCAGCAAGCTGGTCTCCTATACCTCACTACCTTGCCCACATGTTTAAGCTTTCTTAAGCTGGTATACTTGTGTGAAAGACCACACAAGAGCTGTTTTTATGAATGTTAGTCTTGGTCACTGGTGAGTGAAAACTGCCCAAAAGTATGTGCCCCGAGCTCTGAGCCACTTCTCAGAGCCATCAGCTTAGACCGTCCATCACTGAACACTACCAGTCTCTTCTTGAAGCTCGAGTTTAAGTGGCCACCATCCCTGACTCTTCTGCATGTACTCAGTCCCCTCTTGTTACTGTGTCCCTTCTGAGCATGAGCCTCACCTGCGAGGCTCACAGCGGGGCAAGCCCTGACTCCCAGCCTCGGTCTGCCTCACCTGAAGCTTCCGCAGCTGTTTGATGGCCTCCTCGCGGTTCTTATTGGCTGTGTCGATGTGTGCCTCCAGATCCTTCAGATCCAGCTCTAGTTTCTTGCGTGCTGCCATGGCCATGGAGCGCTGCTTCCTCTCGTCCTCCAGCTCTGCCTCCATCTCCCGCACCTGAGAACACTTGGCAGCTCAGAAGGCAGGGCTCATGCTTAGCTCTCACTGCCGAGCACTGAGTTCAGATGAGCTCAGGCCACTTCTGGGGTTTCCCTGGGGCCACCAGGGACAAAGTATAAAGTAAGTCACTGAGCCCTAAGACAGAGGACTGAGAAACAAGGTAGTGGGAAGATGGTCCAGGAGCCCCTTCGAGGCCCAGGTGTTGCACAGGCAGACAGATGCGGTCCCTGGTGTCCCCATAGTGAGGAGGCCATACACACCTGTCTGACCAGCTGCTTCTTCTTCTCCTCACTCTGTTCATCACGGCCCTGCAGATCCCGCTCAAACTGGGCCTTCATGGCCTGCAGGTTCACCTCCAGACGGAGCTTGGCATCCTCAGTGGCCTGGAGCTCATCCTCCAGCTCCTCCAGCTGGGTCTTCATCTCCTCCACCTGCTGCTCCAATGCCCTCTTGGACTTCTCCAGTTCATGGACCTAGCAGAGCCCCCAAGTTAGTTACAGCCACAGACAGCATGAGACCCTGAGCTCAGAGCACACACCCAGGCTCCCCTGAGCCCGGCACTCACACTCTTGCCCACGTCGTCCTTGGAGCTCATGAGGTCCTCCATCTCCGTGCGGAACTGCTTGTTCAGCCGCTCCAGCTCTGCCTTCTGCTCCATGGCCTCTTCCAGCGCCCGGGCCAGCGACAGTGCCTTTGTCTCCTTCTCACGGGCCTCAGCCTCAGCTCGGTCACGCTCCTCTGCGTACTTGGCAGAGATGGTCTTCTCCTCGGCTAGGAGCTGGAGAAAGAAGTCTTACTGTGAGGCTGAGACTGAAGCCAGACCCAGACCAACAGGTCCAGGGACTCACACCAGCTCTGTGTCCTGGCAGAAGGAGGGCAGGGACTCCTCTAGCTCTGTGCTTTGATCTCTGCTTAAATTTCTAAAGATGTTCACCATTATGTGTGCACACACACGCACAACACAAATGTGCACATGCGCATACATATGCATGTGCCGGGGCCAGTAGAAGCCAGGAGAGCGTGCTGGACTCCATGGAGCCACAGTGATGGGTGGTCGTGAGCTGCCTGGCTTGGGTGTGAGGAATGGAACTCGTTCTCTAGAAGAACAGTGCCATCTCTGCAACCTCCCCGCTCAATTCTCTAGCTTATGTCACCCAGTGCGGAGTCCCAGGTTCTTGAAAAGATCTGCTTAAAAGCTTAAATCCCACTCATGGCCCTTCTCCAAAGATGGCTGCAGCCACTGTACCTGTTGTGTGTGGCCCCTCACTATTCCTCACCTTCCTGTCTCTCTGGCACTTTTCACCTGCTCCACAGACTGGGGCCTTTCATAATAAGCTACATTCCTTAGAGGTTGTAGGCTGTACAGCCGCTCGCAGGCCACTCAGCTCTGCCACTTACCATGCTAAGAGCCAGTGGCAGCATGAAAACGAGTGTGCCTATGTACAATGACACTTTATCTGGAAGAACATGGGGCCAGGAGATGGCTCCACAGGTAAATGACAAAGGATGGACTCGTGCAAGCTGTCCCCTGACCTCAGCATGTGCACACATGTACACACTAAAGAACTAAGTGTAAATAAACAGAGTTTGAAAGCACAGCGGAGGGGTGGGGGGGCAGATTTGTCTACCACCTGTTGACCCTGATGTTTTATTCTGTTACTCCATCTGGCCCCAGTGTTTGCATCTCCATGGTAGAAGGAGGACTGGCTAGAGTCTACAACCTGCTCCTAAATCCTCTTCTGGTTCCTCTCAGAGTCCCTCACCAAGCTGCAGGCTGGGAGCCTGGCCATGGCCAGCCCTTTGCTCTGCCGAGGGGAGAGGATGTCAGGAGGTGGAGGGGAGGCCACACCTGGTCAAACTTCTTCTGCTTCTTTTCCAGGTTGGAGACGCTCTGCCGCTGGTGGTCCAGGTCCACCAGCAGGTCGTCCAGCTCCTGCTGCAGCCGTGTCTTGGTCTTCTCTAGCTTATCGTAGGCAGCCACCTTCTCCTCAAGTCGCTGGCTCAGGCCTTCCAGGTCCTTCTGAAGCCTCCGCTTCGCCTCCTCTGCAGTTTCCAGGCACCCGACACCGTCCTCCATCTTCTTCTTCATGTCGGTCACCTGGGCAGGACAGGGAAGTGAGGCAAACAACCACACTGGCACCCAGGTTGGGCACACCATTCTCCAGGACAACCTGGGACAAGCCTGCTGCACCATCAAGGGGGACCAGAGTCCAACCTAGTTTCAGACCCGCTTCAATCAGCTCCCTCTTCCCAGGAGGGAGGGGACACCACACCTGGGCATGGAGGGTGGCGATCTGCTTCTCCAGGTTGCGCTTGGCCTCCTCCTCCTCCTCCAGCTGCTCTCTGAAGGAGTTCTTCTCATCCTCCATCTGCTTGAGCTTGGTGCTCAGGCTCAGCTTCTGCCGGTTCTCCTCCTGCAGCAGCTCCTACTCAAGAGGGCAGAGGGGCCGCTCAGGAGGTGCAGGAGCACCCCAAAACCCGACAGAGGACGAGGAGAGGATGTGTTATCAGGTGTGTCTGTCTGTCTGCGAGCACAGGTGTGACAGCTAAGGCTCTTGGGGTTTCCAGGCCCTAACACTGTCCTCACCTGTGTGTCCTGAAGCTGGGACTCCAGTGCAGAGAAGTCCTTTGTAAGCTTGCTGGACTTGCTGTCAGATTGATTAAGGAGACCGGTGACACTGTCCAGTTCAACCTGGGTAGGGAAGAGAGAGGCAGAGACTGTGGGCATTCAGAACTATTTCTGCAGAGCTGGACTACCCAAGCTGAACCATGGGGTCCTGACTGAGGAGCTAGGATGAAGAAGCACACGGAGGGTGTAGCACATGCCAGGCCTGGGTCCAGCAGAAGCTTACCTGCAGCTTGGTGACCTTGTCAGCCAGCTCGGTTCGTACACGCTCTCCCTCGCTGAACTTGACCTGCAGTTCTTGCAGCTGCGCCTCCACCTTCTTGCGCTTGTGCTCGGAGTCACCCTTGCCCTGCAGCAAGGCCTTCACCTCATTGGCCAGCTCTCCCCGCTCATTCTCCAGGGTCTGCTTCGCCTTCTCAAGGGTTGCTTTTACCTGGAGGAGGAGGCAAGGGTGTGGTGAGTATCCAGTGGGTATGTGCCTGGACTTTCTAAAGCTGCTGAAGAGGCAAGGACTCTAGGTCTAAAGACAGCTGCCTGACTCAAGAGCCTGGGCTAAGAAAGCCTAGGTGGTGTTTATTCTCAGATCCTAAGGGAAGGTAAAGAATACTGCCAAACTTTCCCTCTCCAAATGGAGGGGACACTCTAGTATATGAAGTTTCATGGGTCATCTGTAGAGATTCCAGCAACATTCACAATACAAGGAAAACCGCTCCTAGACTTGAAATGTGATATTCAAAGCAATAACGTGACATCCTTCCAAAAACCATGAAGGTATCAGGTGAGGTGGTGTGTGCCTTCAATCCTAGCACTCAGGAGGCAGAGGCAGGTGGATCTCTGTGAGCTCAAGGCCAACCTGGTCTATGTAGTAGGTTCTAGGACAGCCAAGGTCACACGGTGAAACCCTATCTTAAAAAACAAACAAAAGAACAAAAGTAGGAAAGTGCAGCTTACTAACAGCTCAGCACACACAGCATTGAGTGCACTTAACAAGGTCAAGGGTCACAGGTCACAGGGCCCTGGGCCAGTACAAAGGCATGCTGGGTAAAAAACACTAAAAAACAGATGGCACAGTGCTGGTGGAGGTGGGTCGAGGTGTGCTTCTAAATGTTCTAGGTTGCCACACGGAAGAAACTGTCCAGCCACCAACAGGGACGTGAGCTGGAAGCCAAAGAGAGACAGAATTTGTCCAGGAGCCACCAGCTACTGACTGCCTGGATGGACAACATCAGAGTTTCCAAGTAAGACGCCAGCTGGGAGTGTGTGAGAAAGAACCTTAGTCAGAAGGGACCATTTGGGTCCCCTTAGGTTCAGGGTGAAGGCCATGGCCATTCCTTGAGTTTTCTGGTCAGGTTAAGGGAGCATTAAGTATTCAGATGCTTTACAGTATGATCAACTCAACCTCAGATAATCACAACAAACCAGCCACCATCCTCCTATACTGGCAGAAAAACAGAGGCATGGCGGAAATTACTTGCCCATGTCATTCTGACAAAGCTGGTGCCCAGCCTCAGGTCTGAAGCAGCCTGACACTGCACCTCTCTGCTCTTCTCTGCTCTGCTCTGGTTCAGATGCAACAATGTCCATCTGGGCCCTCTCTGGTCGTGTCTCCCAGAGCTCCCGTACCCGCTTGGTCTGCTCCAACTGATCTGCCAGCTCCTCCACAGCCTGTGAGTGCTTCTGCCTCATCTCCTGGATCTGGGCCTCATGGGTCTTGGCCTCATCCTCAAGAGTCTTCTTCAGGATGCTCACTTCCTGCTCACGTTTCGACCTGGCCAGAAAACACCATGAGACTGGAGACAACATTCCTAGGGGGGATGTTATCCCTTTTCCCAACTCTGCAGACGCTGGAAAGGGACAGAGCAATTCATAGCTTGTCTCTCCCCACCCTTCCCCTCCTTCCTTCCCTCCCTCCCTCCCTCCCCCCCTCAGTCTTTCCTCATATTTTAAGACAAGTTCTTATGTAGACCATGCTGGCCTTAAACTCACTCTGTAGCCAAGAATGACCCTGAACTCCTGACCCTTCTACCTCCAACTCCCGAGTGCTGGGTTACAGGTGTGCGCCACCACACCCAGCCTCACACAGATTCCCTACAGTTGGCCTCCTTGGTCATCTATCTATCCTCAGGCCCAACCCAGCATGCACACTGCAGACTTGTGCCTTTTCAGCCCTAAGCTCCATTCTCCTTCACCAGGTCCTGCAGCAGGACTTCCACTCTGTGAAGAAGCTGCTAAGGAACCATCAGCGCACACACTCCCTGCTTCACGCAGTCAGGCCTCCCCAGCTGCACCTCCCATCAACCCGCCCGTGGTACCTCAGCTCCTGCTGGGCAGCCGTGGAGTCCAGCGTGTCCTCCAGCTCTGTCTTCAGTGCCTCCAGCTCTTCTCCAAGATCCCGTTTTTGCTTCTCAGCTTTATTCCTGCAGGCTCGCTCAGACTCCAGGTCTTCCTGGAGCTCGGAGATCTGAGTTTCCAGTTCTCGAATCTTCTTCAGAGCCATGTTCTTCTGAGCAGCTTCTTCTTCCACTCTGCCAAAGAGATCAGCGACCTCAGCACGGGGCCACTCGCACCACCAAGCAACGGGAACGTGCAGAGGAGCCTCAGGAAGGCACAGCAGAGCACCATCTGGCAGTCACAGTCATGGACTGAGGACCAACCTTAGCAGAGTTAAGCCAGCCAGGACGTTTAAGAGCAATGCTATGTGGAGCTGGAGAGATGGCTCACGGTTAAGAAGAACACCAGCTGCTCTTCCAGAGGACCTGAGTTCAACTCTCAGTAATTGAACTCAGCTCACAACCTCATAGCACCACATGGCAGTTCACAACTACCTGTAACTCCAGTTCCAGAAGCCCTGAAGCTTTCTTCTAGTTCCCAAGGGGACACACACACACACACACACACACACAAAATTTAAAAATATATATTAAAGAAAAATACCAATTGAGAACTGGACAACAGAATTATTTCATTTTCTTAATTAAGACTGCCTTAAATATATAAAAATTCAAATGTTTACTGAAAAGATACAAAGAAATAAAGCAGTGTAGGTCAAGATCACTATAACTAAGTTAAAATGTGGATGTGCTAGGAATCTACATGGTTAAGAGCTGTTAAAGTCAGCTGAAACCACTGTATAATGGTAGTGGCAGATGGGGGGGGGCTGTACATGTGGGGGCAAGGCATATGAGAAATCTCGACTTTCTGTTCAATCCTGCGGTAAATCTAAACTTGCTATTTAAAAAGGAATGTATATAGGGTGGTGAAATGTCTCAGCAGGCTTGCAACCAAGCCTGAGGACTAAGTTCAATCCCTGGGACCCATACATGCAAGAAAAAGACTCAGGCAAAATGCTCTCTGACCTCCACAAGTACACCATGATACATAATCCTTGAGCACCCTCCAATAGGTAAATGTAAAAAAATTAAAAAGAAAAATTTACTTTTAATATATGCCTATAGCCACAAAACAAGGAAAGAGCAGGGGACAGGAGACCAGAGGGGAAGTGGAAAAGGAAATGGGTGAAAGGGGGAGGGAGGGAGAACTACAGAGAATGGGGAGGGAGGACTACAGGGAGTATGGGCTATAGATGGCTTTGTAAAGCTTAAACACTCCAAACACACTGTCTGTGGATCAGAAGTATCTTCCCATGGGCTCTGAGACAGAGGCAGAGAGCATGCTCACGGCTTATTGCAGCACCAAGAATGGGACGGGAAGACCCCGCACATGAGACACTGGTTAGGAGCCAAGCCTTACCTGGCCAAGGCAGCCTGCAATTCCTCCTCTTTCTTGGCCAGCTGCATCTTGAGCTCTGCGATCTGCGCCTGGAGCTCGGCAATCTGGTCGCTGAGGTCTGTGGAGTCTCCCTCCAGCTTGCGGCGGGTCTTCTCCAACTCCTGCCTTTGCTTCTCCTCCCTACGGAGGCGCTCTGCCAGGAAGGGCAAGAAGGGCCAGAGCCTTAATTACTTGTATAAAACCAAACACTATGTACTTGTAGGACACATATACAGTTTAGAGCGACACCGTGGACACGCCCACTTCTAACTCTAAGATGAAGCAGAGCCCCATAAGCTACCAAGGCCTCTGTGTTCCCAGGGCCACACAGCACCTGGAGTTTGCAGCTCCTTCCTTCTTCCCTTCACAGCTGTCAAAAGTTCAACAGCTTCTAAAATGGCTGTGCCTGACACACGCCATATCAAAGCTTCATGCTTATCACTCCTCACACAGGCAACCGTCCAGCCATGCAGCAGTGAGTCTGCAGCCCTGACTCCCAGGAGAACCAGATAGCATCCCTAAAGCCTGATGACCTTGTCTTAAGCCAATGGCCTAGCCCTGGGCTGAGCCTGGCTTGCCTATGGATGAACAGGACGCTCATGGCCAGCGCGCCTCACCTTCCAGGTCGGTGATCATTGCCTCATGCTTGTTCTTGAGCTTGGCCAGGCTCTTGGACTTCTCCTCCTCTTCCATGAGGTTGGTAGTGAATTCGGCTACTCTGTCTTCCAGCAGTTTCTTCTCCTGCAAGTGGAGAAAGAGTGTCAGAGTTCAGTGCTGGCTGAGTACATACTTTAGCTCTTCCAAAGGAAGACTCAACCAGAAATGTATGGATCAAGGGTAAGGCGGGGCCTTAAAGACTTGGCGAAGCTCACAGACACTACAAATGTAGGCATCCAAGACCTCCCTGGGGTCAGGTAAGAAAGACTTCTAGGTGTCAACTAGTTTAGGGAAAAGACAAGTGGCCCCAGGTTAGCCCTATTAAGAGGCTGCCATCTGGCGTTTCCTCAATCCTAAAAGCTGGTAAAGACTTTTACCAAGGAGAAAAGGCAAGCCTCTTCCCCAGCCTCCTCACTCATGAGAAAACCCTTTGTACATGGTGTTGGTGCCCAGAGGCCCTTGTGTGCCCTGGGAGAAGTGGCATGCTGCTGGACAGAGGCATGGCACTGCAGGTGAACAGGCAGGTAGGCATGTCTTGGCCCTGCACTGCCTGACCTTCTCCATGACTGCATGGAACACCAGGCCCCACCTTGGCCAGTTTGCAGTTTTGGTCCTCCATGATGATCTGGTCCTCCTCCAGTTTCTTCAGCTTGGCCTCGGTGGTCACCTTCTCAAGCTGCAGCTTCTGCCGGGCACTCTCTTCCTCCTCCAGCTGCTCCTCGAGTTCCTAAAGGGAGAGGAGCCGTGAGGAGGGCACAGGACACACACATCTGGCCCCTACTCAGGAAGCCTGTATGAGAACTGGGGCACGTGACTGACACAGCATCACACTGTTCCCAGGGTTGCTTGAGCCAGCCACAGAGAGGCCTAGGCTGAAGCTGATGGAGGACGGACCAAAGAGAGAAACTCAGTAGCCTCAATGTTCAATGGGTAACGCTCATGGAGATGTGAGTCGTGGACACTGAGTGACTGTCACAAACGGCAAGCCTCCACAGAGATGCCCAGGTGGACAAAGAAGGCGGATGTGGTAATTGAATCTGTGTGCCCATCTTGTGCGACTGTTGGCCCACACCTGACCCCTACACAGCCCTGAGCCCCGCCCTGCCCAGCATGTGCAGGTGGTACCTGAATGTTCTGCTGCATCTTCTTCTTCTCTGCCTGCAGGTACTGGCAGCGCTCCTCCTCCTCCTCTACCCTGGCCTCCAGGTCATGGCAGATCTCCTCCAGCTCCTGCTTCTTCGCTGTCAGGCGGGCCCGGAGCTCCTCAGCCTCGGCACACAGCTCCGTCTCCGCCTGCAGCTGCTCCTGAAGCTGCAACTTCTCTGCCATTAGCTGCAAAGAACGTGTGCAAAGACTAAGTTCCTCCGGCCTCCACTTAGTCCAGATAAGAAATGCCCCCCAATGCAGGCACAAAAGGCTTGGTTGCCAGTGGCTGGCACTGTCGGCTGCTGAGAACTTTAGAAGCAGGGGCCACTGGCACGTTCCCTTGCAGGGAATATTGAAACTCTGCCCCTTCTTTCCCTCTGCTTCCTTTGCACAAAGAAGTAAGTAGCTCAGCTCCACCACTCTCGGTTGTGGCACTGAGCCTCAGCAGGGGCCTGACCACAGGCTGGATCTCTTCGACCCTTTTAAGTTATCTTAGGCACACTGTCACAGCAACAGCGCTGGTGTATACTCCTCAAGCAGCTCCAGGCTGGGTGCTTATGGCTCAGGCTCTCAGCTGACCACTGCTCTCCCACTAGACTGCAAATGTTTTCTAAGCTGCAAACCAGCTGCCTGCTGGTGGCCAACAGGGGGCAGCACTGAGAGCACCTGGGATTGACAAGAGGAGACTCTGACACCTACCTGAGACTGCATAGTCTCCATCTCAGTCAGCCTGTTCTCTGCAGCCAGATGCTTCTCTCGAACCTTTGTCAGTTCTGCCTCCTTGGCTAACAGCTCATCCTCATGCCTTATTGAGTTCAGCAGGGGCTTGACCTGGGAGAGAAGACAGGCAGAGTTAAGGCCAGCCACCCACCCCTTGAAGCTCCCTCACCTCTGGAATGCAAGCTTTAGAGATGAGAGGCACCCAGACCTGCTATCTGGGAAGGGGGTACAAGCAGGTACAACCTTCCCAGAAGTCAGTCTGGTACAACATGCTATAGGTCTCTGACTTGCTTAATTACACTGCAAGGAAACCATGTCTATATGTGCATAAAGATGTCGATGACAGCACTGTTTATAGGAGCAAGAGTTAGGGACGATCCCTCTGTCCTCTAGGGAATAGTTCCTAAAAACTGATGCTGATGGAATTCTAAATACAAAGTGCAAAATACAAGACTACGTACACAAGTCAGAGCTTGGCTACATAAGAATGCATACAGTTTACATAGCCGAGACTTACTGCAAGTGAAGATAAATGTAGAAACATCATGGTGGTGGTTCAGAGTGAAGGGTCCGTGAGTAAAGTTTTATGATCTTTCTAATGCTTTTTGGTATTTAACATACATTATACATATAAGCTAAAAATAGAACAAGTTGCAAAGGAATTTTTTTTTTTTTTGCAACGGGGTCTCTATGTAGTCCTAGCTATCCTTATTCACTATGTAGACACAGTATCTGCCTGCCTCTGCCTCCTGAGGGCTGAGATTAAGATGTGTCCCACCATACCCAGCTTGCAAAGGTTACTTTTAAAAACTGGGGGTATAGAGTAGAAGCTCTGAGCAGCTGGCTGCCGTGGGGCACCACAGGAGACTAGTGTCTCACATGGGGCCAACGTGTAGGTAAGGCAAGCCCTCACCTACAGACTCTGCTCTCTAGCTTGGCCCAGCCCAGACAGTGCCATCCACAGCAAACAAGCAGTGTTGCTGGCAGGCACTCTGGACAGGACCAGGTCAGGCTCACACTGCTGTGCCCTAAGGAGCTACAGGAAAGGCTTCCAATGTGGGCAGCAAACCCAACTCCAGCAAGAGGAGGCTGAGTTGCCTGTGGAGAACCCACCTTGGTGAAGAGCCTCCACCACTGCCAGTTGCGCAGCCTGAGGTAGGCAGCACAGTTCCTCTGTAGGACCTTCATGGCTGTCAGCTGCTGCTGCCTCTTGGCAAAGGCCCTGGAGAGGAAGGGGACAGTCAGCAACTCAGGGATGAAGAAAGCATACACCAACAACCCTGGCTCAGGAATCACTGAACACACAACAAATGACAAGGGCTCAGGTCACTCAGCCACTGCCTTCCAGCAAGGTACTCTTAGGCATGAAGGACCTACAAGAACTCCTGTGGCCTTAGTCGTGATTTCCATCCGTGTCCAGGGGACTTGGGCTATCCAGCCCTGCCGGCTCCCTGCCTGAGCCGATGGGGGTACACAGCACTAGCAGCTGATATGCTGCAGAAGTGGGGAGTAAGTGTGGGCGGAAGGGCTCCCTTTCTCCCTCAAATTCATGCTCATTTCCAGGGCTCAGAGCTCACACGGGGACTGGCCTGGAGCACGTTTGCCTGCTGCAGCAGGGAGATCTCTGACAGTCTGAGCTCAGGCTGCCTCCATGGAGCAGGACAGGCACAGACAGGCCTGGGTGTCATCCCCACATGGTGACAAGTGAGGACTAAGTAAGCAGACACGGAGCTCAGTCGACTGACTCCCAGCAGACTCCTTCATAGCCATTTCTACCCATTGAGAAATCCAGGAGGCAGAGGGGCCACAAGAGCCTGGGGCCAAACAGGTTCTGAAAGGCTCCAGGGCCTTCAACCACAGCTGTCTACACTGCCCTCAGCAGCAGGAACACAGGTGAGGAGTGTGGGGTAAGGGTCCCTGCAACTTACTTCCTGGCCAGGTAGCCCCTGCAGCAGGCCTGGAAACCAATGATGACATCGGTGATCTTCAGGTCCCGCTCTTCCTCCAGGTGGGCTAGCACTCCTGCCCGGAAGAACACTTTGCTCTGGCCAATGCGGTACAGGTTGCTGTCAAGCTCCAAGGCTTTGATCTAGAGGGAGGAAAGCAGACCACTGACTGCGCCACTCGGCACACCGGGAGAAATGGCCAGGACTTGCCTCAGCCCAGCTATCCCAGGGGATCAGGAGTAGCTGCACCTCCTGCAGGAGCCTTCTGCCCCAGGACAAGAGGGCATGGGTCTCAGGGACAGTGAGAGTGGGAGTAACACAAAGCAAGGTGACAAACTAGACTGCCAAATAAACACAGGACTCTTCAGAGACCTTGTCTACTTCCTGCACCTGGAGTCCGGGTGTCTCCAGGTGAAGCAGCTGAAGTTCATTGGCACCAAGATTAAAGAAAGGGCCTTCATGGGCCTCAGGACCTAACATTACCTGGCTTGTTTCCTCTCTTGAGGCTACTTCCCTCAACTATATGGGGGTGATGTTTCAGTTTAAAAAGAAAAACAGAGACAAAGCACGTAACAGTACCTCTTTCCTACCAGGGCTACAGGCACTACCCAAGAGAGTGTGAGAAACACTCAGCACAGGGCCCAAGCACCCAGTGAGCCCCAAGCAAGTTTTAGTCATCATGACAAACTTGGGTAACTCCAGCCAGAGCAGCTCCACTCCTTAGAAAGCCCACATGGCAGGGTGCTCTCTGCTGTCAACTGACTTGATTGAAAAATCAGCCATGAGACACGCCTCTGGGTGTCTGTGTGAGGAGGTCGCCAGAGTTTACCTGAGGAGGGACAGGTGCCACCATCCTATGGACTAGGGTCCTGAACTGAATTAAATGGGCAAAAGGAGAAAGCAGCTGAGTGCCACTCATTTTTCCTGCTCAGTGCAGATGCCATGGGACCAGCTGCCTCCCTGTCTTCCCATCATGCCCTCTTCTCCCTCATGATGGACTCAACCCTCAAAATGTGAGTTCAATGATCCCTCTCTTCCCTGAAGTTGCCTTCTGTCAAGTCCAGGGTCCCAGCAATGAGGAAGTAACTACCGCAGGCAGATACGTGGATCAGCCAGCCTGTCTGACTGTCTGGAGGGATTTAGAATAAGCTCCCACTGGGACTGTCACTGAGTATTCTACATGGGTTCTGGAAGACACCTGTTCCTAAATAACCTTGCAAGTCTATCAAGTCCTGACAGAAAGTCAGAAAAGTAGGGATGGGTGTGGGCCTGTCCCCTGCCTGTCCCTAACTCTCTTATAATGTGACAAGACCTAAGAAGTCATACCCATCTTTCCTGAAGAGCCCTGGAGAGAACTCTGGCCCTTGTAGAAGGCACATAGCACACCCCACAAGAAAGTGGCTAAGGGTCCATGAAGAAGAGGTAATCCAGACCCCAGGGGAGACTCTCCCCAACCCTGCCCTCCCCACACTGGCTGACAAGCATATGGACAGCAGGCAGCATCCCCCTGTCTCACATCCTTCTCCATCTCAATCTTCCAACCACTGCACATAAACTTAATCTCCATGAGGAGTGCTGAGTTTTTGTCTTCTAACTCTTCCATCAGCAGCCCTGCCTCCATGACTTCTGAGACAGCAAGCAGTGGCTACTCAGAGAGAGAAGCCAGGCTGGGAATAAAAAGATGCATAAGAAACACAGGAAAGGGCCCAGGGTGGGACTGAGCCCCCAGTGTAGCTATTTTCCAACCAAAACCCAGAGTGTGCACTGCTCATCAAGCCAGGGCAGGAGGGCATAAGGAGGGAAAGTCCAGATGTTGGATAAACCCCTGGGCCACTCAGCCCTGTGGACACACTGAGTACAACAGGCAAAGGAAACGGCCAAGAAAGCAGTAGAATTGTCCCTGGATAGACCAGAGCAGCTTCTGTCAGAATCCTATCTCCTCTGGCCTGGTCCTTGGGGTTTGTCCTGGTTCCAACACATCCCAGACTACCCAAGGCCTTTGAGGGTAGCCTCTCGGGGTACTTAGAAAAATCAGAACCTAAGCACAAGCAGAGAGCAGAGACCACACAGCATTGGCACCTTCAGGTCACGTGAGCAGCTGTGACCCAACAGTCAGAGGTGGCCACTGCAGTGGACTGCGGCAGGACTCACCATGAGCACACAGGCCTGCTTCCCATCCATGAAGCCCTTCGGGATGGAGTTAGGGGTGAGGATCTCATACCTGAGGAAGAAAAGAGAAACTGGTCATTGTATCCACACTTCGGAAACTAGGTGTAGCAGGGTCACTGAGTCTCCCAAAGAAAGAATCCCACCCCAGTCACACCCTGCTCCTTCTTTGGCTAAACAGCTAAAAGGGGAGTGAGCTTGGAAAGGACACCGGAATATTGCAGGCACCAGGAGTAAGCTACGGGCTGTGCTTGTTTCCTGCTAACCATCAGAGGCCTCAGCTGGGACCCAGGGACAGGCATGCTCACAGGTTCCCTGGACACTGCATATCAGCCCAAGAAAGAAGAGATGGTTGCATCATGGTAGCAATCAGCACTCAACAGCCACTAGACAGATGAAGCCGGCACAAGCTCCTGCTCAGACAGCAGGAAGCTGCAGCACCTTCCAACCCTGCTCCATAGGACCCTTCAGTGACCATGAATCTGGCTGCTCCCCTCCCACCAGCCCATCCTCAGCCCTGGAAATGAAACCCTGCACAATGACATTCCTTCCAGTGATGAGATGGGGCAACTATCCTCACATAAGTGGTTGTGCTGGATTCGTTCTCAGACATTTGAATTTAAGGTCTCCATTGGTGGCCCAGTTTGGAAGGCTTAGAAAATGTGACCTTGTGAGAGGAAGTGTGTCACTGAAGATGGGTTTTGAGAGCTTAAAGACTTGGTGCCACTTGGAGTTTGTCCTGCTTTCTGTTTACAGTTAGAGATGTGAGCTCTCAGCTTCCACTCCAGTACAGGCCTGCTACCACACTTCCTGCCATGATGTGATGGATTCTTATTCTGGAATTATAAGCCCTAAATAAACCTCTCCTTCTTTAACTTGCCTTGGCCACAGTATTTCTCACAGTAACAAAAAAGTAAGGGAGACAGTAGTGGTACCAGAACTAAGAACCATCTCCCCACAGGGCACTGAGGAAGGATGCAGGGACCCTGCCATTCACACATGTGAACACAGCCCCGGCTGAAAGTCCCTTTAAACAGGCCATCTGAGGCTTACTCCACATGTACCTTGGGCCAAACAAAGGGCCTAGGCCAGCTCACCTCTGCCGGAACTCCTGGAAGACCACTCTGTTGGGAAAGCCCTGGCGGCAGATCCGGATGCCCTCAAGGACACCATTGCAGCGCAGCTGGTCCAGCACCAAGTGTGGGTCCAGTTTGCCAGCCTGGAGAGGAAAATATATGTAGATAGTCTCACTATTGTACACAGGGGCTAATGAGTAATGGGTAGGTGAGTCCCGATGCCAGGGGTGCAGCCGAGCAGCCGCACCTTCTTCTCATGGTTGGGAATGATGCAGCGGACGAAGTTGGGGTTGGTATTCCTCAAGGTGGCCATGAGCTTGGCCAGCTGCTCCTTGTACAGCTGCCCCACGGTACGGAACATGCCCTTTCGGGTCTTGAAGGCACCGGGTAGTGCTGTCTCAGACATTCCAGCCACCTGGTCCAAGCCAATGATTCGATCCACTGTGAAGAACACAAAGCGTATGAGTGCCTATGCCACACTGAAGGACGGGGGCACACAAGAAACAGATGTCAAGACAAAGAGCAAAGTCTGTATGGAGCTGCAGGAAGGAGCCTTCTGCCCTGAGCTGAGACGTACAAGGGTTTCTGGATAGGACAGATCTGACCTGGGGAGGAGGCACAGGGGGCGACAGCAAAGTCCTGAGGTACATCTCTAGCACATACCAAAGGCTGACCTATGCGCATGTCCCTACCCTACACTAGCCAGCTCGGGACACATGCCCCTGCCCTAGCCAGCTCGGGAAGCCCCTCCAGAGCTGATCCCCAAGGTGAATCAATGAAGTTGGAAATGTGTTTGGGACTGAGAGAATTCCCCGAGGTTGGCTCTGCCTTAAACCCTGGCTCAGCACATGTAGGTTCCTGTGGTTCTAGATTTAAAAAAAAAAAAAAAAAAAAAAAGTATTTTAAGTTCACAGAGACCTTTTCTTAAAAGCACTGGACTAGGAGCCAAGCAATGGGATGTCCAGATATGCTTTGCCATCACAGACATGATCGGAGGACACGCTGTGTAGCAGGTACCAGGGCAGCCCACAGTAGCATTAGAAACCATTCTGAAAACCCAGTGCTGCCCAAAGTATTCATAAAGGTCTTCCTGGAACATTTACGCAGTACCCCATGGTACATGGGTGCTGCCCACAGGTCTTTATCCTCTAGCCCAACCCCAAAAGACATGGCTCTTATCCGTATGGTTCACACTCCGCAGCAAGGAAGTGAACAGTTTCTCCACGGTAACAACAAAAGCATGTCAACCAAATCCAAGCAGCAGCCATGATACCAGTTTATAGCAAAGGCTAGTATTAAATTAAGGCAACTGTCACTAGGTACAGGTTACAAGTTCTGCGGCAAAGTCCAGTTCCTACTCCTGTGTGTCCAGAGAGATCTTACTTATATAAGGACAACTTTTTTTACAAAATTGAAATGTGGCTTAAAGTGAAAGCCACAGTGGGGCTTGCAAGCCATCTGACTTCAGTACCCCACCATGGGGCCAGTTAAATAAACTGGGAACGAGTGGCTAAAGGAAACACGTGGGTCCTAGAGGATCAGGAGAATGTGGCCCCGTGGTGACTTGTCCCTTTATGTATCCTGTTGCTGACCTACATGGCTAGTGCTCTCTGAATAACTGGTGATCATACAGCTGCGCTTCAGCTAGACACAGCAGCACACACACTGCACCAACCTCGTGCCAGACACACAGCTATGCAAGCAGCCTCTAGGGGGAGCTCTAAGGAAGTCAGTGTTTTTCATGGTTTTCCCTGTGTGAAACTTGCAACATCCCAACCCAGTCCCTCAGAAGTACAGCCCACTACTGGAGGCCTGTGCCAGGCATGCTGCGGACAGGAGCCAGGGCAGCACAGGGAACAGACACAGCAAGGCAGGAGGAGCCAAGGGATAAGGAAAGGAAGACAGAACGGTACAAAGCATGCACAGCCACGGGTATGCCACACAGGAGACCCCAGTGCGGGCAGCCGGGCAGTCACCTGATTCTAGGTGGAGAATGGGAAAGCGGCGATAGAAATAGGCTCTCTGAGTGCGCTGCATCTCTGCAACAGAGAGGTTAAAGCAAGACCCAGGCAGAGGAGGGGGAAACGAGAGACAGAAAAAGAACAGCTTCAAGGCAACCAGTCTCCTAAGGAGGAGAGGCAGAAGTGCAGGGATGCTTGGGGTTGCAGGCCTGTGGTTAAGGCTGGGCCACCTGTGGAAGGTGTCTGGCCCCTGGCCAGAGCCAGCAAAGTCTAGGGAGCCTCTGCCCTAGAGGAGATGGCTATGGTGCTGTTTGGGGCAAACTGTCCCTTTCAACTCAGACAGATCTTCCTTGTGAGAGTCACAAAGGACAAGACACCTGACTGGTGTCATGGTCCTTTGTATGGTAGCTGGGTCCTCTGCAGACTGGGAGGAGGACAGGCCCAGTGTGAGGCAGGGCTGGAGGGCAAAGGGCGTACCATCCTTCCACAGCTCAGAGACAAACTTGTCTGAGGACTGGTGAAGCAGCGTGGCAATGTTGTCGTTCAGAGGGTCCATGTTCTTCATCAGCCACTCATCGGCTTTATAATCCACCTGGAAGAGGCACAGACTGGTCATGAGCTGCTCTGGGGACACAGACTCTCAGTCCTGCTAAAGGGACACAGAGAGCCTTGGTGTGAACACCCTCTGACCTGGTACTGCCATCCCCAAGAAGCAAGTGACAAGGGACAGAGGTAACAAGTACTGACAAGACACTCTCTGAGGGGCTGCAAATGGAAGCCAGCTATTAAGAACAACACAAGCTGACAAGGGATGGCTGAGAGAATGATGTCACAGCTAGCCACAGGATGCTGTTGTCTTTAAAGTAAGAACACAAGCAAGAGCCCCTTTTATGTCCACCTCAGAACACACTCCACATTAACTAACAGTTCTTTGTAGTCAGAAGGCAAGTTATTTCTGCTTTTTCTTGTCTTTTGAGAACACCTACCTTTTCTATAACTGCATGCATTGCTCTAACCTTTTCAAATACACTCTTAACACAAGTCCCACTTCCATTGTAGAAGGTCCCAGAACAATACAGGCAGAGCAGTGGGCACCTTGGCCTCCCTCTCTCTAGCCCACATGGCAGCAGCTGCCTCTGAGGAACAGGATGGAGCTTCCTTTGTCCTAAGATCAGCACGCACGTGCTCTAAGATGGCACCCCAGAGCGGGTGCTGAGCAGCAAGCCACCCTACCCCCACCCCCCGGCACAGGCATGGCAGAGCTAATTTCATTGGTCAGACCCTGGGTGGCAAGAAGAAAGTCCCACCTTCCATGGCATACATCATGCAGTAGAAGCATCCCGTGAGCTTCTGTGCTGGTAGCAGGGCACTGCTGGGTGGCGGGAGGGAACAGAAGGCCAGGAAGCCTTCCGAGGGCAGCTGTGTAAATAGTGCTTGGGTTTTACTGTATTTTTCTGGGAAATTTTAACAGTTGCTTCAGTAGCCTTAGGAAGCACACTGGCCTCACAGGAGAGGCCAGACAACACAGGCCAGAAGAGCATGGGAAAGGCTCCAGATCACCAATGAAGAGGTGCCAACAGTCCAGAAGGTGTGTCTCAGCTAATACTGAAGACTGCCAAGCAAAGAGCAGCTTCCATCTTAGCATAGACTAAGTTAGGCAGAGGCCCCCGAAGCACGCACACTCTGATGAATCCTAGCCAAGGGCTGAGCACAGCTCCACCACACACCAGCTGTGTAGCCCCACGACAATGACCACTATCTACAGCAGGGACAACTCCCTTCCCCCTGTGATAGAACATGCCTGACAATGTCTGGAGACAGTGTGGGAGGGTGCTACAGCCAGAATTCTTGTGGGAGAAACCTGGGGTGCTGTCAACACTAAAGAAGCACAGGCACAGCCAAGACACCTCACCCTGGGGACTGACCCACAGAAGCTCACCTCATCTCTGTCTGCTGCCAGATCAGGAAACAGAAGCTCCAAGAGATTAAGCACCTTGCCCTAAGTCACTCAGTTCCTAAGTATCAGGGTCTCTTTTCAGCTCCAGATTACAGCTACAGCCCCTCCACCCCTAAAACACATTATCCCACAGCCCTGACACCCAGCCACAGTCTACAAGCTTCCAACGGCACAGCTGGGCATGTGTGAAGGGGCTCAGAAAGCGTGTGCAGGCTTACTACTTATTATGTATACCACACATTATCAACCCTGCCATCCTGAGCCACACCTCCACCCTTCTCTGGCCGCCTCACCACACCCCCACCCTTCTCTGGCCACCTCACCACACCCCCACCATTCTCTGGCCGCCTCACCTTGCCAGCATAGTGGATGATGCAGAAATCAGCCTTGTCCTTCAGTTGCTTGGGCTTCTGGAACTTGGGGTGGGTACCCTGCTCCTGCACCACCTTCTCCACGAAGCTCTTGTCAGTGGCTTTGGGAAACCAGCACTCCTCATCTAACAGAGCCAGGATGCCAGGGGGACCAGCCTGGAGGAAGGACAGCAAGGGCACAGGTAAGGAGCAAGGTAAGGAGCTATGCCCAGCCACAGGAGGATCCAGGTGCACGAATCCTCAAAATTCTCACACAGAGGACAGGCATTCGGGAAATTCATTGCCATTAGAGATCAGGGCCCGAGTTAAGAACTCTGTTTTAGGGTACCTCTGGAGTCTGGGCCACGGCTGAGAGATGATGCACTGTAGCGGGTCTTCAGCAGTGACAGTAACTAGTGAAGCCTCAGTAAGACTAACTGCACAGTTCCACGGCCACAGCCACCGAGTGTCTAGCTCCAGGGTGCTCAGAGGCTGCCAAAATGACTGTCCCTGAACTAAAGGCCCCTCTGCCCAAGCCATGGCCCACACACTGTAACTACACCTCTGCTTAATGAGGGAACTAGAGGCCTAAAAGAGAAAAGGGGAGAGCCCCAGAGACCCTATAGTCTTCTGGACACTGAACTTCTAAGAGATGGTTACTCAGACATCTCGGCAAGTGTCTGACACTCTGGAACCAGGTAGGGTCCTGACAACTATAGATTCAATTAAGGAAAAAATAAAAACAAGACCTCAAGAGGTCAGCAAAGTACATGTTCCATGTCCCACTGCCGCTGACCGTGTTTCAAAGTGCTTAGACTTCCTCCTGGGCCTTCTGATAATCTTTCTATGTGACTCAATGTCTGCAACACTACAGCTAGATCACCCAACCACACTCAGGAGCTGACTCAGAGATGGAAACACGTCAAGCTTCAATACAGTAAACAAACCCAAAAGCCCAACTGAGTGGTGCCCTAAATTCCATCTAGCTATAAATATGGCTGGACTTAAGGAGGAGGAAGGCTTCTTCTAGCCCCAGCCATCTTAACAGTCAAGGCCATGGATAAATGTTGTGTGGCTGTGTTGGCGCCAAGGAGATTAAAGCTGGGTTTTATGTGAATGGCTGCACAGTTCTGTGCTATAGCAGGAAGGGGTGGAAGGAATCTTACTTTATAAAAGCATGCTGTTTCTTTAAGACAAACTGGTCAGTACCTGCTGGATCTAAGGAAAATAGAACGCTGGCCCTAGTCACATCCCATTCGATTAGGGTATCTCTGACAAGGGCCTGGGCTGTGAGCTCTCCAGACAGCAGGAAGACTAGATACCCACAAGTAGGCATGACAGAGAGGAGCAAGGGACCAGCCAGACCAGAGTGGCTCTTACCGGCTTCTCAATGAGGTCGATGCAAGGCTGCAGGTCCAGGCCAAAGTCAATGAAGTTCCACTCGATGCCCTCTCGCTGGTACTCTTCCTGCTCCAGGATGAACATGGTGTGGTTGAACAGCTGCTGCAGCTTCTCGTTGGTGTAGTTGATACAAAGTTGCTCAAAGGAGTTCAGCTGCAGGGAGAAAAAGGCATCAGAGAGGTCCCTCCTACCAAGGGCCCAGGACCACAGGGAAGGAGAGCGCAGGGAAGGCTCACTGTGACACCTCCAAACACGGCCTGTCAGGATCCCCTCTACACATGCCCTACTCCACAGCAAGAAGCCTCTGCCTTCTGAAGACAGCTGCCCTCTAGCAGGCTGACAAAGCCCTTCTCAGGATCTTGTTATGAGATGAACAAAGAGACTTAGCAAGAAAAGTGTTTGGTTGACTACGAAATCCAGCTGTGCTCCATCCAGCTGTGCTCCTCATGAACAAGGATTAGCTGTGGGCTTCCTCTCCATACGGAGGAAGGAAAGTGACGGCTACAGATCTCTGTGACCCTGCTGCTACCACCGTGGCTGCACACTACACTCAAGCCACAGGGCAAAAGTTACAACACTTCAGTGAGAAATTAGTGACAAGTGAAGAGCGAGTTTTCCAGATCTAAGCTCTTGGCTTCTCTGAGGTCTACTGTGAGCAGCAGATGTAGGCGCTCTCTCACTAGCTCTTCCTACTGGATCTCAAAGCCTTCGTGAACAGGAACAATGTGTGACCTCAAAGTACAAACTCTGGCTAGGAGAACAAGCAGATTTCAGGTGCCCATGAAATCTCCAGGAGCCTGACCTCAAAGGCCGGCCCCTCTAACCCTGCTGGCTGGCACAGGCATGCACCTGTGTTGTTTAATGCACACCAACAGTGTTCCATGCACAGAAGATTGCCAGTGTGAGCAGCTATGGGATCCTGACAATAGACTCGCCAAGGAGACGGCCACCAAGAAGCCGAGGGGGAAGTCGGGGAGTGTGAAGGTCAGAACTTACATCAAAGATCTCAAAGCCAGCGATGTCCAGGATCCCAATAAATGAGGCGCCCTGCCTCTTGGTCTTGTCCAGAGCTTTGTTGATGCGAAGCACCAGCCAGCGGAACATCCGCTCATAGGTAGCCTTGGCCAAAGCCTCAATGGCAAAGTCAGCCTAGGGACAACATCAGGGGCATGAGGTTAGATACAAAGTCTGAAAACCCCTGCCTCTGCCCCAGTGACTTCGCTGTGAAGCTTTCCCCAGAGAAACAGCCTAGGCATGGATGAGGAAGGCATCACAGGCGCTCAATGAAGTTCTGAACAATGACAACAGCTGCAACACCTCCATGCCCCACAGCATATTGGACCCAGATATCTGCAAAGACCTTTGTTAATGCAACAGTTGCATAAAGTATTTACAAAAGCGGTGACATCCCAAGGCTTGCTTCAGAAGAGCATGGGTGAGCACAGGAGGGCAAAGAATGGCCAAGACTGGAGATCTGCTCTACGGGTTTCTAAAGCTCCTAGTAAAAAGCCAGAACTGAAACTAAGTTAAAAAGAAAGAGTCTGCAGGAAATAATCACCCTCATGGGAAAGCCAATAAACACTGTTGCTTCTTCTGACTCTGTTGCATTTTCTGAAGTGTTTTTGTAGCATTTTTTTAATGGGGGGGGGGGGATCAAACTTTCTTGTTAATTCTTATTGACATGAACAGTTGGCAGCAATTAGGAACACTGGCTTTTGAAAACAACATTCTTGTCTTTTCTACCATGGCCCTTCGCAAGAGCAGCCACAGGCTCACAGCTATCCAATGGGATCCTCCATGACCAGAGCTGAAGGTAGAGGAAGTCCAGCTTTCAAGGGCACCAGGCCCAGGAATGACAAACACACTTGCTTGGCACAGGCGGTAAAGACCCTGCTTGTCTCTCAACACATGTAGCAAGGCAGCAGGTGGTAAAGAAACAGCCACTTGGCCTGAGTTCCGAATATGACGGGGATCATTGCTGGCACCAGGACCCACACCACAGAAACAGCGAGGCCTCATTTTAAGCAGAGGCAGGGTGCGGCATCACCTTGAGCACCAAGCACCCTAAAGGCAGCACTTTCCAAAGGTGGACGTGGTCATGTCCCTCAGCCTCCGCTCTGTGCAGCGCGGGCGTGTCCCTCAGCCTCTGCTCTGTGCAGCGCTGAGCTCTGAATAAGGAGCTCTAGTCAACAATCTCCACACAGCTGGCAGCCCACACAGGCCTCACACTGCACAGCTGCAGGAACATCTTATCTTCCCAGGACAGCCCAGGTCGTGTGACACAGAGAGACACAACACAACAACATACCTGCTCTTTAGTCTGTGCCTTCTGCACATAGTCTCTGCCCACCTTGATGCGTGGGGTAAGGATGCCTCTGGTGAAGTCAGTCACGTTGATCCCCAGGAGGTGAGACACCTTTTGAGCAGCTGACAAATTCAAAAAATAAGGCAAGGGTGAGACGTGGTTTAATTAAAGCCACATGTAGCCTGTGAGTGCAGAAGAAAAGTGCAATGGCAAACGCAGTCACTGAAGCTAGCCACAGTGCAGGCCTACGGACACGGCGGTACACCCGAGGCCTCAACCAGTGTTAATAGAGGTCTCTATCCAAAATCAGGCCTTCAAGGGGACAGGCCCACCCGAGGCCCAGCAGTATGGAGTCCCATAGAAGTATCCAATAAAAGCCACACAACCCACTTTGAATGTTTTTAGGAGACTGCAAGTGAAGACAGTGTTCTAAGACTCAGACAAACAGGAAACAGTAGTGGCTGAGAGAGCTGAGTTGCATGGTGTCACATCCTGACCACTGCAAGGATGAAGCTCAGGTTACTTTGTCCCTCAAGCAGAAATGGCTTTTAGCACCAGGACAAGTGGATTAACTTCAGAAACAAGTGAGCAAAATTCAGGCCAGAAAAGAAAGTTCCTAGGTACCCTATCTCATTGGCACAGACACTTGCTATGTGTAATTTATGTTTGTTCAAAGGATACAGTTGGAGGAGGGCACAACAAGGCACAGCTGTAATCCCAGCTACTAGGACAGGTAACAACAGAATACCTCAAGCTTACAGCCAGCCTGAGCAACATGGCTGAAATCCAACGCAAGAAAACCCCATAAACCACAAAACAAAACTGGCGGCTACACTCCCACAAACACAGAGTTAAAAAGAGAGGCAGGTTTGGAATTTCTGCTGATTTTCTCCTAAGCATACCCTCAGTTCAGTGACAGCCTGGTATTACCTGTGTTATCTGGCATGGACGCCTGGTCAGTGTTCCGTTCCTTTTTGAAGACGATGTTGCCAAGCTGAAGGACTCCAGAGATGACCCGCAGCAAGCCTTTGGTGTTTAAAAAAGACAGGTCAGAGTGGACAGAGGTTGGAGGAAGCCCCAACTGGTTGTGGGTAGCCAGTCCACCAGAGATCCTTGGCTAAGCATAGGTACTGCACTTCCTGGGGTGTCAGAGTATCTGGCCTTGTCTCATAGTGTGGAGGCTATCTGCCTCGGGGGCTCACTACTACTGAGGATGGCCTGTCTCTCCTACACCTCAGCTTGACAGCACTAGTCAGGCACAAGGTCTGATAATATGGTTAACCTTTCTTATTCTTTCTTTTATTTTTCTTCTTTTTGAGGAAAGGTTGTTCTGTGTAACAGCCATGGCTGACCTGGAACTCAATCTGTAGACCAGGCTAGCCTCAAACTCAGAGATCCAACCTGTCTCTGCCTCCCAAGTACTGGGATCAAAGGCCTATGTTCAGCCTTTCTAAACCTACAGTAAGGACATGCTTCTGGCTCAAGGCCCATTGCCTGCTTTTATAAATACTGTTTTATTGGGACAGTTATACTCATCTGTTTAAATAGTGTCTGCCACTAAATAGAGCATCTTTGACCTGCCAGCCTCTTCCACATTTCATAGAGTCATGACTCTGTTTCCTTTGCTTGCCTGTGGTATCACCAGGAGCAAACCCTCAAGCCTGTTCTTAAAGACTTCCTTCCATTACACAGGGACCCCCAGCCCCAAGCCAACAGGAGGTTTTCTACAGGCCTCTCATCAGCCTCAAGCTGCCAGCCAGACTCAGCACCTCTACCACAGGAGGGCCTGACCTTACCCATCTGCTCATCCTCTGGGATACCCATAATTCTCATGGCCTCCATTGTCTCCTGGAACATGTCCTTGTCCTGCTGCCCGGGAATGGTGACGTGGCCATTGGACAGGAAGCGGTATTTGTTGTATGGCTCCAACAGGAGATCAGCTGTGAGGAGGAGAAGAAAGGCATGGTCAGTGAAGTATGAGACTCACAGGCTCCAGGCAATGCTGTGACCGCCAAGACTTGGGGCTGTGATCACCCAGGACCACTCTATGCTGAGACAGCAGATACAGCTAGCATTTACGTAACTTAGAGCATCAAAGCTCTGAGGCTGAAGCTCTGCCTGTGCCGTGCCTGAAGACAGAAGTCTTCCCTGCTTCTCTTCCCTAGACCAAGTCTTATTTCCACACCCCAGTGACATGCAGCCCCTCCCAGCCAGGCCCTGACTCACTCTTCAGGTGTTCTCCGGCCCCAGACAGCAGGTAGTAGAAGATGTGGAAGGTTCGCTCCTCCTTGGCTTGGCGGATAGCCCGAGATTTCTCCAGAAGATCTTTGGGTAGGTTAAAGAGCGACACACACTGGAGGGAAGGCAACCCCCTGCCTTAGTCCTATCTCCATCAAAAAGAACTGAATGTCACCAGGAAGGAAGGAAGGCAGAGAACAGCAAAGCAGAGCAAAGCCAACCACCTCACCTCCAGCCTTCAAAGAGGCTGCTGGACTAAAAGAGGCTGCAGCTCACACACTGGGAGAGCCATGTCTGCTTAAAGGGACTCTGCTGAGGGCTGAGTGACAGTATTGTGGAGATACTCCACAAAAGCCATGGGCTGCTACAAGGGAGACACAGAACAGCAGCCACCATGGGGCTACCACACAAGGGCCCCACTAATGGTTTCCAGTAGTCCTCTCCTCTGAGCCCCGGGTCACATTTCTAGTCAGCTCCTCCATGAGTCAAGCTATTCTTGATATTGTCCCGATGCCACACAAGTGCTAACACGAGACCCAGAAGGGGAGGTGCTGAAATCAGGAAGCAGCCAGTCTTCTATGAAGGCTGCCACCTCCTACAATGCCCCATCTCCTGATTTGGTCAGTCATAAGGATACAAGTCTCAATGTTGGCACCAACGATGTAGCCATTGACATCAAAGTTGATACGAATGAATTTACCCTGGGGAGAGACAAATACAGAGGAGACAAATCTCAGAGAGGGAACAAGGGGTCTCACTCAGCCCTGCTCCTGTACCTAGAGGCTAAGGAAGACCAGAAGCTGTGTTTAAAAGCTGAGGACAAGACTCAGGACTCAGAGACACTAGGCTAACTAATCACTGCGCCCAAGCCTGGAGTGGGCTCCTGCCTGTTATGGGCAGTTCTCCTTCCCATGTGACCTGACCCTGTGAACCCACGGGCTGCTGGTATGACAGGGCACAGATAATACTTCCACACTGGCTTTTCCAATCTTCTGTAAAGGCGGTTGTGGCCATTCTAACTAAGACAGGAAGGGGTAGAGCCATGCTGTCAAGAACTTGAACACCAACTGGAGGAGTGAACAAAGACTCAAGTCTTTGTTTGGGATAAAAGCACCAGAAAGCCATAGTGCCAAGGTATGTGCATGGCGCCTTGTCTCCCGAGAACCGGGAACCACCAACTAGTACTCACGAATCGCGAGGAGTTGTCATTCTTCACCGTCTTGGCGTTTCCAAAGGCCTCTAGGATAGGGTTGGCCTGCAGCAGCTGACGCTCCAGCTCGCCCTGTGGAGGAACCCAGAGTCTCAGAAAGGCCACAGAGTCTCTGTAGGAACAGAGGCCTGCAGGGAAGGCCCTGGGAGCTGCCACTCTGCCCTCCTCCTTCCTTCCTGCTGGGCCTTTGCAAACAGGCTGATCAGAAACTGACCTGTCAGGAAATCAGAAAGCTACTAGCTCTGGGAAAGAGTGTCGAGAGCAGGGAAATTAGGAAACAGCGGGTCTCTGAGACAGTCTCACCCTATGGCCACTGGCCTTCTGCCCCTCCGCACAACTAATCTCCACAATTCCCTTTGCATACAAAAGACACAAGTATCCCATTGAGACAGTCAGTGGTACTGTCCCTACAGTACTGCCCCTATGGGCTCCTACCTCCAAACCTTCCCTGACATCTAAATGAGGGATCGGTGAAGCCCATTTTATAGCCCCAGATATTTATCAATAATGTTCACAAATCCTATCTGTGGAATCCTGGTGCTTGCTGGGTGCCGGAGGAAAGCCGTGTGCATTTTGTCCCTGAACCTATGGTGCTTACATAGGCAGAAGACAGCTGCCCTGTTTCATACTCAGGAGCTGAGGTTGGGAAAAGAGGGACAATTTGCTCAGGATCACTAAGCCATGTATCAGCAAATTCAAGTCTTCTCCCAGACCATCGCCAGTCACTTTGATAGCCCTGCCCTGGCCACTGGCCACCAAATCAATTTTGCAAGCAGTGATGAACAATGGCCAAAACTGGCTGAGGACCCAGGACCCTATTCCTTGTGACAGTTAGACCTCTGGAGGGGAGAGCACTCAACCCCCACCAAGCAGGGCTGACATTTATTAGCAGGGCTAGAGAGTGGCCAGGGCTTTATGGGGACAGCGGCTACCTGAGAGCGATGAAAGGTAACATGGAAGCAGTGGCAGCAGCTCTCACAAGAGTCAGCAACACCACACCTGCCTGCCTTCCAGCACACCTGCTGCAGACACCACGTGTCTACAGGGCACCTGCAAGGTTCTGGAGTCCACCAGAGTCCAGAAGTGAGCCAGGTTAAGCCTCCTCACCCTGCCACCTCAGCCAAGGCTCCCCTCTTCTGCAGAAACTTCCATGTCCCAATCACGTAAGTGGAGAAGTCACTCTACTCCTGAGAAGAGGGTCAGTGAGGCCAGGCCACAGGGGAAGGACAGCCACGCCCTCAGCAATGGCTCTGCATGTGCACTTGGTACCAATAGTCAACAAGTGCCAAGATTCTTCCCATAAGCCTTGAGCAGACCTGGGATCAGCCCACAGGCAACCCACACAGCCAGACTTGGATAGGAGCTGCTCCCTGCCCAGTGACACTCCTAGCAAAGCAGAGGCCAGGCTGCCAGGATGGCGGGGCCACTCCTGTTCCCTCAGACAGGGCCTCTGCCTGCCTGACTTTTAGAGGCAGAGCCCAGGCTTCTCTGCCTGAGCCCACACACAGCTGCTACGGAGAGAAGGAATACTGGGCCAAGCGGGAGCAGCCAGAGCCCATTCCCTGCTGCTGTGGTCGTGACAGTTTGCTTTACGGACATCTAATTAGGCACAGGAAAGACTTTGTGAATAAAATTTGCACAATATGAAATGTGCTGGTGTATGATCCTAAGTTCAATTTCTGAAAAACTTTCTGGGGGCTGGGGGGTAATTTCAGCCAGGGGGCTCCATTAGTACATTAAAAATAAAAACGAAAAACAAACAAACAAAAAAAAAAATGAGGGAGACAGGATGGCTGCTCAGACTACAGAAGTCCACCCTGCCTGTCTCTTAAGTAAGATCAGCTCTGAAAATCCACAGACCTAGCCAAGGCCGAATAAAATGTCTGGTGGGCTTGGCCTGCAGGTGTGGGAGGTTAAGTCAGTTGCTGCAGGTAAGAGAGCTCTCTCCCAGAAACAAGTGTGACAGGCCTCACATTGCGAGCATGTCAAGTATGGAAAATCACAGTAGAGCGTCAAGCCTGGAAAACGACTCCACTGGTCAATGGCCTTTGCAGTGACTGCACAGCAGAGGCAGCCAGTCCATCATCACTCTAGCTGGAGGAGGAACCAGGCACAGAGTGCCCACCACGGGATGTGTCTCCACAGCTTTCTTCCCGCATCACCCTAAGACCCCAATTATTTGTATGCTGGAGGCCTGCCTTCCCTCTAAAGTTGGAACCCAGACATGAGGCACATGGGGCCCTTTCACTGCTCTGTAACTAGGGTCCTGTCACTGCAGCAGCACCCTCCTAAAAACCAGTCACATACCAAGCATTCAATAAATAGCTGGGAAATAGATTTTACTCCAAATTCAGAGACAGAAAACCACAGCCAAAGACCTCCTAACCTCACAGTTCTGTTTTTAAAACAGGTCTCCTATAAAGAATGGAAAATGAAGGAGGAGGGGGGTGGAGAGAGAAAAGAAACTTTATTAGTTTCTAAATATAATTCCATGAAAAATGTTTCAGAAAGTCTCAAGAAGCTTGGCGTGTAGAGAATTGTTTTTGGTCTGGTTCCAAAAGACGGTAAATGGGTGTCATGTGGCGGCAACCCAGCTATGCATGCAGAGACACACCCCACTTACTAGTGAACACAGTGCATAGGACACCAGTACGGTGAAGCCAGTGAGGTCAGTTGAGCACCCCAATAGCCTTGGGATGACATCACTGGCACTTAGATTTCTCAAGGCAACCAAGGAAACCAGAAAACTCCAATCTGGGACCTCCTGGCATCTCTCCCAGCTTGTGCCAGGAGACAAGGGGCCAGCCATCTGTGCTGGTGTGCACCACCGAGCGTGTGGGGCTCTGGGAAGGCAGGTGCACATCCCACCATGCCAAGATCAGAAGTGCACAGGGCCCAACTGGAATTCAGGCAGGTCTGGAGCTCTGAGAAAAGCCAGGTGATGAGGCTGGCCCAGTCAGGAATTGCCATGTGAGTCACGCCCAGCCCTCCTCCCAAGACAATCAGTGAGCCGAGCCTCTAGGGAAAGTTCTAGCTGCAGAGAGTGACAAGGTGTGGGGTGAAAAGCTGCTCAGAAGAATGTATGGAGTCCAAGGGCACACGATGGCAGAACACGCATTCCTGGTGCAAACGTGCAGTAAAACGTGCATCTCACCTAGCCAGGGCACTGCAGTTCCACCACAATCCACCAAGGGGGGAGGGAGGGAAAAAAGGAGGTAAGATGACGTTCCAACTGTGCTCTCTCAGTGAGGGACTGTCCACCCAGTGGCATTGGTTCACACAACAGAACAAGGATAGGGGATCGAAGGCAGGTCAACCCAAATCCTCCTCTCCTCCATCAAATTGAGAGCAGCAATTAGCTGTCATGCCAAGCATTCTGCTGTGTAAACCTGGGACGGCTCCAGTTTTCATAGCAACTTAGAGAGTTCGGAGGCCAAGAATGGAATGGACCTGCTACTACCCAGCCACTCCCAAGGCCACTAAGCTGCCGCCGAGGGAAGCAGGTCGGCCTCTGCTTGTTCCCAGGAGCATCCTCATTTAGAGATGAGGCACTGAGCGCTCACCTGGTCCTTCTTGCTCTTGTGTGAGGAGGCCACGTGTGCCAGGTACTGGATGACTTTCTTGGTGTTCTCCGTCTTCCCTGCTCCAGACTCACCTCTGCCAACAGAGTTAAAAAGTCCTCACCTTCCACCCCACTGGTAGACCCTCCACCCCTGTGGTAGACAGTGCTGCTTGCTGTCTACTACTCTGCCCTTCTGAGTACCCATGAGGGACCCAACATGAAGGGAAAGAAACAGCAAACCAAATGTGACGCTCTGGGATCGTCTCTCAGTCTGCTTCCCATGGCCTGCCAGAGCCAGACAAAAGTCGATTCATACCCACTGCCTACCCTGGTCACTTGGCAACCTTCAGAGCCCAATGTTTTAGACATCAGGGAGGCAACTGTTGACCTGGGAGCCAAAGGCACTTACATGTGTTCCCTTGAAACATCCCTGGGGGGAAGTTTCTGTTCCACTCCCCACCTCCTTATTAAGATGGAAAGCAGCTATATCAGCCCAAATCAGAGCCAGAAGGCATGCTGGGGGTTCTGGAAAAGCCTATTGGTGGCTCTTGCTGGAGCCTGAGGTGCTCCTCTGCTGTCACACACCCACCCACACAAGGCTCACTGGGACCACCAGGCATAGCCCTGAGTTCTGTCTCAGGGAGGGGAGGGCCCTGAACTGGGAATAAGCTTATCAACCTGCTTTTGACAGAATAAAAATAATCTTTCCCCAGAAATAAGAGCAGGGATGAGTTCAATCTCTCAATCAATATCTCTCTCTCTCTCTCTCTCTCTCTCTCTCTCTCTCTCTCTCTCTCTCTCTCTCAGAAGATACTTACGTGCACAGGATGGACTGATCTTCTCGGTCTGCAACAAAAAGGACATCGGGTTACCTTGGATAGGAAGAAGAAACCTCTCCCTTCCCATCTCCATGAAGAGTTGCCAAGAAAAGGAACAAAGACTTAAATGCTTCTCTGAAGGACCCCTCCCAGGCCTCTGATCTGGGCTGACTGCAGACAGCCTCGGAGGAAGAACATCTACAATGGTGGAGCCCCAGGCAGCTGCCTGGCCCCAGCTCTGGCTGCACACCCCTGCTGCCCACTCCATCCCATGAATATCAGGGAAAAGATGCCCATAGCAGGCCCTTACAACACTGCCCACATTTAAGCAAGGAATACTGTTTAAGGGGCCAGAAATCAGAGCAGGCAGCATGGCAAGGCCTAGCTTGCAATGGGAAAGTCCCAGTGTGGGACACTGCCTCACAGAGTCTAAGACCAGAGATGATGGCCTTCTCTGAGCCCCATGCAGTCCTCCATGTTCTAAGGCAGCACGTATAAAAGGGACACATGTGAACCCACATGCATGGTGCCTGATTCATGTAAGGCACAATGATGACAGGATAGAGGGAGGGGAGGCAGGGATGAATGGCAGCTTCTGGCATGCGCCTGTAACAGCCTGCTCTCTACGCCAGTGGCAAGAACTTCCAACAGCCACCCTAACTTCACAAATTCAGCAAGAAGACAGAGGAATGTTCTCTGCATGGAAGAACGACTAGTTCCCTGCACTCTGAAAGCTAAGCTCCAGGACAACGTGCAGACCTCAAACCCTATAGTTAATTAAAGTCCCCAGCCGTTCAGTAACATCAGAACCCAGTGAGGTACATGACCATAGGGCTTCACAACACAGCGTACACTGGCTACCCACCCTACTTCATGATTACTTTGATAAATATAACACATAAAATAAACCTGGTGCTGACCCTGTGAGCACAGTAAACCAACTCACAGATAGTTCACTGTCATCTCAATAACAGAGTGGCAGTAGCTCAGGAAGGGGAAGGGGAGCCAGAGAACCAGTCAGGGGCACTGGTGGCCGCTGGCCATCACACTGGCACTCCTAGCTCTCTCACAGGCTCTGGACCCCATGTGACAAGGTGCTGGGTGAATGACTCATGGCTTTCTGTGTGCAATAGCCGACTGACCAGGCAGATCACCGGCCCTCCTGTAGGTGGGCTTTCTAGCTTGGCCCAATCTCAGCAGCATACAGTGCTGAGTACACATGGCCATCCAGATTCTATAAGGACTCATACAGGAAACAGGAACAGGAAGCCTGACCCCCACACAGGCAGCAGCTGCTTCAGCTGCAGCCATCATTCCAATCTCCCAAGAAATAGCCACCAAGCTAGGCACTTGGGAGCCATGGCAGAACTGCAGTGGACTTAAGGCCAGGGTGAACCATATAGCTGACAAACCAAAACACAAGAAAAAAAAAAGAAACCATCTTGGAATGGGAGCCCATCATCCCACTCATACCAATACCACCACCTCCCTGAGAACCACTCAGAGAGAAGTCAAGAAGGAGGCACTCAACCTTCCTCCCCTTTGCCCTGTTTAAAAAAAAAAAAAAAAAAAATGCATTCTTCAAGGCTGCCGGACAAGAACTGAGGCTAAGCAGAGCCGAGCCTCAGTTAGGGGGGCAGGAATGGCTGGGGACAGGCTAGAGGAGAGCTGTTTCCACCCCTTCTCCCCCAACAGCAGTATAGCCCACGAAGCTGAAGCAAGCATTTCTGTCATCCCAGGCCCTGCCCTCCCCCAGCAGCTCCCTGTGGTCGGCCCCAGCTGTGGCTGCAGGCGGGCATGTTTAGTCACCGCTCTGGAGCAGGCAAGAATGTACCTGCGTGTGCTGGCGAGGCAGGAGCAGAAAGGGCCTGGTGCTACCATAAAAGGAAACATTCTCCATTCCTTTCAGAAGGAACTGTTTCCCAGGGCTGTCCAGGCCCAGTCCCTGGATGACTGGAATTCCTTTATGTGAGGAGGAGTCAGAGAATTATTCACTACTGAACAGGAAGCAGGGTGGCCAACCCACACAGACACACATGCACAAAAGCAGAGACATGCAGGCAGCTGCACTTAGTCCTATATGCACACAGGAGCACACTTGCATACACACAAGTGTGTGTCCTGGTGCACAAGAATATGTGCACAGACATGCAAACAGGAACACAGTGCACAAGCAGCACATACACCGACACTTGTGTATAAAGAGGGCCACAGCATATTATGTACTTATGTACATACACATACAGAGAGCTCTGCCTGCAAATGCTACCAACGCTTAAAGCTCAGAGCTGGACTCACAATAAAACTTCTGCCTACCCAGGACCCTTGGCTCTCCCCCTTGACCTGTCCTCTCTGCTGCCATCAATACAGCCCAAACACAATCCCAACCTGCTTCGTCACACTCTGCTGAGCCATTGTTTTCACAAAGATGACCTGCCAAGAGGTCTCCTCCTCCAGCACTGAGGATGGAGGAGCCACCTGCTTAGAGTGACTCACACACCTCTAAATCCTTAAGATCCTTACAACACTTTCTGGAAGTTTCAGTGTGACACCTGACCTCCTCCCCACTCAGGAAAGGCAGGTAACTTTTCACAGCATTATGTTTAAAACCTGCTCCTGAGCTCGAGGCATCCCTTACACATAATGAAGTCCCAGACGTGGTAGGCCTGAGCCAGTCCATTCTGCTGCCAGCACTCAGGATGACAGTCTTGCCTCACACTGTCATCTCAGTGGCTGAGGACACTCGGAGGCCTCCTGAAGCCATTTGTTTTTGCCCAAGTCTGTACTTGGTCCTATGCGGTCTAACAGTTTATCTGAAATGCCCTTTTTTCTTTCTTCTACCTGGGACTTGGGGAGGTAACTGCCACCAGCATAACCTTATTCAGACACACAGGCTCTGAACCACCAGGACCCCATCTCAGCCCACGGCCCTATCTCAGAGGATGTGGCTGAGGTAGCCAGAAGCCTGATTCCTCAGTCAGAATCTTGACAAAACCCTGAGCAGGGGACATTGGCTGGCAGAGAGCAGTTTGACAATTATTGATCTATATACCCAGAGCAGTTAGAAAGGAAGCCATTAGCCCTGCCCTTGACCTCTGGGAATGAGCAGGGTCTGTTCTAAAGACCTATGGAAATAATGCCTCAGGCCCACATGGAATACTTTCCTTAGCCACCCCCACACTACGTCTCCAAACTCCTAACAGAACCTTCCAGAACCGCAAAAAAGGCTCTTATAAGTTAAACACTCAGCAGTCAAGCTCTTGCTGCTCCTAAGTAGACTTTAAACCCAGAAGCCCCAAGGCTGGGTCCACAGAATGAGATCAGAGCTAATGTGGCCACCCAGAGTGGACAGGTTTCTAGCCAACTCAGAAGACCACCTGAGGCCTCTGCAGGTGTTTCATCCCAGGCATTTGGAGTCCTACACATGGGGGAGGGGCAGACACGCTATGGCTCACTTCCTCTGTCAGAGGAGCTATGGCTGATTCTTGTCCATAAAAGGCTGTGAGGCTTGAGACTACTAACACAGTGGTGACATCAGCCAGACAGGAAGTACAGGAGGAAGGGTGCAGGCCACTACTAGAACTGACTCATGGCTGGGCTCAGAGAGTGTACCTCCCTGGAGGAACTGTCATAAGGCCCTAACTGGGTGAATGCCTCCCTGAGGGACCTCATCTCCAGATCCACTGGGTTCTCTGGAGCTCAGAAAAAGATATGTCAAGGTAGGCAAACATGCCTACCCAAGTCAGGACTATGACAAGTAGCCTCCTGGTGAATGTGCTCTAGAGAAAATTCCACAGCAAACCTGAGAGTGATTTACTGTGTGAAGATTACATGGGCAAGATGGCTTCTACACTGCCTCATGCTCAAACTCCAGAGTCACCTCTCTGGACATCATCTAGGTCTCAGGAAGCCACAGCACAATGGATTTTGCAAAGCATATAAAATGTGGGGTTCCAATTCAAAACTACAGGTGGGAAGGCCTTATGTGTCCTGGAGATAAGGTCACAGATCCTGAGGAACCTGACGATTTGATTCAAGTCCAGAGCTGAGGAGAGAACTCAGGCCTTTGTCCCAGTTAAAATCACCAACAGGCTGGGTCCAGCCTCTATGTAGAGGCCATGGCCACTTTCATGATGAATGAGAGCCTGTGAGTGATTCTGACGCCATCTCCACAGTGCCTGATCATGGCTTGGGTGACAGGCTTGGGAAGTAGACAGAAAAGAGAGAAGAGAGGGTGTGAAATACCACTTCCTACTTACTAGCAGACAGGCTGAACTGAGATCTTCTAGCAGTCTCCAACAAACAGACCTTTAAGAAGAAAGCCCCTTGGGGGCTGGAGAGATGTCTCAGTGGTTAAGAGCACCAACTGCTCTTCCAGAGGTCCTGAGTTCGATTCCCAGCAACCACATGGTGGCTCACAGCCATCTGTAATGGGATATGATGCCCTTTTCTGGTGTGTCTGAAGACAGCTAAAGTGTACTCCTATACATGAAATAAGTAATCTTTAAAAAAAAAAAAAAAGAAAAAACAAAAGCCCTTTGCCAGAGTGAGTCCCCAAGTAGGTCACTTAGCAGCAATCTTCACTAGACAGATGGACTTGGGCCCATGCCTGTGCTCCTCGGAAGACCTGGTCCAAGAAGCCTGGGCCCCAGGTGCAGAAGGCAGGAAGTCTGGCACCCCTCCCTGCCTGGATGATTAGAACAAAGCTGCAGAGATGACCTTCATTGTGCTGAAGTGAGCAAAGCCCCAAACAAGCTTTTTCTTGGCCAGATGCACCAGCAAAACTCAGGTGCACAATCGAACTTTTTCCATTTCTCTGCCAGCAAGGCCGAGACAAAACATTCTTGATAACAGCCCATCTGGCAGAGGCATCTCCAACAGGTTTCTGGCCTGGAAATCCAAAACCACTTGAGTGCCCACTACCCATGACAAATGCACAACTCCACTGCCCCACCCCACCTAAAAATCTCAGACGTATCAGCACGAGGCTGCGGAACGCTGCCTTAAAAACACTGAAGCCTCCGGCAACCTTGCCAGTCTACTAAGAAGTATGCTGGAGGCTGCCAAGAAGAGCAAGCCACAGGAGCACAGTGGCACACCCTCACCTTTCAGCTTGGACTTCCTACTGCATTTCTGGACCAGCTAAATGTCAACAGACAAGACTATGAACAGACTATGACACCCCCCCACACACAAGCTCTACTATCTGAATGCCAAAAATGGGAGTCAACCCTGCGCTGGTACCCCAGGGTCAAGATTGCAGGAACTTATGTGTACAGGCTGCCCATTTTGACTTCAGGGAATTATCTGCTCATCTGATAGCTTTACTCCTGAAAGCCAATGGGGAAAGGGAAGCGGCTCTCTGGTCTGAACATAACAGCACTGCTTGGCCCTAGGACACCGACTGGGCCATAGCCCCGCCACAGTCTCTGCCAGAACTTGGGAGGGCAGGACACACACTGGACAACAACGCTGAGAGCAAGCAAACATGGCCTGCCCACTGGATTTTACAGTGGAGTTTTAAAAGATGGGTTTTGCCTATATGTATGTCTACATGCCTAGTGCCCTCCAAAGCCAAAGAGGGCATTGGACCCCCTAGAACTGGAGTCACAGATATTTGTGAGCCACCATATGGATGCAGGGGACTCAAACCCTGACCCTCTGGAAGCGCAGCCAATGCTCTTAACCACTGGATCATCTCTTCATTTACCTCTGCTGCAGGAACAAGGGTGCACTGACTCACAAAACCATGAGCTCAACTCTCCAATTACTCTCAAAGTAGCTTTGCTGGCCCAGGTCAAAGCATGGGTGTGGTGGGAACTGCTGAGTTTTGGTGAAAACCATAAAGCTGAGTTGTGAAAAAGAACCTACTGAGCTAGGGATATGGGTCAGCAGATTACCTGAATCCGAATTGAAAGTGATCTACAAGGTTCAATCTCCAGCACACACACACACAAAAAAAAATCTATATCTCATCGCTCCTCCTTAGAGAGCAGAACCTAGGTGTGACACCAAGAGAACTGGTGACATTATAAGGCAGCTCACTCCAAGAGCAGACCTGCCATCCAAGGAGCCGCCATGAGCAGGCTCCTAGCTCCAGAGCTGGGTGGGAGAAGTCGGTGGGAGGTTTGTGAGTCAGCTCAGTGCCTCTACTGGGCCACCAGCAATAGGGGAGAAAGAGAGACCCTGAACCAGACCACAAAGGTCACTCTCAGCCCAAGGCCTCATTGCTGTAGGGCTGAAGCCCCTCTGAAATACTGTGAAGTCAGTTCAGTGGCTGAGACTGAAAAGCCTCTAAAGGGAGGGGGTACCTGCTCATTTGCCAGTGAACAGGCTGGAGGGTAGTGTTAGGACTGGGCTTTGGAAAGGCCCATGGAAGCTCAGTCCTCTGCTGCCCCTTCCTCCATTGCCTCACACACAGGCCTGCATTGCCCTACAACCACTCCTCAGACTCTTTAGCCTCACCACATTGGGTCAAGCTTGAGAGGCAGAGAAAAAATGAAGACTCTATATAGCTGGGCCAATCAGCTAGTCAAAGAGCAAGGGTCCTGCTTTATCCTATCTAAACTCCACTTAGGCAGCCCCTCTTGTTCACAAGGCTTCTCCCTATAGCTGAGGCTAAGAGGCCCAGCAAACCCTTGACTGTAGCCTACAAAATGGTTTAGTGGTTTTTAAAACCCCATGCCTACCCCCCCTCAAAGTTCCAGGGCACAACACCTGTGTCACTATCAGAGAGTCCCCACACCGACATCTGGTACTTCTGGGTACCAGTCAGCATTCCTCTCAGCAAGACCTATGGTCTGCATGAGTAAATGTTCTGCAGTGTACAGTACACAGAAGGCATGAGGCTAGCCCTGTGTCACACAGACACAGAGCATGGCCCTCCTCAGGAAAGCCACACTGTCTCCTGAGGCACAGGATCAGGCACAGGGCTGGCTCCATACTTCCCAGCAGACAGTGGGGCCTTTGTGAGGAGGCTGGCAGGGCTCAGACCTCCTGGCCAGCACATTCCTGCTTAAGTGGAGTCATCACATCTGTGGCTTCCCACTGCTCCAGCTCCAATGCTGCCACTCAGAACCTAAAAGACTCTCCTGGCTCCTGATGAGCCAGGGGCTTTTCCTCAAGAAGACCTGGAACCAGATGAGCAGATACTGAGAGGTGAAGGGGAGGTCTTTCTCCTGTGCATGTGCCCCCACTTAACTGCTAGAGTACAAAGAATTCCTTCAAGGACTTGCCAGAAAAGAGGGCAACGGTGGCCATGACCTTTTTGTTCAGAAAAATCAAGAGACACCCCCCCCTTTCCTAGTTCCAATAGATGTCACATCAGCTATCATACCTGAGCCCATCCCTTCACCTGTGAGCTAGAAGGACCATGCTTAGATGGGAAGAGCACACACCAAGCTCGCTGTCACTGTTTATCCAGCAAAGTCAGTCAACCACCCAGAGAAATGTGGTCATTCAGTGAGCAACCACTTCCAAAGCAGCTTCCAGAGAAGCAAAGACGGGATGGAGAGAAAGCTAGCACAGTGCAAAGGGCAGGCCTGCAATGCAAGCCAACTCTGCTGTCTCCCCGAAGAACCCTGTGAGCTCACTGAAACGCCAGCATCCCTGACAGTGAGCCAGACCTGGCTCAGAGCTAACAAGAAGCACAGCTTCTTTTCTACCTGCATTGGAAGAGTAACAGCTCAAGCCAAATTCTCTCACTGAGCAGACCAACACTCACTCACTCTTATCAACAAGGGCCCCAGAGAAAGCCAAAAGCTCCCCTCCCCCAGTCTTTCCACACGCGGCCCCAGTGCCCACTCTGGGATGTGCCTGCACCCTACATGCTGGGCGGCAATGTGAGCTCAAGCTCTCAACAGGTCGGAAGGCTGAAAGGCCTCTTCATGGCTACAGCTGCAAAAAAACGAAACATGGAGAGCCAGAGCCAGAGTGGTAAGCATGCAAACACAACTCTAATTAAACCCAAGGCTGGAGATTAAAACAACAAACAAAACTGCAGGCACGTCTGGGCCACAGCAGAACCACTTATTAACACAGAGCGGCCAATTTTCCCGTGGGCTCTACCTCCATGGTGCCTTCGCTGCCATACCAGCCTCAGTGGCCACAGCTTCCCTGAACTCCAAGACACCTGACACCTGTTGCCACTGCCCTGGCACCAGGCAGCAGCAGCTTGCCTTGCTATGCAACGATACCCCAGACGTGTCGGCCAACGTCTTCTCTATCCATCTGGACTGCCAGGGCCTCCAGTAACAATGTAGTAGACCCGCCCTTTTGGTATTCCAGCATTTCTTATCACCTGTTTGTGTGGCATAAGCCAGAAACCGTATTCTCCAATGCCCTATCCTGTGCCCATGGCAGACAATATTAATCTATCCCAGCACTCTTTGAGATTGTGTCTTGAATCCTTGACAGTACAGGGTCCAGACAGCTGCTGATGGTTGACCTTAGTCTACAGATTTTCAACTGGGGATAATTTTGTCTATCAGGGAACATCTAATTGAAGTGGCTGGGGATATTTTTTTGTCGTCACACAAAAGAAGACTAAAAGAGGCCAGGATAACTGCCAAGCATCCTACAGCATCCCAAGTGTCATGTCTGACAGATAAAAATATACCTATTTTTATCTTATAGCTTATATAGTAGCTTATAACCTGCCATCTAAAGCATAAAGATAAAATGGAAGGAACCACAAGGAACCCAGACTGAGCAGGCAAATGCCAGCACTGAAGGCTTCAGAGACAAGGGCCCTGGGAGGGCTCAAAAAGTCTGTCTCATAAAAGTCCCCAGACAAAGCCACCAACCACCCTATTTGGTAAAATGAATGCTAGTATGTCATAAACCACGGCCAACTCAGGAAGGAAATGTTTGTCTAGTTCTTGGGGGAGGAGGGACAGAAGAGGAACCATCTGGCTATACCTTTTAAGATGCAAAAACCAAAGCAACCTACCTCCGTAAGCCCTAAGGTTTCACCCCAAAACAGAATAACAAGCTCCAACAGCCTGAAGACCAAGGTTCCACTCACAATACCTGGTTCCGTAAGCCCTAAGGTTTCACCCCAAAACAGAGTAACAAGATCCAACAGCCTGAAGACCAAGGTTCCACTCACAATACCTGGTTCCGTAAGCCCTAAGGTTTCACCCCAAAACAGAGTAACAAGCTCCAACAGCCTGAAGGCCAAGATTCCACCTACAATACCTGGCTTAGGGGAAGAATCCAGGGTCCCTTTTGGAAACACTTTCTACCAGTTACCCACCATGACACAGGCACCGTGTGACTAACTTCCTTCACATCCCAAGAACAAGACATTTACTGCTAAAGGCATTGTGGGTCCACTGTTCAACAGCCTAGAATGTACTTAGTAGGTCCACATGGTGGCCAAAGCAAAACAGAAAGGAAGGTGGGAGTTTCTCAGGCTTCAGATGAGACTGCAGCCCCAGCCACTGCACAGCTCCCAGGTCCCCCACACTGGTGTTTCCTCCGCCTGTTCCTGCCCTCAGGGTCCAGCTCCTTCCCTCACAAGGCTGGGAAGGAAGGAGACACATTGGGTTTTGGGATTTTTTTTGGTTTTTTTGTTTGTTTGTTTTTAAATCTCTTTCTCTTAACCACTTCTAACCTATGTGACTTTCAGGAATCCTTCCCTAAACTTTCTTCTCATGAAGAAAAGAGCCCTAGAAGTTTTCTGATGAGAGTAAAAGACCGGCTCCAATGACTGGCTGCAGGAGCTGTTCTCCATCGCTCTCCCATGACAGGCCCGAAGAGAGCAGCTTGAATCCTGTAGAGAACGAGGGCGTCCCTACTCAGGAAGACCCCAAACACACTTCTCCATCAAGCCAGGGGAGAGCCAAGGGAAAGTGACTCATAACCTCTAGAGACAGAGACTCAGACTCCTCTGGAATCTCACAGAATGTTCTCCCAGCAGACTGTTCTCATTAGCACTTTCAAACAGGCATCCTACTTTCAAACCAAAGGGCTGGCCTCCACAGGAATTCTGATAGATGTGAGCATAAGCCAACAGCTAGGCCAAACTTGGGCATGCTGCCTAATTAACGACGGAGAAATACCTTCTACATAGCACTGTGGGCAGAGGGAAGGGTGCACACTGCCATTTTAAACCACTAAACCAAGCAAAGATAATACAAGGGGCATCACCGCCACTGCCCAGATGGACTGTAGAACTTAAAGAACAAAGAACACAGGAAACCACTATCAAAATAAGGCAGCCAGGCTGCTGGGAGTCAGGTCTGACGTAGGATTACATATGCACTGACAGCAGAAACCACCGCACTGAAGGAGGCCGGGGCTGAGGATGTGCCTAAGAGAATCACCCATAGGCAGAAGAGAGAACCCTGGAGACAGCCAAGCGGACCAGGGAGGAGGAGCCCAAGGGGGCAGAGAGACAACTGAAGGGAAGGCAGAGTGGGGGAGAAGGTAGGAACACAGACCTACAAAGAGAACAGGTGACCTGTCAGTCAGTCTAGTCAGGAAGTGGCCTAGGGGTGTGGCCTGGGGGAGAGGGAATCAGTAAACAAACATCCTCCAGAAGCACTCTATGATGGGACAGAGAACACAGAGGGGTGCAGCCACCAGGGGAGACCTCACATCTGTTCTCTAAAAAGGGAAAGCACACCTGCACATCACCAACTGTACACAAGGAATGGGGAAGGCAGGGGCACTGAGGGGAGGACACGGGGAGAAAGAATGAGGAACAATAAATAGAAGGACCTAGAACAGACCTGAAAACTGATGTGGGCAACTCTTAGAAGGATGGGAAAGTAGAAAAACAGTATAGTCTCTAAAGTTTCTACTAACATGTCCTTTATTGGCCTGGCTCTTGGATGATGACCCACCATCACCAGACACTAGAGCAGTGCGAATCAGCTCCTGCAAGTGACTGACACCACAGGTAAGAAAAGATGGAACCCTGGAGGGGCCAGGCAAGGACCACACAGTCCCAAAGCACTCACCCTGCATCATGCTCCTGTAGGCAGTGTCTGTGATGGCATAGATGTGGGGTGGCATCTCGTGCCTCTTCTTGCCCTTGTACATCTCCACGATCTCCTCTGAGTAGATAGGCAGGTTCTTATAAGGATTAATGACCACACAGAACAGGCCTGAATAGGTCTAAAGAAAGCAACAGAAACAAATGTTTTAACAAGTCTGAGTCTCAACAGCATTTAAATTGTGTGTCTAAGTGTCCAACTGTTTCCAAGGCCAAATCTCAGCCTAGGGTGAAAGCACTCCCTGGTGTTCCTGCTCCTACTAAAGCTTGGAGGGTTGGGGAGGTGACAACTCAAGATTCCAGCCAATCGTGGGAGCACAAACCTTTTAATCCCAACACTTGGCAGGCAGAGGCAGGTGAATCTCTTGAGTTGAGGCCAGCTTGGTTCTACAAAGCAAGTTCTAGGACAGGAAGGGCTACAAGGAGAAACTCTGTCTTAAAAAACAAAAGGCAAACAAAAAAACTCAGATTCTAGGACAATAAGATGTATCTTTCATTGTGAGAGATGCAGATAAAGGATCCAACTGTGTCCCAGAAAACTGCAAAGAAACATTCTCTCATTCTCTCTATCTCTCTCTCTCTCTCTCTCTCTCTCACTCTCTCTCTCACTCTCACACACACACACACACACACACACACACACACACACACACCACCCTCCTCTAACACTGGAAAAGCTCATTATCCTCCTAAATCAAGTAGACCCTCGCTAGCTAAAAAATAGCTCACACTCTGCATTCCTGTGTAAATCTTTCAGTAACATAAAGGCCACTTTTGGGTCCTCTAAAAGCCTTTTCCAGAGGCAGAAACTCAAAATTGCCAACACCCTTAATACTGAACACCTACAACATCCCCAAGTCTTCCAGTCGGCTTTGACCTTTAAAAGCAAACACCTGGGTCAGATAGCCAAGGTTCAAATCCCAGGATGCTCCCAGGGTGCTGGGAGGAGGGGGTCCCTTACCCTTCTGCCTCTAGTTCCCAATCTGTAGAGCACAGGCTGAAGTTGGCTCCTTACTTCAAGGTGACGGGTTGGCTCAGTGCTCCTTCCTACAATCACCTTACACACTCTTTCCTCCATGTTTCTAAGGAAGCTCACAATGCCTTGTGAGCAGTTCTAATAAATTTCCTGCTCCTTCCAAACACACAGATGACAGACTGCTAAGCAGCACAAGAACTGCCCCTGCCAGGCACATGCAGGAATGCTCAGTTTAGGAAACTGGCTGTTTTCAAGCAGCAACAGTATTCCCAGCACAATCTTCTGGGGAAAAATGACCCCAAGCTGGAGGGAAGGTGGGAGCGAGGGCCCTGCCTCTGCTAAGGGACAGTCAAGGGTCACAAGGCATAAAGCCTCACTGAGAACAGATTCAAGCCTCAAGACCACCAAGGCCAACCTCCTTGGTCTGGAGGCCCACTCTCCAAACAGCTTTGCTTTTCCTCATCCCATGCTTCCTGTGTCTTCACTGTACAGTTTATCCCCTGATCCAGGGGCAGCCTGGGGAGCTGACCATAATGTGCGTCCAGCTCCTTTCGCCTCCCTGTGTTCTCTCTGGTAAACTGCAAGGCTTAAAAAAAAAGCAGGGGAGGGGGGAGGGTGTTGCATAAAAGCCAGGCATGAAGACAGGGCTCTTCCCCAGCACTGACCAAAAGCTTTCTCCTTGGAACTGCCAAGAAAAGCTAGGCTGAGGACAATGCTCGGTCACTTGTCAGCTGCTCCACACTAGGGAGAGCAACTTGGATGGTAACAAGAGGCTCTGACTGTAGGTGGAGCTGCAGCCCTCCTTCTTCCCAGGGAGTTATGGGAATGGGAATGGGAATGGGAGAGGGGGCTTCAGCTGTGTGTTCTCCCTCCAATTACTCTATTCTCAAGGGACCAGGAAGGTCAAAGCAAGAAAGCCCATAGTGACAGGGTTTAGGTGCTGCATAGAAGACAGGAGCGAGGTCACCTTGCGAGTGTTAGATGGCATCAGGTGGGGAAAAGACACAAGTCCACAGAAAAATGAAGTCATGCCAGGACTTTGTTCTCAGCCTTGGAGAAAACTCATACTGTAGGAACTCCAGCCCGATAAAAGCCAAGAACACACGGTCCCTCATGTAGAGTGTGCCACAGAGCCAGATGTTTGAAACAGCTGGCAGAAACAAAAGGGGACAGAGGGTCATTATGACGGTTCTTTTGGATGGCTGGATGGACACTGCAGAGGGCTCTAAAGAACTCTGTGGGCTGACCCCCAGGCAGAAACACTAGCCAGCTGAGCCCTGAGAAGTGGGGTGCACAGCTCAGGTGGGAGGAAGGAACACACTCAATGCTCATAGAGACACAGACACTGAGCAAGTGGCCCTGCTCCCACTCGGCCACACCAGGAAGCTGCTCCATTCACAGGCCACAGAGGCTCTTTGTGCCCAATCGCCCCCTGTCCCAAGCCTCACCTCCCCCCAAAGGAAAAAACAGAGCAGCTGTGGTACAGAATTGGCCATGCCGCCCACAAGCTAGGCAAATGCAGCCTGAATGTTCCTGGAGTCACAGTGTGGAACCTTGATGCACATATATAGGCCGTGAGGGAGGCCCTGCCCAGCAGCCACAAAGGCTTTGATCACCCCACAGCACTGCATCTGCTGGGACTTCTGCTAGCAACCCCTAGTGATGCTACTTTTGGGGATGAACTGTGACACAGGGACCTGCCTGACAAAGGAACCAAACCCAGAGCCAATGCCTACCTCCAGAGCTGGGGGAGTGAGGGGCTGGGAAGCTTGGGGGGGGGGGGGCTTCCGTACACCACATCCACTGTCACTCACACGGGGTATACTTAACACTGAGTGCCCTTTGACAGCTAATAGAGCCCATGTGGGAAGGAGAGCAGCTAGCTAGAAGCAAGAACAGGTGGCCAGCCTATTTCCCAGTAGGAGCTCAGTTAAATGGAGATACCAGTAAGAGGCCAAGCATAGGACCTTCACTTAAACAGTGACAACCAGAGTCCAGATGTGGTGCGTGCCAGGAGCTACCTAGAAGCTTTACAGAGGAAGTGAGGCTCCGAGGCACTGTGTGGCACAGTAAGGGGCAGGGCAGAGCAGCACAGCACAGTGGATGTGCTAAGAGAGCCCCACTCCCAGACAAGGGGAATGTGGATTCCCCATTATCTAGGCAGATACAGGCTTTCCTTCCTTCATTTCCCAATTTGAATTTCATGTTTGAGGCTTCTGAGGGGCAGGAGTTTTTAGATTTGGTTTATACACATTCTCACCAGAACCCCAGGTCTAGGACGATTCAGTGGATAAAAGCACTGCTCTTGTTACAATCTGGCCCACCTGGGACTTCTGGGTTGAGTGAGGGTTTTGGCACGTGAAATAGAAGCAATCAGCGGGACAGGAAGCACAATGTGGAAACATGACATCACCCTGGCATCTCACAGAAAACAAAAGGGCTGGTCCCGTGGGAGCTCTCAGCGACCCCTCAGCACACGAGCCTGCTCCTTCCTAAGATGAACAGCAAGTCTGGCACACTGAGACTGGGCTCCAGCCGTCAGATAAGATGGCTTTAGAAACCGAGATACTTCATTCCCTTGGGTTCTGAACTGTGTTGCTCGGCCTTGGGAGCGAGACCACGGTGGCTGCAGCAGCATATTCAAACAAAGAGCTATTTTAAGAAGAACAACCACCACATTATTTCTTCCTAAACACCTATGCTAAAAGGAGGAACCTTTGACCTTGGCAGAAGCAAGGTAGCAATGGGCAGGCCTTGGAGAGTGTCACAGAAGATACATGGTTGAGCCCCTGCTGTGGCTCTAAGGTCCACCACCTTCTGAGCCTACTGTGTAGTGTGACCCTGCCAAATGCAAGGGAAAGTATAACTGTAGTGCCAAGGCTGAGAGACAAAATGATCCAGGAACCGGCAAACGGGGCACCTAAAAATTGTCTATGGCGGGTTGGGGATTTAGCTCAGTGGTAGAGCGCTTGCCTAGCAAGCGCAAGGCCCTGGGTTCAATCCTCAGCTCTGAAAAAAAAAATTTGTCTATGGCAAACTCAGGCATGGATTTTGTGATGGAGAAATATCTAAGGCCAAGGGGGCAGTGAATGTTCTATTTTCAAAGACTTTAAGAGAGAAAAAAAAAAGATAAATCTGGGGTAGACGAACCATTAGACCTCAGGGCCAGTAAGGCTCACATGGCCTACAAGGAGCTGGGAAAATGTTGTCAATAACAACCACGTGGTGACAAAAGTGTCCATCTGAAAACAAAAGTCTCAAAAAAAAAAAAAAAAAAAAAAAAGACACTCTGGCCTTTGGTGTACTTGGGGCCTTTGCACACATTGCTCTCGGGACGCTAATGACACGTCTCTGTAGGATCTGACATGAGACCAACATCAACCAATGTGTTGACATGTCACCATTCCACTCTGGACAGCTCAGTTCTGTTCAGCCTTAGGAAAGAGGCTTTACCATTGGGGTTCTACAAGGAAAATAGAGCAGAGGCACCAAAATGGGACTGAACCAAACTGGTGGCTCTAGGGTCCGACCAGGTGGTACGGAAGAATAAGGGAGCCAGAAGACAACGCCACTCCATTTAGAAGGGATTTACTATGTTGGCCTGAATCCACATCTCCACAAAGCTCTGAGGTCAGAGGCTAGCAGGGGGGAACATGTTCTTCCTGAATGCAAGGAACAGAGGGTAATGTCAAAGCATTCCACTAGGATGCGCAGATGCAACAGCTGTGAGCATGTCACCTGGCCCTCCTCAAAGCCCTCTTCTCACCCAGACAGGGGGAGCACTGGCACCTAGGGGTAAAGAGCTCCCACCCCCTGGCCACTTACATAAATGAGCCCTGAGTAGTAACGCTCCTTGAGGTTGTGCAGCACCGAAGCCTCGTTGAGGCACGTGAGCTCTGCCATGTCCTCCACCTTGGAGAACTTGGGTGGGTTCATCTTCTGGATGTCATCCTTGTTCACCTTCACCTTCTTCCCATTCTCCACCAGCTCCACAATGGCCTCTTCTCCCACCTCCTCCTTGAGGCTAGCTGGTTCAAACCCATTCTTGCTGGAAGGCACCCATACCAACTTCTTGGCAGCCCAGTCAGCCTGGGCCAGTGGGTTATTGATGAAGTTTTTATCCACATAGAGGTACTTGTCTGCAGCCTGCTGGGCCATGGTGACTTATGGCCAGGACCTAAGAGAGGAACAACGACAGAACATGAGCCACATCACAGTGAAATTCTACATAATCAGAAGGAGCCATTGCCACGATTTTCTTACCCTACACATCTGAGAGAAAGCGAGATTTGGTTAGAAATTAATAAATAAGTGTATCGTCCCATGGTGAGCACATCAGCAATTCTTACAAACAAAACTATCCCGGGAAGGGATGAGTATAACAAAGGGATGAGTCTCAACAAAGACAGACTCAGCCACAGTCCACTGGTGAGGCAGCAGAGTGACCACACCATTAAACGCTGCCAAAAACACAGAATTTTAATAGCCAAGATAGCAACTCATTACAAATGCACAATAACAGAAATAAAAACAGAAGCCAGGCTCTGGGGTATACTGTGACAGGGAAAGGAATAGGCACAGTGGGACAGGAGGATGAGAACACCCGAAACTCATTCTTCTCAAAGCTCGTTTGCAGAATAAAGGTTAGAGGCTACTACTTACAGAATCACAAACGGACCCGCATGTATGATAACACCTATCTGTAAGCACAGTTCTCTGGGAGCAAGGAGCTTATGCAGAGAGGCTCAAGACTCTTGGTCCTGGTCTATGGCACCCCCATGTTTAGCAAGGTAATGACTGAAGTCCAGAGGCGGAGGCTGGATCCCTCGGGGACTGTTGCTTTGGGTGAACCAAAACAAGGATCTGAAACCGGATATAAAGCACTCAGCCCAAAGCCACCAGAAGAAGCAACCAGAAGCTTCTCCAGGGCTCCAAAAGGACACACATAAGCTCTACTCTGTGAGATCAATTCTAGCCACCCTATTTTGGAAAACCACAAAGTTCCCAGTTGAGAACCAAGAATTACTCAGCTTTCAGGTTTCCTGATTCCAACAGGGACTTGGATGACAAAGAGGCTGAAGGCCTTGGCTGCCCAGGCCTCCTTCTACGGCTCCACCAGGGACTGTTTGCCTGGAAGCCTGGTGCTCCCAAACTCCCTCCCAAGAGGGAAAGAAGTTCAGAGAATCCAGGCAGCCACTGCAGCTCCCTCAGCTGGTGACTCTCCTTATCTAACCCAAAGCATCAAGAAACTGCTGTCCTTGCACACTTTGAACCCCCTGCACAAGGCACCATCTGCCTTACAATGTCTGCTGGAAAGAAGGCAGGGTCCAGGGTCAGCTGGTAGCAAGACAGAGCCAGGCAGCTGTAAAATGCCTTAGCCATCATCTTTTCTGGAGTGAGATCCAGCGTCCCAGCACATGGTCCAGGATTAGAGTAGGCCACTGGACAAACCTTCTGTCACACTGGTCCTCTACCTCCCAAAAGGCACCTGACCATAAACTAACATAAACTAACAGTCTCCCCACCACACCCCTGCTCTGCTCACAGAACCCAGGCTTTATCAGCTACTGGTTCTTAATTTCTTCAGAACTCAAACTCATAAAGGAGAAGACATTGCCACCATTGCACGTCTCAAAACTCTTAAGTGTGTGGCTAGTTGACAGCTTCACTGCGAGCCTGTAATCTAGGCCCTTGAAAGGCTAAGGCAGGAGGCTAAGGCAGGAGGATTGTGAGTTAAGAGGCTAGACTGGGTTACATAGTGAAACCCTGTCCCATCCAGTCAAGACACTTGAGGGTACACTTGAGAGTACCCTGCACAAGAATACTAGGAGGTAGGACAGTTAAGTGTTGAACACCTCACCGCTAGTCAGTCTCCCTAGAAAGCAGCTTTTATTACCTTCAATTTATAGATGAGAGAACAGGATCAAAGAGGGTGAATCCCCAGCTCCATCATGCAATGGGGTTCCAACCCAAATCTGCCTTGCCTCTGTGGCTTCAGTCCTAGAATTGGGCCGTAACTGTCACAGCTCAGTGTGACCTGGGGTAATGGGAGTCAGAGTGTATATGCATATTCTTAAATATTTTTAATAAGGCAGGCAGTGGCGGCACAAGCCTTTAATCCCAGGACTTGGGAGGCAGAGGCAGGCAGATCTCTGTGAGTTCAAGGCCAGCCTGGTCTACAGAGCAAAACTGCCTAGCAGTTAGCATGCTTTGTTGCTCTTGTGGAAGCTCCAGTTTTAGTTCCCAGAATGTACATGTGGTTTACAGAACCATCTATGTACCTCCAGATCCAGGAGATCCTATCCCCTCTGTGGGTACCAAGCACATACATCTGTGCACACACACATGAAGGCAAAACACTGATACACATACAATATTTTAAAGCTATTTTCTCTTTTTACAGGTCCTTTTTAATTCTGACTCATAGAAACAGTTGTCGCTGGGCAGTGGTGGCGCACGCCTTTAATCCCAGCACTTGGGAGGCAGAGGCAGGCGGATTTCTGAGTTCAAGGCCAGCCTGGTCTACAGAGTGAGTTCCAGGACAACCAGAGCTACACAGAGAAACCCTGTCTTGAAAAACCAAATAAAAAGAAAAGAAAAGAAACAACTGTCATTGGCAGAGAAGAGATCCACATTTTGTACCTCCCTAACTTACTATAACCAGGGTTTTGTGTTATCCCAAAGCTTCATTTACAAGTGATAAAGCAATACTATTAGGTCACTGGAGCCAAGAGGGCTAGGACTCAAACCCAGAACACTTCTTTGTGGCTCATTCAGTGACTTCGTAGTATTCCAAAGCTGGTTTGGTTTGGCTTGAAGTGACATACTTGGGGTTTAGGGGTAGGGTAGTTTGGATTTAGTCTGGTTTTTTAGCTTTTGTTGTTATTTTCAATATGAGGAACTGAATTGAACCAGGGCTTTGTGCATGCTAGACAAGCAGTCTACCACCAGGCTAGCCCCAAAGCAGTTTTCCAGTACACTTTGAGGGGGTTACTTTCCCTCATTACTGGTAGGCTTCCTTGCAGTGAGGCTCAGTGCAGTGGAGACGTGTGGAAACAAGTCTGTGCAGTCTAGTCATCTGCTGTCATTAGGGCAGGAGTGTGTGTATGCTAGAGCAAGACTGTGCCAACACTGCCTGCCCTGGCACTCAGGGACGCTCCTGTGGCTGGCAGGCAGCACTTGAGGAGTTAAGGGACACTGCAGCTCTGGACCACTGAAGACTGGTTGGGTTGGGCCGCCCTTCCCCAACAGCTTCCTGCGGGTACCCATCCAGCTCCAGAAACCCAAGCTGTTGCCTTTTTAGGCCATAACCGAGCAGGACACACCAGAAGCTAAATTAGGACTCTCAGGAAATGATGAAACCGAAAGCAAAGAGGTTGACCAAAAACCTCTTCTTTCAACTCAGAATGCAATCCCCTCACTCTCATCTTCCTGCCTGGACCCAAGCATCCTCTAGGTTGTCTCCCCCACCCCCTTCCTGCTTCTCATCTGTGTGTTTATTCAGAAAGCAAACTGCTGGCGCAGTAAGGATGAGAACTATGCAGGAGACGCCATGAGCTTTTCCACTCCTAGACAACCAGGAAGATTCCCAGGCTGCCTCTCCCAATGTCACACTCACCTCAAGCCTCTGCTTCCCCATGCTTGCCTATGAGTACTCGACTTCCACCCCATCCTGGCACCACTTCATAAGGAATATGTCATCACATTCACTTTACTGGGGAGAGAGATGAGGCTCCAACAAGCCTCAAAGTCCAGGTTACCTTAAACCTGTGGGGCCTCCAAGCTCTGTGTCCCTTCCACTGGGAAGGAAACAAATGGAGAAGCCCCGATGAGGCAGACATGAGGCTGTCTCCTCGAAGCTGTGGGCCTGGTGCCCTGCCCTAGCTTGCACAGGGATTCTGCTTGAAAATGGCAACAGCTGGAGCTAAAGTAATGTGCCAGGTGTAGTCGGGCTCAGCAGTCACCAATGGCCGAAGGCGGAGGTTCCAGTCCTGACCCTGGCACCTTCAACTCTGTGTTATGTCCCCCAGGAAGGCTCAGGAGCTAATGGCGTGGTCCCCAAATGCTCAGAGGTGGGTCTTTGGAGAAGTGCTGGATCGTGGTCCCTTCAGTGGATTCACAACTAGATGTCTTTATTGGGAGATGGTAGTCATTTTCAGGGGTGGAGCCCAGTGAATGTGGATCACTGAAGGAGTGTCCTCAGAGGTCATGGCTTGTCCCAGGCCATTCTTTGATATCTCTGTGCCTTCTCACTACCATGAGGCAAGCAGCTTTCCTCCACCCCCTCCTAGATGATTCTCTACTTCAGCAGCAGAAGGCAGAGGGTTCCGGTACCTCTGCACCTACAAGCCAAAACAATCTTTCCTTCTTTAAAGGATTTCTATCAGGTACACACTGAAAGCTCAGGGTGATTAAGTCCAGCTTAATAAGCCCCTCTGCATCTTCGTCTCTCCATCTCCTGAGAATAAGAGTGAGCACATCCATCCTCCCTCTCTTCACATCTATTAGTTCTGAGGTCAATGAAGTTATCAAGGCCAAATCCCACCATTACTGACATTGGTTCTATAAAAGTAACTGCTATAACAACCTTCAGAGCCATAAGCTTCACTTCTTCATTTATTCTCTCAACAAATACATATTTGAAGATCTACACATAAAAAGTCACCGCAAAGGTGCAAAAGTTCTCAGGTTTTACAATGCAGAGAGACACAGTACAGATTACACACACACAGCTCCGAGGTGTCAATGTGGACAAAGGAGGGCAGACAGAGCAAACAGAAAGAAAGCAGTTTTCTTTCATTTTGGTCAGTGTCCCCAAAACCCAAATGCAGCAGGTGTCCACTAGACAGATTTGCTGGCTGAAGAGGGACTGCTTGCCATGCCTCAGCCCCTGATCCCAATGCATGCTGCTTTCCCTATGTGCAGGTTGTTTGATCCCACATAGGCACCTTAAAGCATGCACAAGCAAGCACACCATGGAGCACTCCTCCTTAAAGCACGCACGAAATGGAGCATCACTGAGGCAGTAAAGCTGTGTCAACAGCCAGCAGGCTCAGTGCAGGCAGAAGCAGCAGAAACAAGGACTCCATGAGAGCTCAGAGGCAAGCGCCAAGGCTGGGAAGCCCTTGAAGTTGGGTAGAAAGAATACTCACTGCTGATGCAAAAGGGGGAGTGGCTCAGGCTGGGGGCGGGGCTAAGGCAGCAGTGATTCATAAACAAATGGCATGCTTGGTTACAGCAGTATTTCTCTAGCACTTTTCTAGAGCTAAATCATGCTTGGCGGGTGAGGCTGACCTGCGCACTGTTAAATGCTTAGGAACAGGCCTGGCCTCTGCCAACTATATGCTAGTAACATCCTGTCCCTTGTGTGACAACCAAAAGTGCCCCCAGAAGTCAGTTAAGACAGGAGAGAGGAAAGGTGGGCTGTACCTCAACACTAGGTCCACAGCTGGAAAATCGTCCCTGGCTCTGAAGTGTCTGACCAATCTCCTTTGTGACACAGGAGTCTGGCTAGCACAGAACTCATGGAATGCATGTTGGAGATTCTATGTTCAATCTCCTACACAAGGGAGGAGAGGGGAGAGACACTGCACAGAACTGGGCATGGTGAAGCATGCCTTTAATCCCAGCATCTGTGAGGAAGAGGCAGGGAGATTTTTATGAACTGAAAGATAACCTGATCTACATAGCAAGTTCCAGGCCAGCCAGGGCTATATAGAGACCCTTCAAAAAAAAAAAAAAAAAAAAAAAAACCAAACCAACAACAACAAAAAAACAAAATAAAACATTTTGTAGGCCTCTGCATGGCGGGTCACTTACAATTATCTACCAGGAGCCTTATGTGGTTGCGTATGCCTATAGTCTTAGAGAGCTCAGGGGCCTGAAGTCAGCCCAGGCTCAAGATTATACAGCAAGACCCTGTGTCCAAAGAAAGCCAAATTCTAGGTCTAATAGGATTCTAGGATTCAATGATGAGTATGGATGGCACTGTCACCAAGATAGGACTGTCCAACAGGCTGCACTTTAAGGAATTCACATCCTAGGACCAAGGGATGAATATGCCAGAGAGATTGTCCTGTGCTCAATCAAAGCCTCAGGTTCAATCCCTACAAATAAGTAAATAGTCTAAATATCCTAATTTTAAAATTAGGATATTTTAAATTTTAAAACACACAAAAGGCAGTGTATAGAACTTCCAACATAGCAGCTCAGTGACTCATAAACAAGGTTCAGCATCGTCAAACAGTCCAGGTAAGCAACAGAAAATGGGTGGCAACAGGGAGGGAGGAGGGAGGGCAGGAGTTGTTCCAGCTCATCCTATCTGGAGAATTCCACAGCCAATACTATTTAGTTAGTAATACTGTACGTCAATCAGGATAGTCTCAGGGAGCCCATGGCTTCCTCCCTGGGTACTGAGATCCCAGATGAGTGCGTCCCTTTCTAGTCAGCCTTCTCCACACTCCAACTCAACTAAGCACCTTCCAATGAGCTACCTCCACCTGGAGGAGCACCTGCCTGAGCTCTCCACCTCCCATACCCTTTCCATCTGGCTACCCAAGTCAGTCAGTCACTGTAAACTTGTCCCCAGTAGATGAACACGCCCTCCATCCCCAGTGTCCTGTGCACACTTATCCTTCCCAGCTTAGGACACTCCAACTCACACTGATAGATACATGCTCTCCTGTTTTATGGACGTTACTGAGTAGGTTCAAGCAGATTAGGTAACTCCACACCCTACTCAGAATAAGCCTCATGCTCTCAGCTCGTGAAAGCTGCCCTGTCTTTCTGTTCCCTCTCCACTGTCCTCGCCAGCTCTCCATGTCAACTCCACGTACACCGCCCAATCTGATCAGGACGCCAAGAGACTGTGTCCTCTGCATCAGGAAGCCCTCAGATCTCATACAGCAAGAACACGACCTGTTTGGTGGCCCTTCTCTCTGTGCCCTGGGTTCATTTCCACCACACTGACCAACTGGCCAAACTGTAATTACTTACAATTTCATTTGAGGTCAGGAATTGGGTCTCAGTCTTCTCAATTCCAATGTTTAGCACAATGCATGTCCCAGGGCAGGCACTCAGCTGAAGTCCTGAGTGAATGAGTGAGTGAATGAACGAACGAATGAACGAATGAAGAGCGAACAAACGAGTGAGCAGAATTGGCTAGGAAATCACCTGCACTTTGCCAAGGGCCAGAGTACAGAAGAGAGGAGTGAGGAACACGGCTAGCTCATCTCCAGGAAAACTATGTGTCATTCATGGACTGTCATACACTCAAAACAAAAAGGGAAAACATAATTAAGGCCTTGATCTACAAAGAAAAAAGTGGGGTGCAGATAATGTAATCATCCCCAAAAGGCTTTGCACAGGACTAAACTGTTTTCTAGAACTTTCTGGGACCCCAACATACCAAGACAAAGTTGGAACTACCAGAGCAACATACCAGGAAGAAGGCTGACACGCAGAGCTGTACTCTCCCCCCCATGAGTAGGACTGAGAGACCTTGGTTGCCACAGCAAGGTCAAGTGACGGGATCTAGGTGGAGTTACCCACCTTGGCTGCCCGAAACACAGCAGAACTGCCCCTGGGCTTGCCTTGAGACATCTCTGGCCGTGACCTGGAACTGACTATGGATTATCCCACCCATCTGAAACCAGGAGGGGTTGTGGGTTGGGTCTTCCCCTTTAAATTGAGAGCTGAACATTAAAGCTTTGGGCCTTGATCAGAGAACTTTGTCTTGGCCTCATCTCTTCTCGCCCTCCTTCCCCCTTCATTCCCAGCCCCCCTTTCAGGTGAATCCAGTTGACTTGTGGCCGCGGGCGGCTACACAGAGCCTGTGCCGTGCATAAAGATCTGCGAAGGGCTAAGTCTTCACCTGTCAAACAAGGGCTGCAGCCATCAATCTTGGCCATCAGCTTGGAGCCAGTCTTAAACTTGCAAACAATCAATGGGGGCATCTATTCCCAAAAGAGATGCTTGGAGTGCACCAAACACATAGAATGGGTACAGTATGGGGGCCAAAAAGACCAGGCTTGAATTTCACAATTGTCTGTTGTCTGCCCACAACTCTTGTGACCTGAGAGCTAGTAACACTTCACTTCAGAACAGGAGGAGATTGACAGCTGTTAAAGGAGCTGCAGTTCATGCCCCACAGAGACTTAATGCTGCACATGTCTCCTTTGTCCTGCTCCAGGACTGACTCCCCATCCTCCCTGGGAAGTGTCTCTGTGGCTCTGCAGGTTCTGCTGCCCACCCATTAGAGGAAGTACACACTACCACAGCCTCCTGCAGAGCTCTGATGCAGGCAGAAGGAAGCCTACCTAAGTTCATCCAATTAGGCTTGGCTCTCAGGAAGATCCTGTGGGGGGGGAAAAGACTGCTCCAAGCTGATCTGGGAAATGCTGACAGGATGTGCGCACGAACTATGCACAGGGATGTGCCAGGAGAACTGGACCTGAGCCTGGCCTGGCACTGACCACCTGTTTGTTACCTAACCCTGGGCCTCAGCTTTCACACTTGCAAGATGTCTACCAGGGCTGCTGTTAAGCTCAAAACACACAAGGAGCCTGGCACAGACACCTAGGACAATGGCTATTTACAGGGAGGGTCCACAAAGGGGCCACTCTGCCTCAAGGCCAGCTTCTCAGAAGCCTCTATAAGGCAGCCACTGACCTCAGGTTGTGAGGGGAGGAAATAGAAGTTGCTGGAGCACCAGGAGCCACACACACCCCCCTCAGGAATGTTGTTTGCTTACAGAAGAAGCTAGGACCTGTTTGCATTAGCAGTTTTCCAACTCAAGCTGATGCTCAGAAGATAAGGAAAACAGAGAAAGGCCCAGAGGGATTCAGCCCAAAGCCTGCCTGGCTGCCTTCTTCCTAAAACCGACCTGTGGCCTGTGGTCATTCCACAATACCCTATGCCCAGCAAAGGACACCAGCACATATTTCAAAGTGTACATGATAAATACAAACAAATTTTATTTTGCCAATCAAAAAAGAAACTGAGGCATGAGAATTTCATGTGTAGATTCCATCCTATGTAGTAAATGTGGGGGTGAATTTACAAGGGGTTGTAGGCATCACCAACGCCTGCCTAAGCAGGATCTTATCAGCCATTTAGGAATGTGGACTTTATTCTAGGGACAGTGAGAGACGGAAATGACATCATCAGCTCTGTATTTTAGAGTTCACCCTACATACTTTACTGAGGGGGTGGGTGGCCACATATGGGAAGTCAGCAGTTGGAAAGTCCTGGACCAGTGTAGTCAGAGAAGGGGAGTCAGCTCCCAGGGCAGACAAAGTAAGAGACTCAGGAATCAGCTCCCAGTGTAGACAAAATAGAAGACTCAGGGGATCCAGTTCCCAGTATAGACAGAGTAGAGGACTCAGGGGATCCAGTTCCCAGTGTAGACAGAGTAGAGAACTCAGGGGATCCAGTTCCCAGTGCAGACAGAGTAGAGGACTCAGGGGATCCAGTTCCCAGTGTAGACAGAGTAGAGGACTCGGGATCCAGTTCCCAGCTTAGGAAGGCATGGGAGTTAAGGGTGATCCAGGCAGGCAGGGTGAGGATTCAAACTAGGAGAACAAGATAAAAGCTGCCAGATTTTACCTTCTGACCCCCACCCCAACTCCCTGGAGTCCTACAGTTACAGTCTCCCAGATGACAAGTGGCCAGCCAGCCCCAGGGCTCTATGCAGATATTTGCAGAGTATCAGGGACCCTATGTAGCACATGTCACAAGAACTACAGGACAGACATGAGTCTCCTACATGCAAACCATTTCTAAATGAATGAATGAATAAGTCCTGGGCAGAAAGTGATACGAGCCACTCCCAATAATGCAGCGGTCCTCCCTGAGGACAAACTGCCCAGACAGGCCTCTGGAGCCCAACCCATCACCCAAAGCCTTTGACAATCTTTCCACAGTGCCTTTCTTTACCAGTCAGCTCCCCAGACTGTCTTTCCTCATATCATCCCCCAGACCAGCTTCATGCCCCCTCCCGTTTCCTGCAAACTGAGAGTCTTCCAAGCCCTGGGCCAGCAGCCGGTTCCTAATGCTGTGTATAAATTATCCGTCCTCCACCACGGCCCAGCTCAGTCCTGCCCTAGAATCTCTGCTCTGCTACTCTGCTGATTTTCTAAGGTGCAGAACTGTTTCCTCTGACCCTCTTTACAATCCAGGGTCCCCAGGTCAATGCTGTGGGAAGGACCGGAACTTCTCAAAACACTTGAGTGTGTCTTCTGAGGTCCTAGCACCTAAGACCTTGGTACTAAAGTCTCTAGGACAAAGGGAGGGAGGGAGATAAGGAAAGGACAGAAGAGAGAAAGAGGGAGAAGGGGTAAGGGAAAGAGAAAAAAGGAGATGGGGGCGGGCCTTCAACAACAGGTTAGGCAGTCTTGGCCCAGAGCTAAGGCCAGACAGGTAACAGGCAGGGCTAGGGCTGCAGTAAGTCATTTACACTGGCCTCTGGCTTAAATTTTAATTGGTTCAATATTTGCACAGTGAGATCACATGGGAGCCTCACCTGCATGTAATGAGCTTTCACTCAGCCATCCAGGAGCTGCAGGGAAGTGAGTTATTCCAGGAAGAGATTCCCCAACCTGATTGGGGCAGTCGGTCCCTCCCCTTCCCTCTCCCGCTTGTCCCCTGCCCCCTCAGGTTTGAACACTTCTGGGTTGCTGTCTCCCTGTGGAGCTGTTCTCCCAGGTACACCAGCAGTGTGCTCTCAGATGGCTTCTCCCAGTTTGCTGGCAGCTGCCCACACAAGCACGAGGGCAACTTGAAGCCCTGCAAACAGTGGGGTTCCCTCCTTCCCTTTGGTTCTGCTGAGAGAGGGTTTTTCTCCCCTCAAGCACATGAGCATGGTTTGCTGAAAACCAACGCAGAAAAATAACCATTCTCAAAAATTTTAATTATATGGCACTGTCTCTGGGAAAATGCAGAATGGCTGTCTCTGAGTCCACGTCACACTGCAGAGCAGCACGAGCCAGGGCCAGAAACAAGGCCTGGGCCTGGCGGTAGCTCACACTCGGGCCTTCAACACCCACCCTTCAGAAGGCAGAGGCAGGCAGATCTGGGAATCTGAGGCTAACCTGGTCTCCATGGCAAGGTCCTGTCTATAAGTAAGTAACAGACTAGCTGGTCTTAGGGCCGCTGGGTCTCAACCCCACGGAGCATCAGCAGCAGATTCTTTTTTACTGAGAGTTAAATATTTTTTTTTTATTTTTTTTTGTCTTTTAGCCTTATTTGGAGGTGATGCTTAAATTTCTAACCCAGAGCCTTACACACCAGGGAAATTATCAGAACCAAATCTCCAGCACATAAAAAAATAATTTTTAAAGCTAAATTATAGAGCCACTTCCCCCAAATAACCTCACTGTTCTACGACTGTCACCAAGGCCCTTGCTTCTCAACACAGGTGGGTGTTGGGTAAGGCCTGACCTGATCTGACCACAAGAAGGAAGCGTCTAATCTTCCTTTCCTAAATGTCAGAATTCCGAGTCCAATAAAATATCTCCCATCTCCCTCTTGCTCTCTGGAAGTATGGGGTGGGGAAGACTGTCTATGGCAGGTCAGTGTCCAGTCTTCCTCTAACACTCTCCAGCTTAGTTGTTTAGACTCTCACTGAACCCAGAGCTGGCATCTGTCCAGACTGGCTGGCCAGCAAGCCCTGAGATCTGCCTTGCACACTCACACAGCCATACTACCTGACACATCTCACTGCCCAGACATCAGTGTGACTACATGTGCAAGCACAGGTCCAGACCTCTGGGACCACAGGGGATCACTGTTACCATAACCCCTCCACCTTCAGGCCAGCTGTGCGACAGACACTGATCTTTGTTTCTAAAGCACAAGTGACAGTCCCAACAGTCTCCCTTAACTGATCCTGCAACTACAGGAATGAACTCTGACCATAAACACCACTCCTGAAAGGGAGGAGACATAGTAAGTCTTAGGCGAAATCAGACTCAGCAAGATGATAACTCACTGAAGACTCTGGGCCTCAGGCAATCCCCGCCCCCCTGTGGTGACTGGAAAAGCAGAGAGGTAAGGAAGATGTAGCAGGTCTAACCTAACTCTAGAACCACTGTTGAGGATACAAGGTCTTGAGGGCAATGTTTGCTAGTGCCCCAGACAAACAGCCCCTCCCCCTACAGTGTCTCCTGCTCTGTAATGAGTCTGTCATGGCTGAACTCACAATGAGTCAGTCAGTCATTGGTGCTTCATACTTTGGGGGCTTGAAGTCACACCCTGCCTAACCCAACTCAACATGATTTATCCCTTCCAAGAATGCAGTTCTTTCCCAAAATGTTGTCAAGAGCTCTAGTCAGAATTTGGCTTTGCAAGGGCCTGGCTTCCAGATTGGTCTCCAGAATCAGCTCAGACCTGTTGGAAGGAACCTCACAGGGTCAGAGCTGTGACAGCCCCACCCCCACCCCAGAGTACCTCATCCAAGAAGCTCAGGCTTTAATATTTCATCTCAAACCACATGAGGACAGACACACAGACATACAAACACATGCACACACACACATGGGCAGGAGGGTAGGGTGGGCAAACAGACAGACAGACGAACAGACACACATTTATAAACATTTAACAAACAGCAAACAGCTTCACGAAATGCTCACCTGGTACTGTTCTTATATTTTTCACTGGAATCAACTTTATTTCCTTTCTAGAAACACCAGTACCACCCATTAAAAAATAATTTCAACATCTACCCTAAGCCTAAACTGACAGTCTGAAAACACCCATCTGACTCAAATTTCACTGGGCAGAGGAAGCAACAACACTGGTCAAACTACCTGCTGGACCAAGTCCCACCTTCAATTAGGCCAGTCCAGAGCCAAAGGGAGGGAGCTCCAGGCTCTAGCAGACCAGAAGACAGCAACAGCAAACCAAAAACCTAATGCTTGTTGGACACATGTAGTTCAACATATTACCCTGGCATGATCTTGCCAACCTTGACCAAGCCAAGGCGAAACCATGGCCAACAGCTCAGAGATATCGGACTTGCCTTCTGGAGAATTCTTTAAGAATCAGGAAGGCAGCAGACAGGGCATGGTGCATATATATACCTGCAGCCCTGGGTCTTGGGAAGCAATGAGATCAAGTCTATTCCAAGACCTTTTCTTTCCTTCTTTTTTTTTTTTTTTTTTAAAGATTTATTTATTTATTTAATGTATATGAGTACTCTTTCTTTATAGGCACCAGAAGTACTCTTTCTTTATATGCAACAGATCCCATTACAGATGGTTGTGAGCCACCATGTGGTTGCTGGGAATTGAACTCAGGACCTCTGGAAGAGCAGCCAGTGCTCTTAATCACTGAGCCATCTCTCCAACCCCCTCTTTCCTTCTTTTTTTCCCTTTTAATAATATATTATGTACCATTACAGAAAACATAGCTCTCAACTGACTTTCATTCAGCAAAAACTGGTAATAGTTAAATATAACATTATTTTGCGCCGGGCGGTGGTGGTGCACGCCTTTAATCCCAGCACTTGGGAGGCAGAGGCAGGCGGATTTCTGAGTTCGAGGCCAGCCTGGTCTACAGAGTGAGTTCCAGGACAGGCAGGACTACACAGAGAAACCCTGTCTCAAAAAAACAACAACAACAACAAAAAAAAAAAAAAAAACAAAAAAAAAAAAAAAAACAAAAAAAAAAAAACATTATTTTGAAAGGCTGCTATGGCACAGAATATTAATAGTGACTGGGGTATAGCAGTATATATTCTAGATGAAATACATGCTTATCTTACTAGTGATAATTCTCAAAATAATTTACATTAAAAACAAAAAAACAAGGGGCTGGAGAGCATCTCAGGGTTAAGAATGCTTGCTTATTCTCCCGGCGGCCCAGAGGACCACAGTCCAGTTCCCAGCACCCATATAAGGGCAAAGGCCTGTAACTCCAGCTCCAGGGAGTCTGACAGCCATTTCTGAGGTGGTCAGGCTGCATTCCAGAGCACTCCTATCTCTTGGGAAGGAGCCATGAAGCAAGACCAGACCTTATTTGCTTCACACATAAAGGAGGAAAAAAATAACAATTCCTAGGGTGGGTTACATCACACTTTTTATCTAAAGGCATGGCCGATCCCAGCTGCCCTTGAATAGGAGTCTGGCTGGCAGAAATGACCTCACCATGTCCTTCACCAGAATTGCCCCTTTGCTAGAACTCCAAAATGACCAAGGCTGGCCAAGTTTGTACATAAAAAGCAGGGATACTGCACTAGGTGTTAACATTCCTTCTAAGCTCTGCCCACAGTTACCTGGCAATAGCCAGGTGTACCTGACTAAAAGGGGCTGCTTGCCCCCTCCTCACTGTCTTACTCGATTACTCTCCTATTCTTGACCTCTCTGTCCCTTCTCTCCGAATTTCCCTCCACCCCATCTCTCTGCCTTTCTCTGTCTCCATTCCCTCAACTCCCCTCCCCATGCCCTAAATAAACTCTATTCCATACTATATGGCTGGTACCTCAAGGAGAAAGGCTGTCTCAGCATGGGCCCGCAGAGGCACCCCCTTCCACCTCAGCATACCTCCTACTACAAACATATCCTGTCTTGCTTTCTTTCTTTTGTATAAAACACAACACTAGGGACATTCAGGCCTGGCCATCCTGCTCTGAAGCAAGCCCTATACCCACAACCCCCATACACATGTAGCAATATATATATAAAGCCCCAGATACAAGCCAGTAAGATGGCTCAGGGGAAGGTGCCTATCCTTAAGCCTAGCATCTTCTTGAATTTGAGCATCAGAATCCACATAGGATAAGAGGCCAACTACCACAGCTATCTCTCACCTCTAAACATACTTGCACACCCACACACATATACACAAAAAATAAAGGCCTAGATACAGACAGATATATACACATAGAGACCCATATACTTGAACAGATACATACACACAAAGACACATGCCCAAAGACCTGGATACAGACATACAAAGATATGTACACACAAAGACCTACTTGCACACATTCATATTCATGTGCACACTCACAAACATGTATAGAGACATGTACATAGAAAGACCCGGTCATACACAAACATGTACAGACATGTACACACACAGACCTGTTGACAGGCAGATACAGATCTGGGTACACCGAGATATTTACATACAATGATATGTATAGAGATCTGTGCTCAGAGACGTGTACACAATCAAACATGCCAACAACAGACAGCAGCCCAGAAGTGCCCCTGAAGATGTTGTGATCAGATGTGGTGATGTTCCTGAGTTAGGCTCTGCTGTCTGGGCGAGGGGTCTGAATGAGCTACTTAATCACTGGGAATCTCCCTTACTGAACCCACCTCAAAGTACTTCATCCTGCTCATACTTCAGAACAACCGCCCTTATAAACAGCAGCCCCATCAGCTAACTTCTCTTGGTATCCTGTTTCACACAAAAGACAATTAATACATGCTTGCTATTAGTGTCTGCATCCTGCAGTCTCATTCTGGGCTTCAGGGTCTTGCATCCAAGCCTCCTGCTCCCTGCTTCCTAGGATGCAAGGCAGCAGCAGACACATGAAGCACTTCAGTAAGGACCACAGCAGACAATAGATCAATTAGAAAAAGCGCAGGGTTGACTCTGGTCTCCTTATCCCACAGCTAGAGCAGCAGAATTGATTCTCAGGCCTAATTCTGACATTTCCTGCACCACAGACTCCCCTGCCAATCCCTTTGAACTTGATTCCTCTGAGGTAAGAATCCTGGGAGTCTCAAAGGGGCCACATAGAATATACAGGAATTTAATAAGCCTGGAATTGTCATGACTGATAACAAGCCACGACTGATCCAGAATGTCCCAGTCAATTTAGGCATAACAAAACAGCCTGTAAAACCGAGAAGAGCCTTTGAGTCCTACCCCAGCGTCCAGATGGCCTAGGCACCCAGATGGCCTCAGCACCCAGACCTCGACTCAGGTCCACAACAGAGGACCACATTCTTCACATTCTTGTCCAGAAACCAGGAGAAAAGGGGTGGGCTGCAGGGGAGGGCTGCTATTTCAACCCAAAGATAATTAAAGCCCAAGACTGGTTTTCCAAGGGAAGAGGGAGCCCCCTCCCCCACAGCAGCTTCAGGTGCTTTTCAGAGAGTGCTCCCAAAGTACATGATACTGCAGTGTGTGATAAAGCAGAGCCTTGCCACCTGCAGGCATCCCCAGCATCCTCACAAGCAGGACACACAGCTAAGAAGCTGCAGGAGGGAGCCTCAGAAGCCTGCAACTCACCTGTGGAAGCTTGGAAGGAGAGGAGATAGCTCCCTTGAGCAGCAGAGCACTGACAGGGCAGGGGATGCCACATGCTCCACAGTGTGGGACAGTGAGGCATTCCTCCTGAGTACCAGGCTAACCATCCACTTCCTCCTCCTTACCCTGACAGGGACAGGAAACAGTGCAGGCAACAGGCTGCAGGCTTCTGTAGGCAGAAGGCAGAATGAGAACAGCATGCTGGTGGTAGCTAGCAGGAAGAGGCAAAAAGGCTGGGTTCTCTGAAGAAAGCAGGCTAAAACTACCAGCTCCTTCCTAACCCACCACACACCTCCTGGCCTACCCACACTCACCTGAGGTAGGACCTTATACCAAGTACTAAGAAGTCAGTAGGCCATTGGAACCCAGAAGCCATGGGAGCACCATTGCCCATACAATAGTGGCATGAGAAGTGAAAAAGGCCATGGGAACAGAGGATCTTAGCTCTCTCGCTGCCTACCTATGGCTTGTTTATTAGGTTCTTGGAGTCTCAGCATGTCATGCTATAAAACGACAACACTAATCTGGACAGTCTTCCTTTGTAGGAGACTTCAGCCACAATAACCTGATGAGACTGTTTCACAGTCATAATGAAACAGTATCATACAAAATAGCTTTCTGTATGTGTGTGGTGTGTGTGTATATTCCTGCATGTGCGAGGTCAGAGGTCAGCAGTTCAGCAGTGGGTATCTTCCTCCACTGCTCTCCACTTTGTGTGTGTGTGTGTGTGTGTGTGTGTGTGTGTTTGCTGGCATGCATGACTATGTATCACTTGTGTACAGTACCCACAGAATCCAGAAGAGGGCTCTGGACCCCCAGGAACTGGAGTTAAAGACAGTTGTTAGCACCCATGTAGGTAGAGGCTGGGAATTGAACCCTAGTCCTCAGGAAGAGCAAGTGGTGCTCTTAATACTGTACCATCTCTCTAGCTTTCCATATTTATTTATTTATTTATTTATTTATTTATTTAATGTATATGAGTATTTAATGTATGTGTAGCTATCTTCAGACACACCAGAAGAGAGCACCAGATCCCACTATAGATGGTTGTGAACCACAATGTGGGAATTGAACTCAGGACCTCTGGAAGAGCAGTCAGTGCTTTTAACCACTAAGCCATCTCTCTAGTCCCCCTCCCCCATATTTGTAACAGAAATTTGTCACCAAACCTGCACTTCCCTAAGTAGGTCCCAGGAACCTTCCTGTCTCTGCCTCCCCTGGCTAAAATTCCAGACAGGTACCAGTATATCTCACTTTTTTTTTTTTTTTGATACAATTACTCAAGATCCTAACTCAGTTCTTCACTCAAAAACTTTACCAACTGAGTCATCTCTCCAGCACCTAAAATAAATTTTATTATTTATTTATTCATTTATTTGTAACAGGGAAAAAAATATAAGGACTAACTTGTCACTGTGCTAATAAATAAGATGCAAAAGAATCAATAAGGCTTCACTGAGCAGCAAACCCACTGATGTATTGCTTTTTTCCTCAGTCCATAGATAAGTGAAAAAAACCTGACACAGTGGTTCCATAACTTACGCAAGGTCAAAGGGCTTACAAGTGAGAGAAAAGAATGGGGTCAGAAGCCAGAGCTCCTCCCTATTCATGTAAATACTAGACACACACACTTCATGGTAGTTAGGCCTCAGAAGCCAAGAAAATACAGCCACCCACCAGAGGCCACCGGAGCCAAGAGAGGGGCTGGAATGAAACCTGTTCAGGTATAAACATGCTGTTTTCCCAGTCCAGCATGGGCGATGAACTTCACAAGGGTCCCGGTGGTGAGGCAAGGCCAGAATGGAGCCAGCACTTTCAGGAGAGTTAGGAGAGGCACCTCAGTCAGGCTAAGTACTCAGCAAGGAAGCTTAGAGTAGCCACTCAGCGCTGGCCAAACCCAGGGACTTGGCGTTCGTTTATTGTTCTGAACCACTCTTGTACACTTCGCTGATGCTCATCTGGAGAGAGGCCAAACTCAGCACTGGGGTGAACAACCTGGGTGCTCAAAGGACCAGCCTGACCATTAAGGGCTGATCTGAAGTGGAAAGGGACACTGAGGCAGGGTAAGGATGAGGGCTGCTTGGACAGCAGTCTACAGACTGAGCTGAGGGCACAAGATCCCATAGAGCAGCAAGCCAAGAGTCAGGTTTGAGTGGTGCAAGGGCATAGTTATTTTGGTTTGGTTTGGTTTGGTTTGTTTGAGACAAAGTTTCAATACGTAGTCTTGTCTAGACTTCATTGAGTTCCTCTTCTATCCAGCTAAGACCTAGGAACCCAGTGGTTCTCAACCTTCCTAACCCTGTGACCCTGTATCCTCAGGTTGTGGTATCCCCCAAACATAAAATTATTTTTACTACTTCATAACTGTGATTTTCTTACTGTTATGAATCATAATAAAATATCTGATATGCTGGACATCTATGTGACGCTGTGAAAGGGTGGGTCACATATCAAAGGGTTGTGATCCACACATTAAGACCCCCTAGAGGATCCTGTTTACAGATGAGTAAAATAGGGATCAAAGCAGACTGCAATCCCAGCACTGGGGAGGCAGAAGCAAGTGGATCTCTGTGAATTCAAGAATACCCTGATCTACATAAGGAATTCCAGGCCAGCCAGGGAAACCCTGTCTCAAAAAAAAAAAAAAAAGGCAGCCCAGACCTGAGAAGGATCACCAGAATGTCTAGGCTGCACTGGAACAGCTGGCAAATAATGTAAAATAGTATAAACTCAAAAGATAATCTTTGGCCTACAATTACCAAGCACAGTGTAAACAGGAAGTGAATAGAGATACAAGGGGAAGGGGATAGGGGAGTTGGGCCAATCATCAAGAACACCTCCTGCTCTTGCAGAGGATCCAGATTCAGTTTCCAGCACCCACATGGTGACACAACAATTCATAATTCTACATCCAGGAACCCAAAGTCCCCTTCTGGGCTCGGTGGGCATCAGGCATGCATGAGGTACACATGCAGGCAATACATATAAACTAATCTTCCTTTAAAAGGGCCACAGAGGGCCTGTCTTAACTAGGAGCATTATAATGCCCTAGGTGCTGGACGCCCCCATTACTCTTCTTTAATAGCAACTTCAACCCACGGGGGGGGGGGGGGAGAGAAAACTAGATTAAGCCTTGGATGGCGTTTCTTTGAGAAACCTGGGGGTAACAGGGCATTGAGATCCATGACAAACTTCAAACCCAAGAAGTCTGGGGCTGATGGAAATACAAACTGCCTGGTGGAGAGAGACCCAAGAAGGTATGCAAAGCCTGCAATGCCTGAGTCCCATCAGCATTTCTGGGGCCATCGCAGCCCACTTCATTCCCCAGTAAGACAGGTGGCAACAAGCTTCTGGCTCCTTCCCAAGAAACAAAGTTACCTCTCCTGCTCTCTAAGAAGACCAAACACTTCACAAAGCCTTGAACTGGAAGTGGGAACTGAGGGGAGGGGGTAGAGAGAGCAAAGCACAATGCCTGCCCTCCCTGAAGAAGGTAGGGACCCATCATCCTGGTACCCAGGTACCCTGCAAATACTTCCCCACTGCAAATAAAGATCAGTTCAAAAGCTGCAACAAGGATTCTGAAACTTCCTTTTTACAACAAAGCCAAACTGTTGCAACTTATTGCTACAATTCTTACAACATCTCAGCAAAGCCTCAGCTGAGTCCTGGGCCCCTGGCAAGGTAGCTAGATGTTTCCAGACCTCCCCACCCTCATTAGGAGGGACCCTATCCCCTTTTCCTTCCTCCCCCCTTTCTCCCTACCCTCAGCAGTCTCCTTCCTACTCAGTAGCATCCTCAGCAGCGACCACCCTGTGAACAAGGCCCCTTGGAGACTTTTGGTCTCTCACCTCTTCAGATGGGTTTCCTGACCCAGGTCTTTGGTATGCACAAAAGATAGGAAACAGGTAGAACTGGGAGGTAACAGGTGGACGACCTTCCCACACAGAGCCGGGAAAGATCCCCTAGCTCTTGGCTCTAGTACCTGAGTTTCCTGACAGCTTGTGAATGACAAAGTGGTTTTACCAGCTTTCTATGAATCCGACTGTGTGGCCAGGTGCCCCATCTCCTCTACAAACCCCCATGTCTCAATCCACAACACCAGAAGGCAGTTACCATGTTCCTAGGATTAGACCTGAGTCCAGGGAGCGGCCCAGTGATCTCAGACCCAGCATCTTAATGTACAACCATCTCTGGACAAGACCTACAATAGATGCTCATTCACTGAGTGAATACATTTTAAAAGACAATAAAACTCCCTGTATTTTCTGACAGTGTAAATAATAGTTCCTCCCCTCAGTGGACCATAACATGGTCATTAAATACCCAGTATGGAGAATGCTGCAACATAGGAAACTTCATATTACAGCACTGTGTGAGAATTTAGTGTAGACAGTATCATTCTGCCTGGGATCTGGTGAAGTGCATGCAGGTGCGTGCATGTGTATGTGTATGCATTCGCATGTGCGCATGTGTCTTCGTGTGCACACATGTATGTGTACTTATATGTGCAAGAAACATGGTGTGGTGCTTCTTGCCAGCTTTGTCCTCATGTCTGTGCTGCAAACAACAGGCTCCTAGTTTCTCGTCTTACTTTCATAGGACACTTTTTCAGTAGCAATGGTGTTTCACAATTCTTCGTAAAATGTCTCACCTCAAGTCCTTTGCCTGGGAATAACATGATGTCTGACCACCCAACCAGATGACACCGGCAGCTTGCCCAGCAGCCAGTCAGAAGTTACCAACCTGGGAGTGGAACAGGGCACTCTACTTCCCAGAAAAAGGTTCAAGGAAAGCAGGTCTCCACAGGCTACCTCAGGCTCTGAAAAGACTTGGGCCTACCAAGAGAGGGAACTTTTCCCCAGTCAGTGTGAGTCACAGAACCTTCACCAATCTGAATCACTCCTGAACAAAGGGAAATGCCTGAGCAAGGTCCCAACCCTTCTCCCTGGACACGTGGTGCCCTGTGCTCTGATTCTGCAGTCAGCTCAAGTGCCACCTCCTCCAGGCAGCCTTCTCAGAGCCTCCCTGCTCTCCTGTATGAGCTAGAAACCATCAGCTCCTACAAACAAACCACACTTGCTAAAGCTCTGCTCTCCCAGCACCTGGCCCTGGGCTCCATCTTTGTGCATGGGAAATGCATGTTATCCAGTGTCCTTACTGAATAACTAAGGGCTGGACAGGAGGACAGACGGACAAGGAATGAATAGTACACAATGCATAGGCAAGAGCCCACCTGTTAAGAAAGCAGTGGGCTTCTGGCCACCATCCCCAGGGGCCACCACTGGGTCCCACAGCTGCAAAGTCATCCTGGGCTTGAATTTATGCTGGCAGCCATGGTCCTCTCACCTGCCCCACCCCACCCCCAACTCCACACTCCTGAGAAAAGTAGCTGCAATAAACCCCATGGCACAGGAGGCCTCGGTGAGTGGCCAGCAGCAATGGGGATGATGATACTCTTTAGTGAGCTCACAGCCCCAGAAGGAGAAAGCTGAGACCAGTCCACCCTCTTTGCAAGCTTTGTGTACTCACAATGAAGGCTGTCCACAAGGCCACAGGAGCAGAAGCAAACCCACCCTTTCCCCCTACACACACACCCACACCCTAGTTTAAATCTCTGTAAGGAAACCTCATCAGCAAAATGAGTTTCTACTTCCTGGAGGCAAGAGAAGAAAGAACTCATCAGCACATGGCCTGCTGCATACAGGTGTCCAATAAAACCTAACCACTGTCTCTAGCCGAGCTAGGACTCTACTCAGACACCCAAAGAAAGACTCAGGCTGCTACTCCGTTCTAGCCACTTCCTCCTGTGCTGAGAAAATGGCTAGTAACTCAGACTGGCCAGTAGGCAAGCCTGTGGAGTATTTCCTTAATTACTGACAGACATGGGAGGAGCCAGTTCACTGGGAGTAGTGCCACCTGTGGGCAGGTAGGCCTGGGCTGTGTAAGAGACCAAGCTGAGAGAACCATGAGGAGAGCAAGGCAGCGTTCCTCCATGGCCTCTGCTTCAGTTCCTGCTTCCAGGTTCCTGACTTCCCTTCTTGAAGGACTACAGATATAAGCCTAATTTTAAAAAACAACTTTCATCCCCAAGTTGCTTTAGGTATGGTGTTTTAGCACGGCAACAGAAACCCTAAGACAGGCATGACGATGACAGAGACCTCAATTCTGTTCAGCAAGGACTGACGCTGACTCTGTGTCAGGCCCTATGTGAAGGCAGTGACCACAAAGGAAAGGGGCCAGCCTTTAACTCTACAGGCCTCACAGTCAGGTGAGCTCTAAAGATGCCCAGCCTCTCACCCCCTTTCTGGCCTAGTTAGGTTAAGTCATCCAAAGTGTTCCACTGTCTCATTCTTCATGTTTATCACACAGGAAGCTGCCTTCTCCAGCCCAGTGACTTCACATAAAACACAGGAAACACATTCTACACAAAGGTTCCGCTGCTGCCTTGTAAACCCTTCTTTCTTAATGCTTAGCCAGTTCAGATCAGAGTAACAAGCTGAGCTGAGCTGTGTTGTTCGAGGGGAAGGATACACAAGGGCCTAGCCTCAGAAGTCTCAACATCAAGCCTAGAGACCTGCCCAGCGTCCCTCAGCTACCGCAACTTGTCACCAAGGCACAGCTTTGTGGACTACATTAAACCTTTAAAACCGGAGCATGCATTGCCTACCACCTGAGGAGAACACTGCTGACAACAGTGTATGAGGGGAGGGCAGTGAGGTAAAGATGAAGACTACACCACTCCAAAGCTAGCATCTCCATGCTGCATGCAGGGAACTGAGGCAAGTGGCAAGCACTAAGCTGTACAATCTGCCTGAGGCCAAAAAGCTTTGGTTTGTTCCTTCTGCCATGTTTGTATTGAAAAATACAAAAAAGTTACCAATCCTGAGACTTTGAGCCAAAGTTACTAGAAATTCAGACTGGCTGGAGGACCAGTGCCAGTGCTTTCTGGATGGCCCGCCCTTCTCCTCAGCACTACCCCAGAGGAGATACTAATTTCTTTCTTTTTCTTTTTTATTTTTTTTTTAGTTTTGGGAAACTTTTCTGCCCAAGGGCCCACCCAACTGGAAGAAGTTCAGACAAACCCCACCCCTCCCCCATTCTTTAACTTACTGCCTCAAAGGAGATGTTTTAGGGGAGGGAAGGTTTTTGAGGACAGGCTAAAGGACGCCCACAAAGCCAAGAAAGACGGTGCCAGTCAAAAGCACTATCTCCTGACTCTGAGTGAAGCCAAGAGCAACTCTCAGCATGAGTCCTGGGCAAGGACTCATCAACATGGGAAGAAATATTCCTTTAAATGCTGCACCCAAGACCCCCTCAGCTCTGACACTACCACTGTAAGCAAACCCAACAGAAGGAAGCTTTGTGATTTGGTTTGGCTTCTTTTTTTCAAAGACAGCCTATAGACCAGGCTGGCCTTGAACTCACAGAGATTTGGCAGCCTCTGCTGGGATTAAAGGTAGGAGCCACCATACCCAGCTTTGATGCTAAGTTTTATCTTTTAATCAGGACACCATTTACAATTACAGTCAATATTCAGAGGTTGGAGACTAGTTCTGGGAAAAGCTCACTGGCAAAGAAGTTGCCTAGCATCTAAGTCTTGGGACTGCTTGACTCCCAGCACCGCAGGGTGAAGAAAACATTAGAAAATCTAAGGGTCAACTTCCCAAATTGCAAATGTCCTTTTGGTCCATGACAACTCTATACAAGAATGGAATTTGAGTACGGCTATCTCAACACATAAACATTTTGGAGACAAGCGTCTGGCCCATGGGGACTATACAGGCCTCCCTGGGAGGCCCCCTTCTTCCTCTACAAAGCACCTCATAAAGCACCACATAAGGACTTCAGCAGCATCGAGGCTACAAGGAAGTAACTTAGAGGATGGAAAAGATCAGCCACCTGTACCTCTAGGCAGCAGGTAGGCTGCAGCTCAACCTGCCCTGCAGGAAACCTCACCATCCAGCAGCGAGCTCCTCAGTGAGGGTTCTATTCGCAAATAGATTGAAGACAAGCTAGAGAGACCTCAGCCAAGGTCAGCCAGGAGCCTCCTTCTCCAGGCACCTGCCCAGTGCTGAATCACCTCAGGCTTAGGAACTGGTCAGAGAGGGACTCACATCAGATGCCCTGTGCCCAGAGGAAACAACACATAGGCATCAATCAGCCTTCAAATGCCTGCCCATGTGGTGGCAGGCCTACTTTAGAGGCTGGCTCATGGACCGCTCTAGGGTGACTCACACCACTCTTACTTTCCATACTGTCTGGCAGGGGGCGGGTCCTGCTCAGAAGCCTGGGAGGTGCTTGCTCAGGCTGCACTGGAAAAAGGATCCCAGCATAAGATGAGCAGAGCTGGCAGCCTCTCCAGTATCCACACCATCCAAGGCTGGCAGTGGCTCTTCCCGGAGACCAAGGTCACCCCCCCCCAAGTCACCATGATCCTCTTTAATCATATAGTCTCAAAAACTTGAGCTTTTCCACAGCTAATGCATTAATAACCACAGACCAAATGTCTGAGCAATAACTGAGGCAGAGCGGAAAGAAGAGTATTCTGGAATGCTATGACCCCAGATCGAAAAAGGGGACACACCTTTAATCCTGCGCAGCACTCAAAAGGCAGAGGCAGGTGGATCTCTTATGAATTCCAGGGCAGCCTGGTCTACCTAGTGAGATACTGGTCAAAGGGCACATAGTGATTGATACCTTATCTCAACAACAAAAAAACTCCATGCAAACTTCTTTTTCTCATAGCAAAAAAAAAAAAAAAAAAAAAAAAAAAAAAAAACGTAATCACCCCTTATTTTTCCCAGGCTGGAGTGGGTGATGGGATCATTATCAGAACAGTACATCTGTCACTCTAGTGAGATTGAGGCAGGCTGAGGAAAACAGGACCCAAAGTGTTCTAAGCCAGAAGAGCAAGAATGCCCATTTGTAAGCCCATTCCACCTAAGACAGTTGTGAGGGCACAGGCCTGTAATCCCAGCGTTCAGTGGTCAGGGGTGGAAAGTCAGAGGGGAACCTGACACCGGACAATGAGGTCCTATCACCATATGAGCAGGGAAGAAGGTGTTCCACAAATGATGACTGAGTATGTCCTAGTATCTAGCTGTGCTCTTTCATCCCCCTGGAGAGCATGCCCTGTGAGCACATAGAGATTAGCCTGTCTTTTAAGGGCTGCAAGGATTTCCGCTGTACAGCTGTGCCATGATTATGGTGGCCTTTCTAATGGACAGTGAGCTCGTTTCCTGCTGCCTTCTCTGACAATGCCACCATCACTATCCTTAGACATTTCCTTCTGCACAGTCAAGTTTATCTGTGGGGTGAATTCCTAGAACGAAGTTAGAAGGAGCTATGCTTCAACAGACACTGTCAAATTACCTTCAAAAAAGAGGTGTGCCCACGACTGGAGAAATGGCTCAGTGGTTAAGAGTGTGTACTGATTTGGTAGAGGACTGGAGTTCAGTTCTCATGTGGTTCACAACTGCCTGAACTAATTCCTGCTGAAGGGGGAAACCCTTCATCGCTCTGGCCTCCTCTGGAACCTGGCCTTATCACACTCAAACTCACACATACACACAAACTCTACAAAAAAAAAGTGTGCTATATATATCTCACCCATAGAGAACTCAAGTGGGGAAGTAGAGGTGTTTAGAAGGGAGGAAGTCCCTCAACTGTAGTGCTTTCCCAGGCACCCTTGTGGGCCAACAGGGAATATGGTCCTCCCTGACACAATCAAACCTACCTTCTACCAGCACCACAGCTGGGAAGCCAGGTCCCTGACACACAAGCTGTTCTTCCCACACTACCCTTGCCTGTCATCTAGAACATGGGAAACCATGTTATAGGGGAAAAATAGAAACCACAGTCTGTATAACCACATGCTACATGCACCCCTTGTCAGAGGTGGAAAAAAACAGAGTTAGGAACCAAGGAAGGAGTCTACCCTCCACCCTCACATAGTCACCTAGGGAGGCAAGACTGGTTTAAAAAAAAAATTTTTGTTTAAAATAATAAGAAAAATGTAGACAGCCGGTGTGTATCAGGCCTTTTATACTGACTACTCCCCTGGTTCTTGCATCCAGCTCAGCAGAGTAAGTCCGGATGGATTCCCACATTTCCGATGAGAAAACTGAGGCTCAGGCAGTTATATAACGTGTTGTAATGTCACAAAGCTGGTGGGAGAGTTAAGATTTCAATTCTGCCTATGTTCCTTCCCTGTCCCACTCTTCCCAACTTTAAAGATGGGATTCTGGAACCAACTGGGTGGATTAAAAAGACCCTTGCCACCAAGTCTGAGTTGTACCCCAAGGGCCCACATGGTGGAAGAAAAGCAATCCCCTTAAGCTAGACTGTCTTTATTTACTTCTTTATTAAGAATTAAAAAAAAAAAAAAAAAAAGAGGAAGAAGAGTAGGAAGAAGAAGAGGAGGAAAAGGAGGAGGAGGAGAAGAAAGAAATCTATGAGCCAGTTGCCTAGGCAGCCAGGGCACTGTTCTGTCACCAGAGGACCTGACCCAGGGGCTCAGAGCACCAGGGGTTAAAGCTGAGAGGCAGTGGATCTGTAGGGCAGCACAAAAGGAAAATGGACTTCCTGTCCTTGTGGTGGAGATGCTGTTTTATGCTCAGTAAATTAGGACGTTTGTTTAATTAAGAGAACACACAGATTTTGTTATTCTAAATATTTTTGGAACACGACGCTTGGAGGAAACTGTCAAGGCAGGGATTTTTTTTCTCCTGGCTCTAGCTCTTCCCCCTCCAAGAGAAGGAAAACAACAACTAAACTCCTCCTCTCCTTTTGAAATAAAGATGTCAAGCTGGTAAGGGCTGTCTTAAGTACTTTATTGAAGGATTAGTGAGAAGAGGAAGTGAGGGAAACTCCAGCCAACCCCGTTTCTAGCAATTCCCGACCAGGCTGGGGACAATGCTGCATTTCTTAGTGTGCTTCTCTTCCTTTAAAGAGCTAAGAGATCCTTGTTTTTCCTAGAGCAAAACCAGGCAAAAGGCAGGCTGTGATTAACATGCACCCTTCCTTCCACAAGAGAGAAATTGCCTCATCTCCAAACCCTTTGGTTAAAAAGTTCAATTTTTTTTTTAAATAATAAACAAGAAAACCAGGACCCTAGCCTTTCTTTTCCTCTCCCTGCTCCTGCCCTTCAGACCAGCAGCCCACCCCACTGAGACTCCCTGACTCTGCCTCCCTTCTCCGCCCAGGGCTAGCTAACGCCTCCCAACACAAGTTTGAGGGGAACCTGGCTCTGCCCACCTCCCCGGCCAGGATCTGCTGAGCGTTGGAGCAGAGCTCTGGGGTGTCACCCACACAGCAAGCACACTGGCTCTCAAACTACACTAAGCAATCCCTGGATGCTTTTAACTACTCCCCAATTATCCACTAAATGACTCCCCACTTTATTCACCACGTGTTTGCCTCAGTTTGCCAAGCCTGAAATGTCTTTCTTCCTCATGGTGGTTTCCCTGCTTGCCCGGACAACAGTGACCCCCAGAGCCTAGGAATTCCTTGAGTCCTTTGTCTGTGGCTTGTTCAGGACACAGCACAAGCTATCTTTGTATCTTAGTCTACCACTCAGCTTTAATGTCTTCACATTTCCCCAGGACACAAGTCTCTTCAAGAGGCCAGCAGGCTCTCACAGTCCTATGCCTCATAGTACCTTTCTGGGGTTCCTAACATCTCCACTTCACACTAGTCACCTACTGGTTTGTCTCAGCTCTCCTGTGCCTGTAAGCAGGGGCCAGGTCTTACTCAATTCACACCCACCCCCACACACACCACCTGGCAAAGTCCCTGGCAGAAGCCGGTTAAATATTTGCTCAATTACACATCTATAGGCCTTTCCCCCCCACCCCCACCCCCACCCCTAACAACCTTGTATATAAATTGATATCGATTGTCTAAACGGGCCTTCAAGCAGCTTGCCTCCTTAACAGAAAGGGAGGTAGGCCTCCAGGTGAAGTTATCAGTCTGGACTCTAGACAGTGGAGTCAGAAATGGCTACAATGTTTCCGTGAACAAGTTACCTTTTTATTTATTTATTTTTTTGCTGTTTCCAAAAGCTTTATTTTCACTTGGTCCAAGGCTTGGGAGAGGCTCCGGGCGGGTTACAGACCTGCCTATTGGCATGAGAGTTCCAGATGGAGGTCCTGAGGCTGGCTGGCATATAGCAGAGGAGGGAGTCCCTTGGGAGGCAAAGAGACCTCCTAGTCGTGTTTGCGAGTGAGCGGCTCTTAGAGATACTAGACCAGAGACGGCTGGGACATGCCAGTCTGCGTTGGCTAAAAATATAGAACTCAACGCATTTGCATGTCATCCTTACGAGGGGACCATGCTAATCTGTATCGTTCCCATCTTAGTACAGATGCTGCCGTAGGGAGCTCACAAGTTACTTTGAAATTTTGCTAGTCCAGAAAACCGCTCAGAGAACTGAGAAGCCAATGGAGCTCTCCATAGCCCAGCCGAGGAAGCCTCCAGTCTCCAAGACCTGGTACTTCCCAGGAACCTTTTCCCTAACACCGCTGGGTGGGGCCTCAGGCACCCGCCCGGGCCCACCCAGCCCTCAGTTTCACTACAGCCCGCAAGCAAGTCCTAGAGGGTACTGACTCCGTTGCCTGGGAGAGATGGGGACCGGGAGGAGCAGGGTGCAGTTCCTGCCCTAGGCGTGGCTCCAGAACAGGATGGGGTGAAGACCCTAGCGCAAGGAAGTGGGGGGGTGGGGGTGGGGAGATCTTCAAAACTCCGCCTCTAACCAAACATAAAAGATGCGGCTGCCGGGCCTGGTCTTAAAATCAGGGCTCCCAGAGACTGACTCGGGCGTGGCGTCCCAAGGTGCGGTGGAATCAGGTGCACGCCTGCCTGGGCGGCGGGACAGCTGCTCGCGGACCCAGGCCTTCTGACCTCAGGCAATAGAAATCCAAGGTTGAATGAGGTCAGACTGGAGGTCTTTCCGGCGCCCTGAGCCCCTCGGCAGCTGGGTCCCCTTTTCCCACGCACCCAGAGTACCTCTCCCCGCCCCCTCCCGGCCCAAGGGCTGACGGACAAATGAGGAAGTCCGCAGCGGACGGCGGAAACCGAGCCCGGCGCAATGTCTGCAGCGGGACCGACCGATCCTGACTCAGAAGGACGCCCTGACAGCTGCCAAACGGTCCCCGCCTGCCCGTTACCTCCCTTTGCCAAACTTACAAAGGAGCCGCTGCCCGGAGCCCACGACCTCATCCGGCGGGCTCGGCCCGGGGCTCCGGGACTGCAGCGTCCCCGAAGGGGTTAAAAAGTTTGCCGGAGCCGGCCGTCGGGGAGGAGGGAGCGCAGAGGCGACAGGAACAGGCCGAGCTCCAAGTGCCCCCACCGGGAAAGCGTCCAGCAGGAACGGGGACCGCGTCCCCCGGCTCCCTAAGCGGAGGCCTCGCTGCCTATCACCCCTCGGGTGAGGATGCGGAGTCCGGTCGCACCCGACCGCGCCGAAACCGGCCACGCGGAGGCCGAGAACCACAGGGCCGCCGGCCCCAAACGCCTAGAGTCTTGTCGCCGCGCGCGCGCGCGCGCTCGGTAGCTCCGGGGCGGGACATACCGGCAGAGCTCGCTCACCTGAACCTGGGTCTGCCCGGGGAACAGGCGCTGGTTCTTCCGAGTGGAGTTTCTCGAGCGCTCGAGCGGCGCGGCGGGGTGGGGCGAACGCGAGACAGGAGCTGCAGCAAGTCAGGTTCTTGAGCCTTCCGTGCCCTGCCCAGGAACCGCGGTGATCTGCGCGCCTCACCGCACCCAGCTCTGGTGCTCGCCGCCCTCCCTGCCCCGCCCTTCCAGAGGAGGGCGGGTCTACAACCCGCCGCTGGCTCGGGGGTGGAGCTTCCAGGAGCCCGCCTCTCTCCACACTGCCCAATCCAACAGAAGTTTGGCCTAAACTGACAGATTTTCGGCCTATAAACAGACAAGAGACGGAAGCCAGAGGGCTGGGCTTCATCCTCCCAATCTGTCCCCACCTCCGCCCACCCCACCTTCCACCCGCGCTTCCTAGGCGGGAGCCACGCCTTGTAGGGCGGGCCCAACGGACAGCCAGGTTACAGGACCAAGATTGACGCGGACTTCATCCAATCAGGAGCAGGCGGCTCCGGCGCGCCGGGCTCCTGGTCCCGGCTCTGGTGCGAGTCTTGGGCCGCGCCAGGGCCGGAGGGAGCGTGCTGGGAAGGTCTGAGGCTCTGACACTCCGCCCCGCGAACCGTGTTTTCCCTTCATCCTGTCCTACCAGGAGAACAGATATTAAGTACCATATATGGGAAAAGTGGTATTTTACATAATTATGATGGCTGTGGGGGCGGGCATGGCTTCAACCCTGCATTCCGTGTGGGCGTCCTGAGTTCGATTTTGGAGCCTGCTTGCGGCTGTCCTCCAGCCTCTGAACCTTTGCTCTGACGGGTGCCTCTGGCTGGAATGCGGTCGAAGCCACACTAAAGTGGTAAACCTTTGAGTAATTAACTCACACGCATCTCAGATATTTGTCACTAAATTATTTTAAGGATAGATTTTACTTGTTTTATTTTGGTAACCACGAGAGGATTTTTTTCCGTTAAAAAAAAAAATGTACTTCGCCTTTAATCCATCAGGAATCTGTCCATGCATTATTTTCTGCTCTAATTATCCTTTTCCGAGTTGTGCCCATTGATCTGTGTGGTCGATCCTGCAACACGTCAGTGGGGATAGCTTTCAGATCACTTTATGAAGGCAAATTTCTAGTCATTGCTCTTAACTGTTGGAATGTTCTTGCTAACACAGTTAAAATGATCCTTCTGAATGAACTGCAGGGAAAACTTACATTCTGAAGCCAAAAGACAGCTAAAGAAAGAAAGAGATTTTGCAGCCCAGATGACCAATGATTGCTACCCACATTACAGTAAAGACTGCCTCCCAGTTGATAAGAAAAATCCAAATGCAAGAAGAAGGAGGAGGAGGAAGAGAAGGAGGAGAAGAAGAAGAAGAAGAAAACCGTCCAAGGGGTTATGGGTGGTACACCAGAACTCAAGAGGCTGGGGAAGGAGGGGGAGTTCAAGACTACCCTGAACTAAACAGACAAGCAGTTCAAAGGTGTGAAATATATAAAGCCAGATAATTACTTTTAAAACTAATCATCAAGAGACTGGCGATGGAATTCAGCAATAGAGCATTCATTTATCCAGCACAGGCCTCAGCAAGGCCTGAGTTCAATCACCACCAACACACACAATTTACTAAAGAAAGGACAGACTTTCAAAGCAGATTAAAAGAGAAGCGTAACATTCATTATTACAGGAAATGTGCATGAGAACGATGAGGGAGCCCAGCATGGCGGCACTCTGTAAACCCAGAGTCACTGCAAGTTTGAGGCCAGCTTGGGGTATATAGCAGGACCTAGTCTCAAAAGCCCACCACCACAAAATAAAATTATATTAAAAAAATAATAAAATATGCCATAGCAACACGCAGAGACCCTTGGGTGGTTGGCTAAAATTAAAATGCCCAGCATTATCAGAGATAGGGAGGAAGCCAGCTCATCCATTGCTTACAGGAAAGTGTGCTCCTACAACCACTTTGGGACAATGTGACATGGTGACACACACCTGTGATTTCAGCACTGCAGAGGTAGCATCCAGAGGATCAGGATGTCATTGTTACTCTTGGCTACATAGTGGGTTTATGGCCAGTCTGGGCTAAGCAAGTCTGTCCTTGGTTTTATTTACCAAAGCTTGACATATAGCTCAAGAGTCAGCAGTTCCACTCTTCAGCATGTATCCAACAAAAGATGACTATTTAGTCTTCAAAAGATGTTCAGAAATGCTCACCAAAGCTTAAAACAGCCAAAAGGGAACAGCAAGATGGCTCAACAGGTAAAGGTGCCTGCTGCCAAACCTGTATTCTATCCCTGGGAGTCCCCTGGCAAAAGAAAGAGCCAACTACCTCAGGTTGTCCTCTGATGCACACAAAATAAAATTGTCAATGAAAAAAAAAAAAGTTTACTGGCTTATGCCTTAAAGTTGGTGCTCAGCATTTTCGAGGCAGGGGTAAGCTAGATCTCATGAGTTCCATGACAGCCCTGGTTATATAGTTAGACCCCCCCACACACACACACCCCAAAAGTAGTAAGAGAAAAGTCACTCAATAGAAAAATGGGACCAGGCATAGTGTTTCATGTTCCTAATTCCAACACTCATAACATTCCAAAAGCTGCAGCAGACAGTGAGTTTGGAGGCCAGCCTGGGCTACATAATGAGACTCTGACATAAAAAATAATAATAATAATAATTATAATAATAATAATAATAATAATAATAAGGGTAGGGGCTGGAGAGATAGCTCAGCAGTTGAAGACTGTGACTGCTCTTCCTGAGGACCCACGTTCAAATCCCAATACCTACACATCAGTTCATAACTGTCTGTAACTCCAAGATCTGACACCTTCACACAGGCATGGCTGCAGGCAAAACACCAACACGCACAAAATGAAAATAAATAGATGCTTAAAAAGTGGATAAATCGGTCCATACTTGCTTACTATGCAGACATGAAAAGAGAGAAAATCAACAACCCCAGCCCCTAATGATGTCTAGAAACCCCAGGAACACTCACTCTTTCTGGTTCCATTCTTGCAGATTCCTCCCTAGCCTAGTGACGTAGGTGGGTGGACACTCTGCAGGAATGCAGGTTCAATTGCTTGGGTTCCCTCTGATTGTGTGGACCTAAGCTGCCCACACCTCTGTAAGAGCCGCACACTGAAAGAATTTTTTTTTTTTTTACTGTGTGGCAGGCACTATATTAAATGCCTTAACCTAAAAAATAGCGTATTTCATCGTCACAATGATATTATCCCCATTTTGCAGGTAAGAAAAGTGAAATTCAGCGAAATTAAAGGACTATCCACGTTCATCTACTAAGCCGCGGAACTGACCTACACGCACGCCAGTCACATGCAACCAGCTGCGCAGGCGCAGAGCGATGCACTGGCCACTGACCAGCAGAAGGTCTCTTCCTTGCAGACTGTGCCTCTCTTCTTGGGCTTTCAACCCACTCTGCCACCTCCTACTGTGCCGGCCACGGAGGTAACTGCCAAGTCCATGCTCCACCCAGGCCCCTCCGATTTAGCAGTCTTTTCCTTATTTATTTATTTATTTATTTATTTTCTCAACTTTATAAAATTGTAATAAACAGCCCGGAGGTGGCGGCACATTCCTTTAATCCCAGCCCTCTGAGGCAGAAGCAGGCGGATCACTGAGGTTATGACCAGCCTGGTCTACAGAGCAAGTTCTGGGACAGCCAAGGCTACATGGAGAAACCCTGTCTTGGGAAAAAAAAAAAAGTAATAAACATCTGAAGGAATCTAGGCCAACCACCACCAAGCTCCGTGCACATCTATATTTTACTATGGATCTAGCCTGAATGCCCATCACCAGGTAAACAGCTGAAGCAGATGTTCTGAATGTCCACAATGGACTTCTAACCTTTAAGAAGCTTGAAACAAGATGATGTCACTCACAGGAAGATGAGTGGGATTGGAGATCATTATGTTAAGAGAAATAAGCCAGGCTGAGCTATGAAACATACGTTACCATATGTTTGTTGTCTCTGATATACAGAATCTAAGTTTAAAACGTATGTACTTATAGCCAGATACGATAGTGCTTGTCCGTGTAATCCCTGTACTTGTAAAGTGGAGGCAGGAGGATTAGGAATTTAAAGGCTAATTTTCTAATTCCAAACATGAATGGGGCTATGCTGCCCAAGAAAGGGGCCTAAAAGATGGAGACAGAGAGCAAGGAAGAGGAATGGGGAAGGAGAAAGATATATATTACATGTTTCTTTTTTCTCGGTGTGTGTGTGTGTGTGTGTGTGTGTGTGTGTACACATGCAGGTGTGTCCGGCTTCACAAAACTCATTTTGTTGCACAAGAAGACACAGACCAACTCTCTAAGTGCCCCTGTCCTGCCCGAGAGCCTTTTTGGTGTCTTCAGGAAATCTCAGCCTCCTAGACTGTTGCACCAGGACCCCAGCCTCTGGGAATGCTGTGTCTCTCCTACATGGCCTTCTGTCCAAGCTGCTTGTCGCACTATCCACCAGCCCTTTCTACAGACAAGCCACTGTCACAGCACAGCCTTCGTTCGCTCTCTGAGGATTCTGACCCTTGGGCTCCTACCCATCCTTCAAAACCCCAACCCCCACTCGAAAGAGAGTGTTCCTTCTGCTTCACCTGACATGTTTGTATCTCTCTGGCAGGATTCTCCTCTGTTGTGTGTCTGTCTTGGGCTGCCTGAGCAGAATCCAGACTCTGCCTATATTGAACTATTGTTCTGTGTCTCAGTTTTCATTCTTAGGATTGGGCTGGTATCATTCCTGCAAAACTGGGTTTTCCTGAGGATGGTGTTCTGGTGGCTTGCTATACGTGTCAAGCACTGACAGTGGGGCCAGAGCAGGTAGGACAAGGAATATGCAGGTTCCTGCCTTACTACTTCCAATAGGTCATTCGCTAGTGTCATGGTGCTGCCTCTGGACTTTTGATTTGCCAGGTCACATGGCAAAAACTGGCATTCAGAAACAGTGTAGAGCATGCCCTAACAGTCCTATACTTGGGCCTCTGGCAAAGGTGGCTCAGCCAGGGTTGGGGAGAACATGCAGGTAAAGGGCAAAGGAAGCTCATTCCAGGCAGGACACACTGACACAAGGACAGAAGGGAGGAGACACAGCCTGTGCAGGACTTCGGGCAGCTTAGTGACAGAAGGGGGAGTGTGTCATTCAGAAAGCAGCAGAGCTTAGAAAAAGGCCAGAGCCTGCTGTGGAAAGTGAAGTCCTTGAACGCTGGCTTTGCAGCATCAGCCTTACTTGTAAGAGCATTGTAGAAATGGGAAGTCCCAGGACAGGGAAGTTAAGTGCAGCAACAGAGGGCAGAGCCCCCACCGAGCCCCAGATGTGAAACCCAGCAGAAAGAAAGTGAAAATTAGCCTAGGGCAAGAACTAGCAAGAGCCCTGATGCACTGGATCCAATTTGCTTGCTGGGTCTGAATCCTAACAAAGTCTGAAAAGCAGCCAGGGTTGGTGACCAAAACCTGTAATCCCAGTATTTGGAAGTCAGAGGCAGGAGAATTGCTGCAAGTTTGAGGCTAGCCTGAGCCATATACTACATTTCAGGCTATTCAGGGCTACTGAGAAGACCCTGTGTCAAAACAAAACAAACAAAAAGCAATGAGTTTAATCAGATGTCTATGGGCTGGCTGGGGTGATCCCACCATGCGAGACATTGAATTTCCAGAGAGATGGCATACACTCTGTGGTGGATCACTTGCCTAGCACGCACAAGCACGCACTCCTAGCTCTAAGGCTGGCATATCAGCACGCCTAAGGCGGAGGCAAGAGGATCACAAGTTTAAGGCCAGCCTGGAGTACACAGTAAGAACCTACCTGAAACAAACCTTCAAAGGTCTCCTATTTCTAGAGGGGGTAATTAAAGCAGCGAGTCCAGCATTCTTTCACACAATTTGCTATTCATTCAGCAATCACTGATCATCAGCCATGAGGACCACACCTGCCTCCCCTCCCCCTAGAAGGGCCCTCCCTAGCATTCTTTCACTAGCATTCAGTCAACAAGCATGACCCCATATCTCTGGAGCAATGAATGGCTCCTGAGCCTGTTTGGCAACACTGCCTAGAGCCCAGCTTGGCCTCCGTGTTTCTGCCCTTCTCCCTGGAGCCTCTGAGTGTGGACCTCCCTCCAGGGACCTCTCTGCATCCTCCTACCTGGCATGGTGCCCCCCTTCTCTCCCCCACAGCACCCTGGAATCCCTACTGTCACAGCACTCTCCACCCCTCCAGCTTGCCCACCTCCTGATAAGATGCCTCAGGGCATATATACATACATACATACACACATATATATATACATATACGTATACGTCTGTGTGTCTGTGTGTCTGTGTGTGTGCATCGCATCCGTGGGACCCAACATGGAACTCAGAATCTTGAAAGACCTTCAATCTGTACAGTGAATGAACAAACAAATAAGCCAATAAAAATTGCAAGAGCACATATGAACCCACTACACCGAAGGCATGCTGGAGAGTACAATTCTTCATTTGTTTGGGCCCACACACCGGTGCTGGGAACCAAATTCACAAACATGCTGCCGGCTCTTCTAAGCACATTTATTGGACTATAACGCCCATTCCACAGATTTCACACAGAGTCCGTCAGTCTGTAGATTGTTGTTCTTGTTGTCTAAAATTGTGCGATCGTTATCGTTGTCTGCTTCTAGAATATTTTCATCCCCCACACCCCACAGGAAACCCCATATTCATCAGCAGTCTTTCCCCATTTTCCCCAACCTTCTCCACCCCACCCCTACCCTGTCTGGAAGTAGACAACCATTCATCAACTTTCTGGATGGATTGGCCTCGAGAACATTCCTCAGAAGTGGCATCACAGCGTGTGGGCTTTTGTGTCTGGCTGCTTTTATTTAGCTTAGTGTTTCGGGAACGTGGTTTCGTCAGAGCATCCGTCGGTCTTTCACTCTTTCCTACTGCTGAACAGTGTCTCCATGTACAGAGAGACCATATGTGACTGACCCACTTCAAAAACCCGGTCATGAGCAGGCTGCATGAAGGTGTGTGGTGGCTGGAGACTGTGATAGTCTTCGCACTGCCTCACTTCATTCATCTTGGTGTTTATTGTTTGAGGGGGGTTGTGCTTACCTCCTTCTCATAAATGAGTAAACTGAGCCCTATGTGACAGCGTTGAGACTTGCCAAAGATCCCAGGCAATTAAATGGCAAGGGAAGACTGCTAAGCCCCTACTCTGTGTTACTCTGCCCCTCCCTCAGGTCCCAGGTAGCTTTCACAGTCTCTTTTTTCCCTCTTGAACCACTTGGCTGTGTTGACTTAGCCCTTATCCACCAGGCTTTGGATTCCCAAAGACTTGGGTGTGTTCTTGAGAGGAAGAGGGTCAAGTTACATTTCATCTAGTGTGCTGGATTGATGATTGTTGATTGATTTTGTGTGTGTGTGTGTGTGTGTGTGTGTGTGTGTGTGTGTGTGCTCCTGTGCATGCACATGAGTGTCCAGGTCAGAAGCCAATGTTACAGGAGTAAGTTCTCGTCTTCCATCATGTGGAATCCAAGGGATGGACTCCAGGTCCTCAGGCTTCGTGGCAAACTCGCATATCCTCTGTGCCATCTTGCTGGCTCCTGGTTTGGATCTATACATCAAAGGCCAGTCCTTTCCTTCTCAGTAGAGACAGGCCACTGGTGAGGCACTGGCATTAGTGAAAGTAATAGAGCCAGGAGGAGACTCCTCCCACTCCTTGCCTCTCTCATCTACCCTGCAGAGAAAGGGCCCCTGCCACCTGCCGAACTGCCACCCAACCCGTCCTTCACCACTTCCTTCTGCTTGAGCCATCTTGCCACGCCCTTCCTCTCTACCTGCAGAGAACTTTAAACATGCCACTGTGACAGTGGCTGTGACAGTAGGGCATGATTGACCTCCTCTGTGTCTGCTCCTCTGAGCCTGGCAGCTGTGTGCCTCTCGTGAGCTACCATTGCATTAACTCTCTCTGGAGTGGCGGGATGGATGCATTGTACTGCGTTTTAATGACAGTGCGAGCCACTGGCTGAATGTTTTCCAAAAGCCATTTGATCCTAATAGCCCCGTGAGGTGTGTCTAATCTCCTTTTTATAGCAGAAAAACTGGACACTCGGGTGAAGTTTACAACCCAGCTCCTGGGGGCGGGGTGACAAGGGAATTGAATGTAGGAGGCAGAGTATCTTCAATATCTTTTTCCTGTGCTTCCCCTCCAAGGCCACAGATGTCCCCACTGAGAAGCAAGTGTCAAATTTAGAATCAGAGTCTGAGAGCTGGGTGTGGTAGCCCCTGATTTTAGTCTCAGCACTTGGGAGGCAGAAGCAGACATATCTCTGTTAGTTCAGGACCAGCCTGGTCTACAGAGTGAGTTCCAGGACAGCCAGGACTATACAGAGAAACCCTGTCTCAAAAAACAAAAAAGAAAAAGAGAAAAAAAGAAAGAAAGAAACAGAACAAAAAAAAGAAAGAAAGGGAGAGAGAAGGACAAGAAGGAAAGGCTGAGCCTGGCCTACCATTCTACCATTCTAGGTACTCAGGTAGCTGTGGCAGGAGAATGGAAAGTTCAAGACCAGCCTGAGCAACTTAGTGAAGTCATGCTCAAAATAAAAAATAAAGGGTTGGGCTCAGTGGTAGAGGCTTGCTCAACATGTGTGAGAGATCTGGGGTTCAATGCACAATACTAAGGAAAGAGGGAGGAAGGAAGGAGGGAAGGAAGGGAGGAGTGAATGAATTGAGAATCAAGCCTTTGGGAATGGGTAAGTTTTTAAAATGGACAAGTGAGCTCAGACAGACACCCAACTGTCCTGTGATCTCCTTAGATCCCACATCAGGTCTAAGAGAAAACTAGGGCTGCAGTAGAATGTATTGGCAGAGCATGTGCTTGGCAAGGATGAGGCCTTGGGTCCATCCTCAGTCCCAAAAGAGGAAGAGAGAGAGATGGAGAAGGGAGGGAGAGAAGGAGAGGGAGAGGGGGAAGGAGAGAGGGAGAGGAAGAGGAAAGGCTCAAGCTCAGAGACTTTAAGTGGTTCACAAGGACACAGCAAAGAGGGAGGAGCCAGGCCAGCCCTCTCTAGGGCAGAGTGTTTCAGCCCGCAGCCACACCGCACACCATACCACCCTGCACCACTTGGCGGTTTCCACAGGGAAGCTGAAAAAGAAATGAAGAAAGCAGTCTTGTCCACAGCATCTTAAGAGAGTCAGAAAGGATAAGGATACTAAATTCCTCTCGATTCTGATAGTGAGCCGAGCTCACTGTTTGGTTGTTATTGTAAGGCGAAGTGGATCCTCCCAACCTGAAGATGATCGGACTGCTCTAGCAGCTTAAGCTTGCCTTGTCTATTCAAACAGAAGAATCACTTTAAATAAACAGAAAGAAGAATACATTTAAAGAGGTGGGTGAGAAGCTGGTGACAAGGGGAGAAGCTGCTCAGTAGTTAAGTGCACTCGTTATTCTGGCAAAGGATCCAAGTGTGGCTCCCAGCACCCACATGGCAACTCACAACTGTCCTTGAATCCAGTGTCCAGTGGTCATACGCCCTCCTCTGCCCTTTGTGGAGAACCAGGCACAGAGAACGTGCAGGCAAAACATCTACACAAAGAATAATTTAAAAAAAATAGTGGCTGGATCTCTAGCAGGGCAAAGCAAGCAAGCAAGCAAACAAACAAACAAACAAAGTGAGAATGTCTTCTCCCAACTCATGTGGAAATTATATTGCCAAGATGAGATTAGAAGGTGAGGGCCTTTAAGGGGTGCACACCTGTGATCTCAGTACTTGAGAGACTGAGGCAGGCGGCTTGACACAAATTTGAGGCCAGCCTGGGTTACACTATGAAGTGAAAAGATCCTGCCAGGTGTGGTGTCAGATGCCTTTAATGTCAGCACTCAGGAGGCAGAGGCAAGTGGTCTCTGTAAATTCAAGGCCAGCTTGGTCTACAGAGTGAGACCCTGTCTTTAAAAGAGTAATAAATAATAATACCACATTATCTGAGCAGGAGGTGAGTTATCTCCAGTGTATTGTTTGAAAAGGGAATCTGATTTTCTCAGCCCTCTCTATGCCTGATATGCCCCTTCACACTGTGACCTAGCAAAAAGGTCTCCTGAGATTTGATGGACCTTTGATTTTAACCTACCCAGCTTAAAGGACTGTAGGAAATCAACTTGTTCTTTTCTTTTCTTTTTTTTTTTTTTTTTTCCTTTTTCTGTTTCAGACAAGGTCTCTCTATAGCCTGGTTGCCCTGGAATTCACTGTGTAGACCAAGCTGACCTCAAACTCACAGATACGCTTGCCTTATATCCCCAGTATGGGATTAAAGGCATGTACTATCACATCTAACTTTAAAAAAAAAAATTTACTTATTTCCTTATTTCTTTTATGTGTATGAGTATTTTGCCTATACATATGTCTGTGCACCGTGTACATGCCCTAGGAGGTCAAAAGAGGGCCAAACCTTCTGGAACTGGAATTACAGACAGATGTGAGCTACCATGTAGGTGCTGGGAATTGGATCCGGATCCTCTGGAGAAGCAACTAGTGCTCTTCAGAGCTGAACCATCTTTGCAAGCTTTAAACTTATTTTCTTCATACATTTCCCAGTCTGTGGTATTTCGTGTTAGTGGGAGAAAACAATGTATAGTTCCTCAAGACCTAGAGCTACACCGTTTTTCAAGACATGACTGCTCACAGAAACATTACTTACACAGACCCAAATGTCCCTGATAAACAAATAAAACAAGATTATGTACCCAAAAGTTTGGTGAGAAAAGGCAATAAAGTAAGTATGGTGGTGGTGTCTGTCATCTGAACAGTTGGGAAAGAGAAACTGGAAGATCAGAGTTCAAGGCCACCCTCAATACATAACAATCATAGTGACTGACAGGGCTCAGACAAGGGAATGAACAGTGACTACTAATGGGTAGGAAGTTTCTTTTTTTAATTAAATAATATTAATTACATTTATTTACATGTGAGCATGTGTGTTCATGCCAAGGCATGTAGGTGGAGGTTGGAGAACCATTTGAGGGAATTGGTTATCTCTTGACACCATGTTGGTTCCAGGGAAGGGTGTCATGTTGCCAAGCTTGGCTACAAACTCCTTTGCCTGCTGAAGCATCCTTCTGGCTCTGAAGTTTCTTTAGGGTAATGAAAATGTTTAGGAATTACATCATGGAGTTAGTCGTGGGACTCTGAGAATCTCCTGAAAGCCATGAAATTCTACAATCTAAACGGGAAACTTTGGGGCACGTGAATTATATCTCAATAACTCTGTGATTTAAGAAAATGAAAACAGGCCAGGCGGTGGTGGCACATGCCTTTAACCCCAGCACTTGGGAGGCAGAGGCAGGAGGATTTCTGAGTTCGAGGCCAGCCTGGTCTACAGAGTGAGTTCCAGGACAGCCAGGGCTACACAGAGAAACCCTGTCTCAAAAAACCAAAAAAAAAAAAAAAAAAAAAAAAAAGAAAAGAAAAAAGAAAAAAAGAAAAAAGAAAAGAAAAGAAAAAAAAAAGAAAAAGAAAAAGAAAACAGGAAGTGAAGATGCCCTCCCTGGTTCCACACAAAGGGTATTTGAAGGTGAAAACTACTGCCCAGCCTACTTCTTCCACCCTGTAGCCTGTGGCTAACAAGGCACAGCACCCTGAGGCACCATACCCTAGTGTGGCTGACTCTACTGTGGTACATGGTTGACTCGGTGTGCTAATAGCTCTCAGGTTCTTCTCCTGGATACTGCTTTTCTACATATGTCAAAAGGCTGTGTGTATGGTCATGTGTGCTGGGAAGATGGCCCAGATGATATGAAGGTCCTTCCAATGTAAGGAAGCCTGCATCCCTGCATCCTATACTGCCTCAGCAGCCAAGTCAGGCTGGATGGGTTAGCGCACAGGCTCTGAGCAGTGTGCAGAGAACATAACTTTACCCTAGTCCAGAGCAGCCTGGACCTGGCAGCCTAACACTTGGGTTGGAATTTTTTAGCTCTACTACCTACCAGCTGTGTGACGTTAAAATGACATAGGTAAGAAGCCCAGGGCATACAGCCTAGTATAATGGTAACAGGCAGATCTCTGTGAATTTGAGGCCAGCCTAATCTGTATAGCAAGTTCCAGACCAGCTAGGGCTGCATATTGAGACATTGTCTCAAAACAAATAAAACAAATGAACTTTTTTTTTTTTTTTTAAAGAAAGAAACCCAGCACACCAGGATGAGGTTGTTACATGTGTTTGGTTAAAAAATAAATAAAAAGAAGAAGAAGGAAAGAAGGAGGAGGAGGAAGAAGGGGAGGAGGAGGAGGAGGAAGAGAGAGAGAGAGAGAGAGAGAGAGAGAGAGAGAGAGAGAGAGAGAAAGAAAACAAAAGCCACTTTCTTGCTGTGTGATCTTAGGCTAACTACTTGACTGTTCTGGGCCTTAGCATTCTTCATTTATAAAAAAGATTATAGTGTGAGCCAGGTGTAGTGCCAAGTACCTCTAATCCTAGTATCTGAGAGATGGGAGCATACAGTTCAACAGCTGAAGGCCATTGCAGCTACATTACAAGTTTGAGGCTAGCCTGGGTTATGTGAGACCTCTGTCACAAGGAAGGTGGCAAGAAAGAAAGATAGAAAGCAACGAGAAATGACAACTGCATGCTACACTTCACCAAGCTACACTTTGTTTGATTATCCAGGAAATGTGGGAACACAACTTATAAACTGAGGGGCCTGTGCTATCTTGACAGTTGTCTTAACTAACTCAGAGAATGACTTAACGGATTCTGGAGGTCAAAGGCTGGTGAGGGAGAGGCTGAGAGGAAGAGGGACAGAGACAACAACACCACTGTTACCCAAGAGAAGCCCCTCAACCTCGAAGTCATTCAACCACGGAAATGAGACAAAACCATACAGGGCGGTTGGGCAAGAGGGGGAGGAGGCGGCCCAGACAGGGTGTCTCCCAGTGAGCAAGGGCCAAAGTATCAAACTGCTGGAATGAGCCCAAGGGACAGAGACAGCCCTCCTGTAAATACCCTTGATTTAATTTGAGGTGCTTCCCAGGGCTGGAGAGTCCAACTCTGCCTACAGTCTCTCCACCTGTGGCTTTCTATGGCTTCAGAGGCACGTGTACAGGGATTGTAGAACATGCCAGGCATTTTCTGAGACCATTTTCGTGTTAAGTTGGCTTCTCATACCTATAGGTTCTACATCAGGTATCCACCTGGGGGCTAAAAATAACTGCAAAATAAGGTGTCTCTACAGAACACGCTCACGTGAGCGTTTTCTGTATTATCCCTAAGCAGGACAGCTTGCCTTGGGAGTGGGATAGGTATGTGAAAAGCTTAGCCTGACAGCACAGTTTTTGTTGTTGTTGTTGTTTTATTTTTTTATTTTTTATTTTTTTTTTAGTTTTTCGAGAGAGGGTTTCTCTGTATAGCCCTGGCTGTCCTGGAACTCACTCTGTAGACCAGGCTGGCCCCGAACTCAGAAATTCTCCTGCCTCTGCCTCCCAAGTGCTGGGATTAAAGGTGTGCGCCACCACTGCCTGGCCTGACAGCACATTTGTGGTTAAAGGTGTAGTACTACAGGTTAAAGAGATTGTTGAGCCATTAAGAGCTTTGACTACTCTTCCCCAGGATCTGAGTTTAGTTCTTAGCACCCACGTCAGGCAGCTCACAACACCCCACTAACTCCAGTTCCAGGGGATCTAATGATCTCTTCTGGTCTCTGTGGGTACCCACATGCATGCACCATACACAGACAGACACATGGGCATACATCCAATTGTCTTATTAAAGGATCATAATGTTATATACAGTCCTCACCATGCTCCAGTACAATAGCTGTTATTACCTTACCTATGGTGTGGAGACTTAGACTGAACAGACCAGGCGGTCTCTAAGGTCACACTGACAAGGGCCAGATCAAGAATCCTCTTTACTGAAGTCCAGAGGGAGCTGCCTCCCGAAGAAGTAAACCTCAGGAAGCACGGCTTCTGAACACTGCACTACTGGTCACAGCTCAGCTCAGTGACCGAACTAGAGACCACGCTGGCCACTCCTGGGAAATATAAGGTCCCAAACTTACTCTCTCCCTGGCTCTCTATCTCCCCCTCCTTTGTCCTTTGTGAGTCCAGATCCATTTTCTGGGCTCTGACAAAGCACAGGGACTCCTCTTGCTGTCCCCAGCCAGGAGCACTCTAGTGTCAACTGTCCACTCCCATTACATCATTTAAAATAAAATACCACCTCCACTCGAATGTCCCCTCTAAGCCCCTAATCCGGGTGACAGGTCATCACCCCTTTCCAGGGGAGGCGTTCCTGCAGCTGTGGCTTGCCTTCTCTTCCTGTTCTATCACTGTCTGCCAGCATATCCACTTTATTACGCTGTAAACTACAAGAAGATGGGGGACTTCCAGCCTAGGCTCCCTGCCCTATCTCTAATGCAGAGGACAGAGGCTGACAGACAGCAGGTATTTCATACAGGTCCACTCAAGAAATGACACGGAGCAGAAGGACAGTCTGAGAAGACAGCTCAATGGAGAAAAGCAATTGCTGCTCAATCATGAAGACTTGGGTTCAAATCTCCAGCACCCACCTGAAAAGCCAAGCATGATCATGGTTACTGCAACTCCTAGAAGCTGAGGCAGGAGGATTAATGTGGCTTGATGGCTATCAGCTTAATTCCAGATTCAATAAGTGACCAGGCATCAAGGTAATAAGGTAGACAGTGAGAGAGCAGGACACTTGAAGTCTTCCTCTGGCCTCTCCATGAGTGTCCACCAATATCTACACTGTGCATATAGTACGTAATACATACATACACACACACACCACACACACACACACACACACACACACACACACACACGCATAGGGATAAAAAGAATAACCTAAGCGGTGTGGCGGTGCACACTTTTAATCCCCATGTGGAAAGCAAAGGCAGGAGGATCTCTGAGAGTTTGAGGTCAGTATGGTCTGCATAACATTGATCCGGGCCATCGTGGTATATATAGTGAGACCTTGTCTGGAGACAAAACAGTATGAAACAAACAAAAAATTTCTGTGAGAATCCTAAGAAAATGGCTATACCTTTAAGATTTTCTAGGCCTTTTGGGTAAGATCAACTACATACACACACATGTACACACAAACACATGGCTTGGTAGGCCCCCATGGTTCAGATTGGGTATAAAATATTTCAGAATAAAATCTGCCTCCTATGCCTACCCTCCAGCCCCCAGAAGTAACTAAGTAATTGCTGTGTCTTGTTCCAGTCTGTTCACACCCACAAAGTAGCTGCCAGGGTTCAGTGCTCGCGGGTCCCGCCTGACCCCTGAGCTATGGCCCTCTTTGTCCTGGCGCCTGCGGAGAAGTTGCCGGCGCTCCACCCGCAGGCAGGTGTAGTTGGCTGAGCCCGCCTACTTCCGCCCTACTAGCCAATAAAGAACGCGCGTGTAAATTATCCCGTTCCTACAGCCACCAATGGTTGCGAAGGCCTAACAGGTCGGCCAGGTTTCCGCTCTGAGCGAGCTGGCACGGTTCAGCACGTTGCACCGGAGTCTGAGAGATCCAGGAGCAGGAAGCACCCGGACGGTTGAAAAGAGGCCCTTGGAACCAAGAGGGAGGCGGGGTGGAGGTTGGAGTCGGCGACCTGACCTTGGGCCTGCCTGGTTGCCTCGCCCCGCCCCTTTCCTGCCCCTGCTCTCCTGGGTGGACCTGGCTCAGCTGCTATCCTATCTACAGGTTAAATGTGTGACCTTTCCCGAGGCTTCAGTTTGGAAGCTGGAAAAAGGTGTAACAATACCCTCCTAATCTGCCCGTGATGAGCTGTGGGTAGGCTAAACGGAAGCTCCACTTTTGCAAACCACTGTGCTTGTCGGTTAATAAAGTCATCTCTGTATGTGAGTGGACATAGGAAAGGTTCTTGTGGACAAGCCCAATGTCCTAGTTCGATCTCTAGAACCCTCTTGATGGTGGAAGGAGTAAGTAAATTTCTTAAAGTTGTTATCTGATCTCTACTTGCGGGCTGTGGAATACATGCACACAATTACAAATAGAATGAATTTAAGACAAAAAGGAAAAATTATCTCTGGACAAGTAACTGTTACACCCATAGACTCACAACACAGCAGTGGCTACCAGCACACAAGACTGGGCCCATCAACATTCCATCCTGGATAAGGCAGGGGTTCTTAAGGGGTTCACCCCTCCCTGAGGAGTTATAGAACTCAAGAGATCTGCCTGCCTCTGTCTCCTGAGTGCTGGGATTAAAGGCATGCACCACCATTACCCAGCATGGAAATGTGTTAAGTTATTGTTTCAAATGTAAACACAATGTCTATGAGGTGGTTCTGTGGGTGAAGGCTCTTGCCACCAAGCCTGAAATGCTGAGTTCAAACCTGGGATGAAGAAGACAACGGACTTCTGGAAGTTATTCTCTGACGTTCACGTGCATGCCAGGCACACTGGCCTGTCATATGCACCCAACGAAAGAAACGATGCAACACATTTTAATGTAAATGAAAATTCTGTGCAATATAACGAATGATAAAGGAGCAATAAACTGAAGTTTTCCATCATCTCCAGCTGGATGAGGAGATCAGATGTGGTCTGCTGTCTCCTGGGCTGGAACTCACCACAGAAAGCTAGAGTCATGTTCTGTCCTTGGAAATGAGGAAAACATCAAGCGCCACCAAAGGTCACCTCTGAAGAACCGACAATGCATTGATGTAAACGTTATCCTCAGCTCTGAAGTCACAGGCTATGGAAGGAAGTGAGCTGTGTGGAAGTCTTGTGGTGGATTTCCCCAGCATCAGAGGTATGCAGGGCTGAGTCATTCCTCTCCTCTGGGCTTTCCCTGACACTCCAGTAAGGTAAAGAGCACGCTCCCTAAGGGGCAGCTGCTCTCCCTTCATCCTAATGTCCAACAGGAGCCTCTACCACCCACAGGCTAGGAGCCACTCGCTTCCAAACTTCTCCAGCTGTTCCAGGACACCACTAGCCTTGGACACATTTCCGGTTTCTCTTTCGCTGAGCCTGGAGGAAGCCTAACTGCCACACTCCACACAGAAGACCTTATTCTACTGAACAAGAGGGAGGAAAGGAAGCATGCTAACCAAGTCTCAGCCTTTCTCCCTTGTGGTATCTCACTACACCACACGTTAGGCCAGGCCTTAGTTGAGTGTTGTATTGCTATGGTGAAACACAATGACTAAAATCAACTTGGGGCAGAAAGGCTTTGTTTCAGCTCGAAGGTTGCAGTCCATCATGAAGGAAGTCAGGGCAGGAACTCAAAGAGGGTGGGACCCTGAAGCAGGAACTAAAGTAGAGGCCATGGAGGGGTGCTGCTTCTTGGCTTGCTCATCAAAGCCTGCTTTCTTACAGAACCCAGGACCATCATTCCACAGGTAGGATCACCCACGGTGAGCAATCATCAGTCAAAAAAATGTACCTCAGGTCTGTCCACAGGCCAATCTGATGGAGGCATTTTCTCAATTGAGGTTCCCTCTTCCCAAATGACTTCAGCTTGTGTCCAGTCAACATAAAACCAGCCAGCACACACTGCGATATCCTTCCTGAATCAGGGAGTGGGGGCTGCAGTGCGGGACTTGACTGTTTGCTGACCCACGTCGCTTTCCCTCATATCATACTGACTGGAACTTTGTCCAGATACTTGTGTCCGGTTCATTCTGGGTTTTCCTCTATGTTAGCCAATAAACTCATCTTTGGTTTCCTGGTGTTGAGTTCTCTCCTTGCAGTGGAAAACAGCTGGGGACAGAGCACTGAGGTCCAGAGCCACCACCTGTCAGATGATGAGTGTTTATTACCAGCTTCTGGGAAGGTCAAATGTAAGATACTGACCCCATCTGTCTCAAGTTGGGGCTACCAGAAACTAGGGGTGCCTATAACAGTGTTCCAAAGAACATTCTAGGCTCTCAGGGTCTCTGGATCTCCTCCAGAATCTAAAAGTTACCTCTGTGCCTAATCCACTCACTTCTGCTCACCTCAACAGCACATCAAAGTTTGCATGACCACGCCCAGCTTAGTCAGCAACAGAAACATCATGCTCACACAGGGCCCAAAAGCACATGGGGCAGTTTGGGCCACTCTGAAGACATTACTCTAAGAAAAACAAGCCAGTCACAAAAAGACACACACCACGGTTCTCCCTAGAGAATCCTAGAGGTCCTAGAATAGTCAAAATCTTCCAACACAGCCAAGGCTGGCTTGTAAGTTCAAGGCTGACCAGGGCTTGTGGAGAGAGATCTGTGCTAATAAAATACAAAACAAACAACATCATAGTTGACATAGAGATGGGGGAGCATGGTGGCCCCAGGGTGGAAGAAAGGGGGCTGGCACCTATTGTTCAGCTCATAGTGAGTTCCAGGTTTGTAAGCCAAAAAGATTTGGAGATAGGTGATGTGACAGTTGATGACTCTGTGAACCATTCCCATGTCAGGGACCACGAGGCATTCAAAGATGATGAACTGAAAAAAATATTTGTTTTCCAGACAGAGTCTTTCTGTGAGCTCAAGGGGGCCTGGAACTTGTGGTCTTTTTGCTTCTGCCTCCTGAATGCCAGGAAGGACACCCACCACCCTTTAAATATAGCCCAGGTTAGCCCATAGTTCACTATGTAGTTAAGGATGATCTTGAATTCCTGGTCATCTTGCCTTTGCCTTATCAGTGCTGGGATTATGGGCATGGACCACCAGTCTTATCCCCTACCTCTCACCCACATTCTAGGTAGTGCTGAGGATCAAATTCAGGGCTTGGTGTACGCTCAACCAACGCTCTCCCAACTGAGCTGCATTCTCCCTCCATTACCGCCCCTTTTCAAGGCTTAGAGGATTGTGGCAGACCATGCATAACAAAAAGTTTCATTTTTAACAGGTTCATTTGTAATCCCAAGGCCAAGGCAGTAAGGGGTAAGAGCTCAGGGCCAGTCAGAGACTCTGTCTCCTACAACAGAGCCCCCTGGGAAGCTACTGACTCTAATCCTAACTGATGCTCACAGGCTGTGTGTTCTTAGTGGAGTTGTTTTCCTTTTCTGTGTCTCATTTCTTCTGTCCCATGAAGGTGTTGGTGGCACCTACCTCAACAGTGCTTAAAGCAGCACCTACGACAAACCATGTCCTCCATATTGTTACCTGTGATTATTTCTACATTGATTACATGGGAGTGAAGCTGGCGGGAGAAGGGGACACAATAACTCGTTCTTCTCTGAGGTCTTAATGTTTTCTCTAGCTTTTATCAACTCAGTGACCCTGGATGGTCCATGCTTCAGATTTCAGGGTAGGGTAGGAGAAAAGAGAGCCATTCAGCCAACCCCCATGTGCTGCTGTGTGACTTAAGACCAGTAAGTGTATCTCTCTTGCTAGTATTACCTGTCCACGGAGTAGGTAAACATCTATCTTACAGGCAGAAGTCAGGATTAAAAGAATCAGTGGATGTGACCACAGAGATACTCTGTTTATCTGTCTTTATTGCCTTCCATTAAACTATGACTGGGGGCCAGAGCTGTGCTGGCTCCTTTCCCTGGCTGTTGCTAGCCCATAAAGGACTAGAAAATGCTGTCTCAGAAACCCTGTCTCAAAAAACCAAAAAAAAAAAAAAAAAAAAAAAAAAAAAAAGGAAAAAGAAAATGCTGTTTCCAAGGACTACTGCGCTGGTCCACGTGACCAGGATGAAAGCCCTTAACAAAAGGCCACCCTGGCCTCTCTTGCTGGATGGCGCTGGCTGGCGGAAGAGCCTTTGCCCTCCTCCTTTCAGAGCCTCAGCTGGGGGAGTCAGGGAGATGCTCAGAGCGATAAACAAGGAGGGAGCAAAAATAAAACCCCAAATGTGTTTACTCTGAGATGAGAGAGCACTGCTTCAGGCTGACCACAAGGACTTGTGTGTACAAAAGCCACATGTCTGGAAACATCCTGGAATGTCACAAGCTGCAGAAACAAGCAAAGGCTTCTGGGGCCAAGGGCAGGCAGGGCCAGGACTCCACCCTGGAGGACCCTTCCTGGTACCCTCTCTGATTCCCAGGTGGGTTCACAGTCATGAGTCCTTGACACACACCAACATCAGCTAAGCTAGGCCACATCCCCACCCCCACCCCCAGATACTCCATGTTGCAGGGGTCCCTGTCTACTGGCCCTTCCTGCCTCCACTCTTATGCTCTGTAGGATTCTACTGGGTCACCTTGTCACCTTTGCTCATCCTCAGTTCAACAATTTAACTCCAATTCATATTTCCCCCCTTGAGACAGAGTTTTCTGTGTAGCTCGGGCTAGCCTGGACCTTGCTAACTTACTATGTAGATTAGGCTAGCCTCCAACTCACAGAGATCCTCCTGCCTGAGTGCTAGGATTAAAGACATGTGCCACCACACCCAGCTCTCCAATTCATCCTTTGTTTGTTTTTGTTTTTCAAGACAGGATTCCCTGGGTAGCCCTGGAACTTGCTCTGTACACCCGGCTGGCCTAGAACCTAGAGATCCACCTGCCTTTGCCTTCCAAGTACCAACTCATCCTTAAAACTGTTTAGGCCAGAGAGATGACTCAGTGGATAAACTGCCACCAAACCTGATGACCTAAGATCAATGCTCAGGACTCACATAGTAGAAGAAGAAAATGGATTCCTGGAAGAAGTCCTCTGACCTCCACATGGGCTCTGTAGCACAAGGATGCTGGGAACCTGACTGAGGCCTTCAGCAAGACCAATACATACTCTTAATTGGGGAGCCTTCTCTCCAGTCCCATTAGTTTGCTTACTTGTTTGTTTGTTTGTTTTTCAAGACAGGGTCTCTCTATACAGCCCTGGCTGTCCTGCTGGAACCAGCTCTGTACACCAGGCTGGCCCTAAACTCACAGAGATCTGCTTGCCTTTGCTTCCCAAGTGCTGGGATTCATTATTTTATTTCTGAGTAGTGAAGGGAACTGAGCTGACATAACTCTAAACCTTCTGTGAACACACGGCCTCTGGTGCTGTATGAAAGTTCTCTTCTCTCTTCTCTCATCCCTGCTCCCAGTCTCCTTCCAGTCTTACAAATGCTCCTTCATGGACCTCAGTTCCCTCCCCCAGCTACCCTGTAAACCTTGGCTAATACATGAATAATCCCAGTACTGGGAAGGGGATGAGGGAGGGCTCTGGGCCCAAGTGGCCAGGTGGTCCAATTTAAGAGCTAGTGATTCAGTGAGAGATCCTGAGATCCTGTCCTGGTTTTTTTTTTTTTTTTTTTTTTTTTCTTTTCCTAAGATTTATTTATTTATTGTGTATACAATGTCCTGCCTGCATGTATGCCTGAAGGCCAGAAGAGGGCACCAGATCTCATTAGAGATGGTTATAACCCACTATGTGGTTGCTGGGAATTGAACTCAAGACCTCTGGAAGAGCAATCAGTGCTCTTAACCCCTGAGCCTTCTCTCTAGCCCAAAAGACCCTGTCTTAACAATAAGATAGTTACTGAAGCTACCCAATAAACCTCAGGCCTCTGCATGAGCACATATGGGTGTGTACATGCGTACACGCGTGTGCACACACAGGCTAGGTTTTTTTGGTTGTATTTGTGGGGATTTTGTTGGTTGGTTGGTTGGTCAGCTTGAGTTACCAGAGAGAAGGAAGCCTTAACTGAGAAAATGCCTCCATCAGATTGGCTTATGGACAAGTCCTGTGAAGCATTTTATTGACTAGTGGTTGTCATGAGAGGGTCCGGCTCACTGTAGGCAGTGTCTACCCCCGGATGGTGGTGCTGAGTGCCTTGAGAAAGCAGCTGAGCAAGTCATGAAGAGCAAACCAGGAAGCAGCACTCCTCTATGGCTTCTGCTTCAGTGCCTGTCTTGAGTTCCTGCCTTGACTTCCCTCCATGACATAGTATAGGGACTTGTAAGTTACAAGAAACCCTTTTCTCCCCAAGTTGCTTTTGGCCATGATGTTTTATCACAGTAATAGAAACTCTTAAACCCTAACTAAGACACACAAGCGCACATGCACACGCACACATGTATACATATACATGCTGACACATGTGTGCTCATACACACACACACACACACACACACACACACACACACACACTACCTCAATATGATTCTGTTTGGAGCTGCTCCTGTGCTAGTGTCTAACCTGCTATGTCTCATTGTCACCCAGCTCTAAGTGGTCTGTTTCACTTTGTACTAACAGTGGTGCAGTGACTGTCTCTGCCCACACTCCAGGAGTGGGAATTTTGGCCCTGAGACAGCTCATATGCACCCAGTTGTTTTCCAGATTGTTTATTAAGATTCCTACATCCAGGAGCTGGAGAGATGGCTCAGCAGTTAAGAACAGTTAAGACTTCTAAAAGTCCTGAGTTCAATTCCCAGCAACCAGCAACCACATGATGGCTCACAACCCTCTGTAATGGGATTTGATGCCCTCTCCTGGTGTGTCTGAAGATAGCCACAGTGTGCTCATATACATTTAAAAAAAAAAAAAAAAAAGATCCTCACATCCACACATCCTTACATCCAGAGTGTGTCCCTGTGGATCCTCTCCCTCTATTATCACCAGCACTTGCAAGTACTATACCTTCTAATTTTCAATTAATCTGCAGTTATTCACTATTTTGACCATTGCTAGCTTCCTGTCCATCTTTTCTGCCAGAGTGTAAGTCTCTTAATGAGTGGCCATGCCTCCAGAAGGCACTTCCGTGTCCCAGTGACCTTTTCAGTGCCTCTCATGTGATAGATGTCCCCATCCCCATACAGCCATCTGTTCACCTCTTCACATTCTTATACAGGGGGGTGGGGGAGCGAGGAGCCATTGAGACTGGCTGTATTCATCTAGAAGGCCCAGGATCTACTGAGACTACACAGGGTCTGCTTGGGGCCAGGAAGAGTCTCCTGGACACACTCTTCTGTGGGAGAGGACAGGCCCTGCAGCATGGCCTTCCCCACGGCTTCTAAATTTGGGGTAAGACAGAGGCATGCACCTGCCTCTGAACTCTTCTAACTGGGTTTCCCAGTGGGGCTCGGACAGAACCACTGATTGTCAGAGGGTTGGAGACATTTTTCTATTGGAGGCTTCAGCTTCCATTTTGGAGAGTAGGAAGATAAAGTGCCTACCTGAGTTCATCTATGGAAAATGCACGGGGCATGGCTCAGCAGTAACAAAGGCTCTGTGCACACTGGCTTTGAGAGATGGCTGTAGGGCTCTATCTTGGAGGTGATAAATGTCGTGAGCACACTGGGCTGGGAGACTTTTTCAGATGAGAAAGACTGTCACTCTGTCTGTGGCCCTACTTCTGGAACTCCCATAGGACCCTTGTATGACTCAGTTATCACCCCTGCTTTCATTCATTCATTCATTCATTCATTCAATGAACTCTTAACACTCAGTACTAAGAACAAGAATGCTGTGACATCCATGGGGGCTAGGGATGCTGCACAGAGAGGGCCATAGGGACCAGGGATGCCGCACAGAGATGACCATGGGAGCCAGGGATGCTGCACAGAGATGACCATGGGGGCCAGGGATGCTGCACAGTGATGATCATGGGAGCCAGGGATGCTGCACAGTGATGACCATGGGGGCAAGAGATGCTTCAAAGAGAAGGCCATGGGGGACAGGGATGCTTTAGAGAGAAGGCCATGGGGGCCAGGGATGCATCAGAGAGAAGACCATGGGGGGCAGGGGCAGGTATGCTGGACAGAGAAACCAAGCTGTGATCAGAAGAATGCATGCCACCCAGGGACCAGTGTCTCGAACCCTACATGCTTCCTTCTGCCTCTCACCAGGCAGCTCAGCTTTAGCCTTACCTTCCAGAAAATGAGACAAGATCATTTTCAGCTTCATATAAGCAGATGGATCGGTGAGAAAGAACTTTCTAGTACATCTAGGCAGATAGCCAGGGCTATCGGGAAGGATGGTGCTAATGGCTTGTTCTGAGGCAGTTAAAAACCCTATGGTTTTCAGAAGTGTTGAAGGCATGAAACTCTTCACAGAGGATCTGCTGGGTATAGAAAGGGATGGGGCCCTTTGGGAGGTGTAAATGGAGCTTAAATGGAGCTTAAACGTGATTGTTCATCCTGTTTTCCAGTCTGTCAGCCCTGCCTGGGTGACAGGAGGGTCAGGAGCAGAAGCTGATGGGGAACAAGAACCCCAGTCTCCAGTCTCCAGGATTCCCCCAACAAGCCTTGCATAGACCAAGAGGCCAAGGGTCTGGGAGGGAAGGGACTGTCACTGTATCAGCAAAGCACTACTAGAGGACAGATGAAGCCTCTGTGACAAGAGCAGAAAGTGTCTTTGCTTTGCTAGGACTGAGATATTTGCCTTCCCCAGCTGGCAGTACTCCAGGGCCAGCACCAAAACTCTGGGATACTGGGCTCCAGGAATCCTTATATTCTGTTGCTTGTTCATACCTAGAGGGTCACCTTGTGTTTATACTTGTGCTTATACTTGTGCAAATGGCCATCTGTCTGTCATACAGACAGAGAAAGCAGGTGCCACACTGCCTTCCTATCGAACATGCAACATGGCCAGGCCCAAAGACTGTCCAAGGTGATCTTCAATTCTTGACCTGGTGCAGTCCCCTCTTGTGTTGGAAGGGATAATATAAGTAACTGTCCTAGCTTCTTTTCTGTTGCTATGGTAAAACAGCCTAACCAAGGCAATTCATGGCCAATCAATGGTGGCATGTGCTTTAATCCCAGCACTTGGAAAGAAGACGTATTGGATCTCTTAATTGAAGGTCTAGAGTGAGTTCCAGGACAACCAGGGCTACACAGAGAAACCTTGTCTCGGAAAACCAAAATTGATTGATAGATAGATTGATTGACTTATGAGAGAAATGGTTTTTATTTCAGCTCACAGTTCAAAGTCTATATCATTTCAGGGCAGCTCGGGTGTTGACTGATGTGAGTGGCAAGAGATACAGGAGTAAGGCAGCTGGTCACACATGTGATAAAAAATGTACAGAGCTATATACGTACACACACAGACAAAGCATGCTTGTCTTAGTTAGGGTTTTATTGCTATGAAAGGATGACCATGACCAAGGCAACTCTTAGACAACATTTAGCTAGAGGCTTCATTCAAATATCATGTATGTGGGAGCATGGTAGCATCCAGGCAGGCATGGTGCAGGAGGAGCTGAGAGTGCTACATCTTCATCTGAAAGCTGCTAGGAGAATACTAGCTTCTAGGCAGCTAGAATGAGGGTCTTATAACCCACCCAACAGTGACACACCTACTCCAACCAGGCCACACCTTCTAATAGTGTCACTCCCTGGACCAAGCATATACAAACCATCACAATGCTTGACTAGCCAGATCCAAATGAGGGCTGTGGCTTGTAGAGATTCCGGGTCTGACTTCTTTCTTTCTTTCTTTCTTTCTTTCTTTTTTTTTTTTTTTTTTTTTTGGTTTTTCGAGACAGGGTTTTTCTGTGTAGCCCTGGCTGTCCTGGAACTCATTCTGTAGACCAGGCTGGCTTCGAACTCAGAAATCTGCCTGCCTCTGCCTCCCAAGTGCTGGGATTAAAGGCGACCTCTTTCTATACAAGCCGCTAACTGGGGGAGGGCCGGCAGAGTAGAGAGTGCTCTGTTCCTCAAACTGAGCTTTGTATGTTGCCATTTTCTGTATCTATGATTAAATCAAAACACAGAACTGTTTTGTTTGTTTGGTTTTTATTATTACATTTATTTAGTGTGTGTGTGTGTGTGTGTGTGTGTGTGTGCACATGCCAGGGTGTAAATGAAAAAAGAGGTCGTAAGTGTGCATGTGTGTGTGCCTGTTGGGACATGTGTTAGTGTCTGTGTGCTTGTGTGCTGGTGGATTGTGCATCTGAGCATGTACAAGGAGAGGCCCCTGGATGATGTTGGGTGTCCTCCTTCTACACTTAACGGACTGAAGCAGGGTCTCTCACTGACCCAGCACCTCACTGACTCTGGCTTGCCCCAGGTATTCTCTGTATCTGATCCCTGAATCTGGGATTATAGGTAGCCTCAAGGCTTGCCCAGCTTGAAGTGGGATCTGGGCCTTTGAACTTGAGTCCTTGAGCTTCTGTGGCAAGCACTTTATCCACGGAGCCATCTCCCTGGCGCCCACTCACAGGTTTCCTGTTTAATAGTGCTTCTGTTTCATAGTGAAACTCTGTATTAGCTTCACACTGAAGCAGGTGCACCCCCCAACCCCCAGCCAGTGCCCGTGACCCTTTGTTTAGCTTCTCCCTATTCAGAGATGCTGTACACTGTGCTCAGCGTCCTTCAGAAGCAGCTTTTGACCTTTTGACCGGAGTTTGGCATCAGAGTCCAGCTTCCAGGCCACCAGGGTGCATAACCAGGAGATGTGTACCCTATGCTCTCTGCTCCCCAGGGAGAGGAACTTAGGGTGCTTTGGAAAGTGCTGGATAGTAGTACTGCCTCTTTCTCCCTCCCTCCCTCCTCAGGTTTCCTGGGTCTACAGTCCAATTATATCCTGCATATTCAAATCCCCACCTCCAAGTCTACTCCCTTGAAACCAAGTCAGAACCGCAGGGTTTGAGAAAGGAGATCCAGCTGTGGCCCCAGGAACAGGGTGTTGGTGGTTGTACTAAGCAGGAGAGTTCCCAGAGACTGCTCCTGCCTATAGTAAGCAAGAAGAAAGCACAACTGGAGGTTCAGGGGAACCTCCTAAACCCAGGCACAAGGCCCAGACCCCTCAAGTGACTGTCACTGTCACTGTCTCTGTCCTCCACAGTGACCAACCCTATATCTTCCCCTCTCACCTCAGACCATGTTCCTCCTTTGAGTAACAAAGTGTCCCAATAGGGATTGCAGTCAGTTTCTTATCATGCTTGTGGCGGAGGCGGCAGTGGATACACATCAGGCCCTTCTAGTTCCTAGGGCCCCAAGCGACTTCCCCAAGGAGTACATCCCAGTTTCCCTGGGGGCCATTCCGGGTAACCCCTAAACCTGAACCAGTGAGGCACACAGAAGAGGAGCTCAGACGGTGTGTTCTGAGGCCGCATCATTGGCAGTAGAACACGGGCTAGAAAGGCAGTCTCACGCTACTAGTAGCCTTTGATCCCAGCACCCAGGAGGCAGAGGCAGGTGGGTCTCTGTGAGTTTGAGGCCAGCCTGGTCTACAGAACAAGCTTCAGTACAACCAGGGCTATACACAAAAACCCTGCCTAGAAAAAAAGATTTTTTTTTTCAAGACAAGTTGGTGTGAGGTGGGGCTGGAAATGAGAAAGAGATCTTTTAAAACAGATTTACTTGTTTCTACTTGTTTGTCTTCACATAAGGAGAGGATGTCTGGTCCCCTGGAACTGCAGTTACAGATGGCTATGAGCCACCCAGGGGGTGCTGGGAACCGAACTCAGATCCTCTGCAAGAGGTCATAAGAGCCCTTAATGCAGATTTAATCACAGCAGTGAAAAAGAGATGCCGAGAGGGGGTGTGAGCCACACCCAAGTTCTGCTGTGCTCTGAGTCCTGCTTAAGTAATATACAAGACATATACAAATCTTCCCTGCAGTCATATACAAGATTTCTGGGACTCCTTAAGTCCCATCTCAGAGCTTCTCAAGGGCCTTTTTTTTTCTCACTTTCTCTTGAAATGACAGGGTGGTTCCTTAGGTGCTTCAGACAGGATTGTTATCTGATGAGGAGAAACCCTTGGTCACAAAGGCTATATACACCTGGGGTTAAGTCACGCCCTTTACTATAAACGGAGTTTATAGTCCGGCTTGTGAGATTCCTAGGAAATCACATGTTTCAGTTGAGAAAGGAGGAAGGCCATTCTTGGCCATACGTGCGCATAAAACACTATTGGCCATATACCTGTAGGCTCTTGGGCACGACTCGTTGATCTTTTAACATTTTTATTTGAAATATTTTGATATAAAAGGAACACCATCTCTCCACAGACAAACTCCACATTGAGTTTTGTGCTGGAATTCTTGACTCCCAGAGGCAGCAGACTTCAACCATACTCTGGGATCAGGGGTTCCCTTCCCTGACTGGTTATCCTGCTTCCACTAGGCACTGATGAGTGCCAGGCAGCAGGTCCCGGAGAACACTACAGAGGGAGTCCAGCTGTGGACACATGGTGAGCCTTACCCAGGGTCACTGTCCTTGTGGATAACTTCTGAATTCCTTCAGAATGTCCTTTATGAGAGTCAGGACACAGGATGTGCTAAAGATTCAAGACCACAGACTATAAACAGCGATGCTGAGTTATGATGTCTGAGACTCTTGGGGCCAGAGTCCTGTCCTTATTCCAGCTGTGTCCCAGAATCTGGCAGGGGTCTGATCCCTGCTAAGAGTTCAGTTACTGCTTGTTGAATGAATGGCAAATCAGTGAGTGAGCAAACAAAGGAGAGTTCGGATTTGTCAGGATTTGTCATCTATTCCAACTGTCCAGTGTATTGCTCAGGGCCTGTAACATGCCAGTGGCTGGGCTTGGGCAAGGCAGGTGACAAAACAAGACTTGAGCCATCAAGAACTGATGGAGAGAGAGAGAGAGAGAGAGAGAGAGAGAGAGAGAGAGAGAGAGAGAGAGAGAGAAACAACGTCAGTACCACATAGCCTTCCTTTCGAGCAACACACTCTGCGGGTCCTCTGTCCCTTCAAGGTATAGCTCAGCTCAACGCCACTGTACTTGGGTTTGTGGAAGCTGAGTATTAGAGCAAGCCCACAAACCTCATCTCCTGGTGGCCTCACCCATGGGTGACATCCTCCCCCAAATATAAGTAAGGCCATACTGTCTCAAGTCTCTAATCCACAGAGGATGTCCAAGGTGCCTCAAGTAGCATGAGTTGATGCTACATGAAGTGGGACAGTCATCTTGAGAGGAGCCCTTGCTCTCTTGAGGGAAGCAGGCACCCAAGGAGTGGGAGACCACAGTGCAAGGAAGTGAGGGGGTCTTTGGTTAATGCCTAAAGCTGTCGTTGTCAGTTTTGTGAGCTAGGTGAGGAGAACCAGGTGAGACCACTAGGCACCTGAGGATGGCCAGCATTGTGCTGACCACCTTATGAGGTCCTAGAGTGCAGCAGAGTTCCTGCCTGAACTGTCTGTGCTCACAAAATGTCCCCAGTCCTCAGAATCCGAGATAGCAAATATTGATGGCTTTAAGCCATTGAGCCTGTGGTCACCTATTTTGCAGCACTGGTCATGAAGCCATCAGTCCATCCTCCACAAAGCCATGGGCCCATCATCCCTTCCTCCATAAACATCCTCTTCCCAATTTAACGATCTGGATGTGTCTTCATTGGTAGAGGAGGCAAGCTGCCTTGGACTTTCTCCGCATCCCTTTCTTTTTCCTCTTACATTATCCTATTTCCAAATGGGAAACCTGTCCCCCACGCCCCACTCTGGTACACTTCATTTCCGCGAAGCTGCCTTTGCTCTGGGAAATTCAGGGCTTGACATGTGACCTTGGAGTCAGCCAATCAAAACTCTTCATTCATCCAGCTTTAATGGCGAGGCTCAAGGCTGAAGAGGTAGCCCAAGCTGTGCTTTCAGAGTTAACTCTGAAGCTCCTCCCACCTTTGTTAAGCAGACAGACTATAGTATTATATCTCCAGGCCATTTGTGCCACTGTGGAGGAAGACTGCACCTCAGCCTAGACCTCATAGAAGGGAGACCCAATATTGCTCACCTGAGTCCCTCTTTCCCATTACACTTGAAAGTAAAGATCGGCCCCTAGGATGCTGCTTTGATGTGAACCAATGCGTTCCATTCATTGTTTCTTTGAACTCATCGAGTCTAGTTTCTATCAGCAGGGAAAAAACAAAGTCCACTTTGGTGAATATATCTCTACAGATAAAAAAAAATCTAGTAATATCCCTTGTATTAGTTAGGTGTCTATGATAGTGATAAAGACCATAACCAAAAGCAACTTGGGGAGGAAAGGGTTTGTTTTCAGCTTACAACCCACAGGTCACATTACATTACTCAGAGACACTGAGGCAGGAATTCAAGGCTGGAACATGGAGGCAGGAAGTGAAGCAGAGGCCATGAAGGGGTGCCTCTTACTGCCTTGAATTCCATGGCTTGCTCAGCTTGCTTTCTTATACAACCCAGGACCATTTACTCAGAAACGGCACCACCCATAGCGGGCTGGACCCTCTTCTACCAATCACTAGTGAAGAAAATGCCCCACAGGCCTTGCCTACAGGAAATCTGACGGAGGCAAGCCTTCAGTTAAGGTTTCCTCTTCACAGATGACTCTAGCTAGTGTTTAATCAGCACACCCTCCTCAGGGTCAGCTTCCTTGGCCCATGGTGGTTCCTCCCATTCAGCAACCTCTCCTCCCTGCCCCATCCTGATCTTTTGTTTGTTTGTTTATTTTTGTTTATTTATTTATTTTTTTTTTTGAGACAAAGTTTCGCTATATAGCTCTGGCTGACCTGGAACTCACTCTGTAGACCAGGCTGGCCTCGAACTCAGAAATCCACCTGCCTCTGCCTCCCAAGTGCTGGGATTAAAGGCGTGCGCCACCACCGCCCAGCCATCCTGATCTTTAGTATCTCTAACCTGAACTCAAGCAAGGTTCGAAGCACTTTTTAAAGAATCTTTTAGGTAGGCATGATGGCACATGCCTGTAATCGCAGTACTTGGGAGGCAGAAGCAGAATGATCAGGAGTTCAAGACTGACATGGGCTACTTAAGGTCCTGTTTTAAAACAAAAAAAAAAAAAAAAAGGGGTGGGGTCTGGAGAGATGGCTCAGCGGTTAAGAGCACTGGCTGCTCTTTCAGAGGACTGGGATTCAATTCCCAGTACCCATGTGGTGGCTCACAATGGTTAGAGTCCAGATCCAGGGGATCCAGTGCCTTCCTCTGATCTGAACTCCCCAGGCACCAGGTACTCACGTGGGACAGACGCATCCATACATATGTACCTGTATATGCATACATATGTACCTGTATATGCATACATATGTACTTGTATATGCATACATATGTACCTGTATATGCATACATATGTACCTGTATATGCATACATATGTACCTGTATATGCATACATATGTACCTGTATATGCATACATATGTACCTGTATATGCATACATATGTACCTGTATATGCATACATATGTACCTGTATATGCATACATATGTACCTGTATATGCATACATATGTACCTGTATATGCATACATATGTACCTGTATATGCATACATATGTACCTGTATGTGCATACATATGTACCTGTATATGCATACATATGTACCTGTATGTGCATACATATGTACCTGTATGTGCATACATATGTACCTGTATATGCATACATATGTACCTGTATATGTATACATATGTACATGTATAGGTCCATGTAGGCAAAATACTCACATACATAAAATAGTCATACACATAAAATAAAGCAAATCTTGAGGCTGGAGAGATGGCTCCATGGTTAAAATTACTTGTTGGGGGCTGGAGAGGCCGCTCAGCGGTTAAGAGCACTGACTGCTCTTCCAGAGGTCCTGAGTTCAATTCCCAGCAACCACATGGTGGCTCACAAACATCTGTAATGGGATCTGATGCCCTCTTCTGGTGTGTCTGAAGAGAGCAATGGTGTACTCATATACATAAAATAAATAAATAAATCTTTTTTTTAAAAGTACTTGTTGGTCTTGTAGAGGACCCAGGTTCAATTCTGAACATCCACATAGTGGTTCATAACCATTCACAACTCCAGTTTGAGGGTATCCAATGCCCTCTTCTGACCTCCACAGGCACTAAGCATGCATGCAGTATGCAAATACACGCAGGCACAACAGACATAAAATAATACAAATAAATTGAATTTTAAAACGTTTAAAGAAATCTTAAATGCACACACACACCATCGAGATGGCTCGACTGATAAAGACGCCCACAGGCCTCATGGCTTGGGTTTGATTCAGGATCTCATGGGAGAAGGACAGATGACTCCTGCAAATTGTCCTTTGACTTCCCATGAGTGCCACCCCATGTTATCTGTGAGAGCAAACATTTAAAAAAATAAAAATATAAAGCTTTACTTTTGTGTTTGGTATGTACAAACAGAAGTGAGGGAGTTCACTAGGGAACACTGAACAGCAGGGTGTGTGGGAACTTAGTCAAACACTGCTCTATCAGCCTGCGATCCCACCCTGACCCCCAACGTCCAGGAAGCGTTGAGGCAGCATTTTTCAGTTAGGAGACTCAGGTACACATCGAACTCTTTTGTTTGTTTGTTTGTTTGTTTGTTTGTTTGTTTTTTCGAGATAGGGTTTCTCTGTGTAGTCCTGGCTGTCCTGGAGCTCACTCTGTAGACCAGGCTGGCCTCAAACTCAGAAATCTGCCTGCCTCTGCCTCCCAAGTGCTGGGATTAAAGGCGTGTGCCACCACTGCCCGTCGACAAAGCGAACTCTTATTGCTTAGTTGAGAGAGAGACTGTTGAAAGAGAGAGAGAGAATGTACTGGAACAATGGTTCTCAAACGTCAGGGATCACCCACTTCTCCTGGGTGGGTTGTTTTGTTTTATGGCACTGGGGCCTTGTGCTTTTGAGGCAAGCACTCTAGCACTGAGCTATGCACTCAGCCCTGTGCCTTACTTAATAGACTATTCTCCCTTCCCTACTCTTTCTCTGGTGTCTGATTGGTCGGTTTTGTCATTGGTCTTCAAATATCAAAGTCTCTATGTAGGTGAGGATCACCTTAAATTTATGATTCTCCATCGTCCACATCCTGTCACATCTGGAGTGCTGGAATCACAGGCAGGGTGTACATCATCACACCAGGTTTATGGGGAACTGGGAATGAAACTCAAGGCTCTGTCCCCAGTCACTGATTCAGCCAGTAGATACTCCGGCTTGAGTATACATCAAAAGTTCCTGGGGCTGGAGAGATGGCTCAGTGGTTAAGAGCACCGACTGCTCTTCCAGAGGTCCTGAGTTCAATTCCCAGCAAACGCATGGTGGCTCACAGCCATCTGTAATGGGATCCGATGCCCTTTTCTGGTGTGTTTGAAGACATCAACCTTGTACTCATATAAATAAAATAGATGAACCTTTAAAAAAAAAAAAGTTCCCAGCACTCAGAAAGTAGAGGCAGGTGGGTCAGGCAGATGGGTCTCTGAGTTGGAGGCCAACCTGGTCTACAGACCAAGTTCTGAGACAGCCAGGGCTACACAGTATTGAAAAACAAAAACAAAAAAACCCAAAAAGTTTCTGTGCTGCTGGGCTAGCACATGTGAAGCCCTGGTTCAGTCTCTAGCATTGAAGAGGTGCCCAAATGTTCTTGTGTTTAAACTTAAATTCGTCACATGATGGTGTTGAGGGGTGGGGCCTAGTTGGAGGTGTTTGAGCCAGACTGACATCTGTCAAAACGGGTTGTTCTCTAGAAAGACCCTCCCCGTGGTGGTCTCACTCCCTACCTGCTGGCCGCCCTGCTTCCCACAGTGAGTTGAAACCACGCCTCATGGCACCAACCGGAAGGCAAGCAGGACTAGGGTCATACTCTTGGACAATCCCCCTAACACTCCCAGGATAATGTACAATATAAGATGGTATTTAATTCCCTTTATCAATCTATGGAGCCCTTGCTATTCACAACACAAAATGCTGAGGGCTGTGGGAGGAGTCCCAGGGCACCAAGATGAGGACTGGGTTGCTGGAATTCCTGGGACAACAGAGGTAAAGAAGACAGTGGGAACGGCCTCTAGGGTGCAAGGGTCCTGGGGTGACAACACTGGTTTCGAACAGAAGCTCAGCTCAGCCTCTCCCAGGCGTGTGTCCTGAAATGAAACTCATGTGTAGGATGAGAGTAACATCTCTGCTTCACAGACAGACCTGCCACGTGGAGCAAGTTAGACAGACAGCATGGGAGAAGATGGTGGCTGGGTATAGAGCTCTGTAAAGGCAATTAGTTCTCTCTCTCTCTCTCTCTCTCTCTCTCTCTCTCTCTCTCTCTCTTCTTCGTCTCTGTCTCTTTATTTAATTCTCTCTCTCTTTTCTTTTACTTTTTATTGATTCTCTATGAATTTTACAGCATGCACCCCAATCCCATTTATCCCCCCAATCCTTTCATATCCACCCTCCACCCTTACAACCTCCCCCACAAAAGAAATTTTAAAAACAAATAAATAAAACAAAACCAAAGAAACCATCTGGTTGTGGAAGCTGTAGTGTGTCACAGTGTATCCCACAATGTATCCTTTTGTCCGCACTTCTTTGCTTACAAATGTTCATTGCGATGAGTCATTGGTGTGGTTCGAGGCCTCTGGCTTCTGCTACACCATCAATACTGGAACCTCACTGGGACTCCTCTCAGATACCCTATTGCTGCCCTGTGTCATGGAGATCCTGTAGTTTTGGATCTGCAGGACCAGCTCCTACACATGCTCCAGCAGTCTATAGATGGGGTAGATGTTGGGGTGGGACAACTCAAAGCCCTGGATCTGAGCCTGGGTGGTAGCTGAGTTGGTCTGCCTGCCAGCTCTCCCACACCCTCACCGCCAGGGCTAGTTCTCCAGCACTGCCCTGGTTAGCTCACCCGATGCCACAGCTGCAGTGGGTGTGGGGCAGGGCCAGCTCTCCAAATTTCATGCCTTTGGGGCAGCTCACCCGCACCCAGTCACCAGGGCCAATTCTACTGTGCTGCCCAGGCAAGATGTAGGACCAGCTCTCCCAAGTGTCACAACCCATGAGGGGCAGGGCCAGCTGTGCACAGCCCTTGGACATCAACATGGTCCCAGGAGGCAGCCCAGATCAAGGATGTTCATCTGACCTTTGGGGGTAACATGGGTAATCGACATTGACCCCGGGTGCTGCATGGCCACAGGCCCAGACATGGCAGCTCAGCGGCAGCATGGGCTGGGACTTCATGGTCTCAGGTGGCATAGCAGGCTACTCACATCAACCCATTCTTTACCACCCTTGTGTTTCCAGTTCTTCCTCTCTTCATAGTCCTTGAACTGCTCCACTTCTCTGTCTCTCCCATCTCTCCACAATATAATTGCACATGGTAGTGGCTCCTGCTGCAGGTGGGCCACACAGTGGGTGGGCCTCTAGGTCTAGTTAGTTATTTCATAATTATTATAATTATCTTTTTGGAAGTGCTGGGCATTGAACCCAAATCCTTACACATATGAGGCAAGCCACCGAGCTACAGCCCCAGCTCCACTTAGTTTTCAAGACAGGGTTGTACTGTCTTGAAGTCAGTATGTAGCCCAGGCTAGCTTCAAATCCACCGGCTGGAGAGAGAACTCTATCAGAGGACTCAGGTTTGATTCCCAGAACCCAAACCATAACTCACTACTGTCTGTAACTTTAACCTAAGGGATCTGAATGCATCTAAAGCAGTAGCTCTCAACCTCTGGGTTGAACAACCCTTTCACAGGTGTCTCATACCAGATATCCTGCATATCAGATATTAACATCATGACTTATAACAGTAGCAAAGTTACACTTACAAAGTAGCAACAAAATAATTTCATGGTTGGGGGTCACCACAACCTGAGGAGCTGTATTAACAGGTCACAGCATTGGGAAGGCTGAGAGCCACTGGTCTAGAACATCTTAGGGAATGCTTTCTTCTGGTTTCTGTGGATACCAGGCAGGCACATATGTGGTGCGCAGACATCCATGCAAGTGAAACACTCGTGAACATAAAAGAAAATAAAATTAATAAAAAATAAGAATCATAATGAAACAATTGAGATCCTTCTGCCTCCTCAGCTTCTCAAGTGCTGGAATTACAGGCTGCATCACTACAATTCTTATCTTTTTAAACAGATTTATTGTGTGCGCACGTGTGTGTGTGTGTGTGTGTGTGTGTGTGTGTGCGCGCACACACACAGAGGCACACATGAGTGCATGCTGTGTCTGCATGTACACCTGTGTGCAAGAAGAGGACATCAGATCCCATTACAGATGGTCGTGTGCCACCATGTGGTTGCTGGGACTTGAACTCAGGACCTCTGGAAGAGCAGTTGGTGCTCTTAACTGCTGAGCCATCTCTCCAGCCGCTTCTTGTTATCTTTTATTGTTATTTGGAATTCCAATCAGAATTCTGGGTCCCCCAGCGAGCTGAACAGTGCTGACTGACGCTGGACAACATACCCTTGGCGTGAGAGGAAGAGGAACCTGAGCAGGGAGCCAACCAACAAGGTGGGAGCCTTGTTGCTCCCTGGTGACAGTAAATCCTAGTGTTTCAGTTAGGGTTTCTATTATCATCAAGGTGGGAAGCATGGCCTCGTCCTGGCAGGCATGGCACTGGAGGAGCTGAGAGTTCTACATCTTTTTCCAAAGGCAAACAGAAGACTGTTTTCAGGAAGCTCAGAGGAGGATGTCAAAGTCCAACTTTCTCCAACAAGGCCACACCTCCTAACAGTGCTACTCCCTGAGACAAGCATGTATAGACAACCACAGCTCAGTAAGTGGCTTCTCCACTCAGAACCACTGTTTCTTCATCTTTCCAACTAGATGATAAACCGTGCCCCTGTTGGCTTCTGGGTTTGTGTAAGGATCAAATGACATTAGCTGTGTAATTGTGTTCTGCAGATTGTGAAAAAAAAAAAGTCCCTGTAACAGGCTAAAAGGGCGTGGCTCTGGGTCATTGGCATGAGTCAGCAAGTGTTGGGTAAATTGTGGAGTCAGGGTGACTCCCTAACACTCTCTGCGTATGGTTATTGGAGGCTCAGAGTGGTCCTGTGACCTGCCCAGGGTCTCACTGCTTGCAGAGTAGTGTTTAAAGCCCTTTGATAGAACCAAGACACCCAGACTCTGGCCCAGTGTGCCTGCTCTCCGGTACCCTTGCCCAGAGCAAGCTGCTGAACACCTCAGTGCAGAGATGCGAGTACCTACTGACCCCCTTCTGATTACAGGGCACTCCTGAAACCTTATACAAGGGTTTTAGAGGTTGGCTTATCTTTTCAGTCAGCCTGCCATTTGTAAACCACCTCTCCAAAGCACAGAAGCTCAGAAAACCAGACACATGAAAAGGGACACTCATTGCTATGTCCTTTGGAGTCCACCTGGCCTGGCCCTGAAGACCTGCCTGGCTGCCTGGCTTCCTGTGGCCTCCCCTCACCTGCCATATAACCTACAGCCCTGAGCCTCTCTCACTCTCTCTGCTGATCTAACCAGGCCTGTATGTTTTCCTTCCCTTTCCCCAGGGGTATGGAACCTCTTGTTTAAGTTCAGACATTCTGGTGTCCAGATGCAGCTTTGCACTTATCTGCTGTGTGTCCTTGGATAAGTTAATTACCCTCTCTGGCTTCAGCCCATTTGCCTGTGCTGTGTGCAGTCTTAAGGTTGTGTGAGGATAAATGGGGGTGTGGCTGGCTGATGCAGTGCCCCACCCTGTGCTTGAGCTCCAGGCTCCCTTTCCTGAGGTCACAGCGTAAGTGGTCCTCTATCCCACTCTCTGATGCTGCCTTTACTCTCCCACTCTTAATAAGGATGGAATACCTCCTTAATGCCAGGCTAGGCTGGGCATTTGGAGGAGAAAAGCAGGCATCAGGCCAGGCCTGTTCTGTGGATGACCCCCTCCCCCCTCTTCATCTCCCAGCTTCCAATTCCCAGGGCTGGATGGGGTCAGATCTCTTCTGGCAGGCCACGGGTTGCCCTGTGCAGTTCTAAGGGGCCGTTTGACCAACAGCAGGGAGGGAGTTGAGAGCCTGGGAGGGGTGTCAAGTTCCCTCTTCACATGGCTCCTGTGGGTCTTGCTGGTGCTGACCAGGAAGAAAAGCCCAGCCCTCTTCACTGGGAATGCTAAGAATTTCTTAGCCCCACTAAGAAGGAAGGGGCAGAAGCCTCTTCTTCCAGGCTCCAGAAGGAGCCAAATTGTTTTCTAAAACCGCAGCCTGGAGAGGTCCCAGGGCACCCGGGGTCTGGGGAACTGGGCAGGCTTTCTGGGTCTGACTATCAGTAGGGGAGGAATCAAGAAAGTTAACCAGTGGGACTGGATGGATACCTAGGAGGGAGGGCGGGAGCTCTGTCTGGTCTCCCTGACTATGGGCTGGTCTTGTGTGTGCAGATGGCTGGGACTCTGGCTTTGCTAAGCCTCTTCTCTTGTCAGGCTTCTCTTGCCTCAGGCTTCACGAGTCGCACGCCCCCTTCATGGCCTCTGTTGGCAGCTGAGGAGCCTGGTCAGTCCTTATCTGTGGCACTGTTTACCCACTCTCTGGTGTGAGGAGGGGACCTTTGTTCCACGAGGGCGGGGCCTTGTCTTCTGCAAGGTCCCTAGAGCCCGGTGGAACCACAGGGCTGGTCAGATGACTCTGCTTTCCCAGAAACTCTTCATCCACTCTCTTCCCCAGACACCCTAGGTCCCAAGTTTTGCTCTTCCTTTCTGTCTTTCCATATGCTCCCTGGCCCTCCCCAGACTCCGCTGCTCCCCTGCTCCCATACTGACTCCTGTGTTTGGTCAGCTGCCTGGGGGCAAGGAAGTGGGGAGCATGCACTCTACTGCCTCTGACCCACAGCCAAGGCCAGCAGGGCTAGCCTCCAATCTCTGGAGTCATTCTTGAAACACAGGCCCTAATCTAAGGGCCCAGGCCTTCTGGACTATTCTTAGACTGTCTTCCCTTTATCCACCATGGACATGTTCCAAGTAGTCTCCCAAATACAGACTCCAGGGGTCAGTTTCCTGGGGCTCATGTATCAGTCAAGGGACTTGGAACCAGTAGGTCACACAGAGATAGAGATGGGTAGGGTCGTGGGTAGAGGGACAGGGGCAGAGAAGGCAGAGTGCACTGCAGCATGCGATGCAGGACTTGAGGGAGTGTACAGGCAGGAGGACCTCTGGGATTGGGCAGAAGCTGTCCACCCCTGGAATGTCCTCGCCCATCCCTGGGTCCTTCATTTGTTCCCATCAGCAAAGCCTCTTTGCCAGGTAAGGCAACAAACCCATATGCTGCGCTTTATAAAAAAGGAAGAGCCGAGGGTATGTTTTATAGAGCCAGGCATGAGGTGGGATGGTGACTCAGTATCTAGCCAGGATGACCTTTAACTTCTAGTTTTCCTACTTGCATTCTTGAGTGTTGGACTGGGGGTCTGCACCACCACACCCAGTTTTAGGCAATGCTGGGGGTCTAAGCCAGGACTTTGTGCAGGTTAGACAAGAACTGTACCAGCTGAGCCAAATCCTGCTCCTCAGCCTCAGCCAGAATTTCTTTCTAACTCAGCGTTAGTCCCTTCCCCAGTCTGTGTCTTTATTCTGCAACAGGCCAGTGCTGGGGACAAGCAAAGAGCCAGAGTGACCTGAAAATGCAGAGCCTGGGTTCTAATCCCAACTCCTCCTGAAAATGCAGAACCTGGGCTCTAATTCCGACTCTTCCTGAAAATGCAGAACCTGGGCTCTAATTCCGACTCTTCCTGAAAATGCAGAACCTGGGTTCTAATCCTGACTCCTGAAAATGCAGAACCTGGATTCTAATTCTGACTCCTAGAAAAGCTTAGCAACCTGGAACCAGTTCCTTTCTGGCCTCAGATCCAGATAATTTCCAGCCCCACTGCTTGTCTAGGCTTCATCTCCTATTGGCAGTCACAAAGCTTCAGTTATCCAACCTCACAGTACAATTAGCCACACCTTCCCTATGAGGCAGAACTCCAGAGATACAGTTCCCCAGTCAGCCAGACCCACTTGGGTGTCCACCAAGACCAGAGGGACTTGACACATAGCAGCAGCCCCATCAACGTCTCCTCTCATTCATCCAATGGACACATATAGTCAGTCTACAGTCATTGAGACTCAGAAAGGTTAAGTGAGTTGCCCAAGGTCACACAGCAAGTAAATGCCTTAATATTGGCTCAACTTCTATTTAACTTTTTCCACTTGACCCAGAATGCCTAAGTATGGTGCTGTGGGAGCAAGGAAAGGGGACTCACCAGACTGGAAGCCAGAACAGCAGGGTGACACAGGAGGAAAGGGCTAGGGAGTCACTGTGGGCACCAAGGTCAAAGAAGGACCAGTAGGGGTTTTCTCCACTTCATCCAGTGAACCACAGGGTGGTGAAAGGCTCTAAGGCTCTGAGCTAAACATGTCTGGGTTAGAATTCCACCATCACCACTTCCCAACTAGAAAACAGGCTGGCAATGATACGGCCTATACCCAAACCTCAGCATCCAGTTCAGGGGAACGAGACTGGCTAGACCTTCCCAGAAAAGCTGTAAGGCTGCTGTTGTCTTGCTATGCCCAATCACTAGCCAGGGTCCTGGAAATCAGCCTGGTCCTGAAGAGCCGTGGCCAGGAAGCTCCATAGGTACATCAATACATGCACATGGCAGGTGCTCGCACACACACACACACACACACACATGCACACACACATACACACACATGCACACACACACACACACACACGCACACACACACATACACACACATGCACACACACACATGCACACACACACATGCACACACACATGCACACACATATGCACACACATGCACATACATGCACACACACACGCACACACACTTGCATTAGCAATATATAAATGCAAAAGGAAATAAAATGCTGGGCACAGTGTCACATGCCTTTAATCTCAGCACTTGGGAGGCAGAGGCAGGCAGATCCCCGAGTTTGGGGCCAGCGTGGTCTACAGAGTGAGTTCCAGGACAGCCAGGGCTACACAGAAAAACCCTGTCTCAAAGAAACAAGAGAAGAGAAGGCAGAGGAGGAGGAGCCAACCAAACAGCTGTTAAACTTGAGGTTCAGCTTTGGGTTAGGAGGGAGCAGAAGAGAAGGAGGAGGAGAGGAAGGAGAAATAGGAGAAGAAATAAAAGGAGGAGGAGGTGACAGTGGCTAGGGAATGTCCCACACACACTAAGACACTCATTTCCTGTAGTCAACATCTCCTAGACAAAAGAAGAAGGGGCAAGGGGCTTATCATCGAAATGGGGGAAGGAACACTTAATTGATTAGATCACAAGATGCTGTTAAACTGGAGGTTCAGCATTGGGTTGAATCACACATGACACAGATTAATAAAAAAATGCTTATCAGACGTTTATTTAACTCAAATGCAACTGGGCATCCTGTATCCTCATTCTTTCATTCATCCTCTCATTCCTTCATTTCTGGGTACTGAGGAAGTAACTCAGGGCCTTAGACAAGTACTCTGGCCTCAAGCCCCGCCCCCCTCCATCCTGTATTCTATCAACCCTGAAAGCAGCCACGCAACGGGAGCGGGAGCGGGAGCGGGAGCTCATTCTTTCTGTTGCCGTGACGTGACGTGACATGCTCTCTGGCCATCCGTTTAGGCTGCCATAGTGAAACCTTTTAGACTGAGTCATTTATAAACCAAAGTTGGTTACCATCCTGGAGGTGGTAAGATGTGGCAGCAGCAGGTTCTATATCTGATAGGGCCTCTTCCTGCACACAGGGTTTCTCCACACACAGCAGAAGGGGGCAGGGGCTCACCAGCCCCTTAAGGCTCTTTTATAGGACACCAATCCCAATGGTCACACGCTGATGAGTAAGTTTCATATATAAACTTAGAAGTCAAGGATACCCAACACCAGCGCTCTCAAAATACATATTTGTTCACCCCCCCCCCCCGCATACCTGTGCCTATATGTGTGTACGTGTACCCGGCATCATGTGTGTTCCTGGTGTCCTCGGAGACCAGAAGAAGGTCTGAAACTGGAGTTACAAGTGGTATGAGCCACCATGTGGGGGCTGGAAACAGAACCTGGGTCCTCTGTGAGAATAGGCAGGACTCTTAACCACTGAGAAAGATATTGGGGGGGGGAGGTACAGAGGTACAGTGAAGAATGGTGTGAATGACAAGCTTACTGGTGTCAGAAAGTGGGGGGAGGGGGGCAGCTGTATCTGAAGAGGGGACCTAGGCTGAGGTACAGGGGGCGGAGGATGTTCTACCCTCATGCTCTATCCTCCCATTTGCACCTTCTGAATTTTGAACCATGTGAATGAGAATATTTATTTCATCCCGACAAATAAATAAGTAAACAATATAACCCAGCAGTTTTACCCTGACCCGACTCCCCTCCCCCACCCTCTGCATTCTAGAAATGCCCTGGCGTTTTTTCTGTCTTATTCTTATCAGAATTCCTGGAGGCTGCTGGTCCTGACTCAGCCTGTCTGTCGCTGCCCCCTGCTCTGTAGGGGTGCGGTGAGTCACAGCCACCCTAGCCTCCAGCTGCCTGCCATGTGCACATCTCCCCTTCCTGCCTGCCGTAGACTATCAGTCAAAAGAATCCCATCCCCACGTATTGGGTGTGCCAGGCTCTGGGCTGGGAACAGTGAAAACAGCAGCCTCATTGTCTGAAAGGGAAGCTCACTAAACCGAGGAGGCAAGGGAGCAGTGCACCCTCCCCCCCCACCCCCACCCCCCGCACCCCCGTTTGCCGGGAGGAGGATGTGGGAAGGCTTCCTGGAGAGGGTGGCAGTGTAGGCTGAACCCAGAACAGAGCTCCAGGCAGAGAGATCACGGAGAACAAAGGAGCTGAGAGGGAGCAGGCTGGAGGACGGGGAGTGTGGTCCCGGTCCTGGTCCTGGAGAGAAAGGGTTGAACAGAAGTATATTCTAGCTAGTTCACACTGTGGGCTTCTTGAAGTGTCTTGCCGGCTCTGTGATGGCTGGGGTTTGAATTAACAGTGTCTGCCTCTCCAGAGGAAAAAGCACTCTCCTGAGCAAAGGAGGGTTCCCAGGCACTGGTTGTACAGTGGTGTGGGGAGCTCGGGGCTGCTACCAGCAGAACTGGGGCAGAACACTTCCGATCATGCAGGTGAAATACGGCTCTGCAACCAGACAGAACTGCAGTGGATGTACCTCAGGGCTGGATCTGAGAGACAGGCAGGGCTGCAGGGCACCAGGACACCAGCTGGCACAAAGCTTCACATCTTTTTTTTTTTATCACTTTTTAAAAAATTTTTTTATTTTATGTACATGAGTGCTCTATCTGCATGTACACCTGCATACGGAAGAGGGCATCAGATCCTATTATATGATGGTTGTGAGCCACCATGTGGTTTCTAGGTGTCAAACCCAGGACCTCTGGAAGAGCAGACACCAAGCCATTTCCCTAGCCACCCCCACCCCCACCCTCTGCATCTTTTTTCTTTCTTTCTTTTTTTTTTAAGATTGGGTCTTTATTTTATTTATTTATTTATTTATTTATTTATTTATTGGTTTTTCGAGGCAGGGTTTCTCTGTGTAGCCCTGGCTATCCTGGAACTCACTCTGTAGACCAGGCTGGCCTCGAACTCAGAACTCAGAAATCTGCCTGCCTCTGCCTCCCAAGTGCTGGGATTAAAGGCATGCGCCACCACCGCCCTGCTGATTAGGTTAGGTCTTTCGACACAATCTAGGTTGTCCTGGAACTTGGAACTTGGTATGTAGACCAGGCTGGCCTTGAACTCACTCTTTGCCTCCCAAGCCCTAGAATTAAAGGCATATGTCAATGTGCCCACTGCAGATTCTTATCCTGATTTTCTAGCTAAGGCTTCAGGCCCAGAGAGGAACAGAAAATTGTGTAAGACTCAGGGACAGGTGCAGCCAATCAGAAGCAAAGGCAGAGCTAGACCCCCAAGACCAAGCCCTCAACTCCCAGCTCTGGGCTCTGCACAGCCCTCATTGCCTCCTATGAGGCTGGTAACTTAGAGCTGAGACCACAAAGGACTTCCAGAAGCCAGGTCAAGCCATCTCTGTGATCTCATTTTGCCAAACACTTGAGAAGTCCACAGCCCCTCCCCCAAGACATTCACATTTCCCCTGGACAGCCCTGACAAGATGCTGAAATCCTACCACCAGCTTTCTTCCTTCCTGTTTCCCAGGAACATGTCCTAAAAAGGAACAGGTAACCCCCACCCCCAGTCGCTGTCAGTCATTTGTATTTGAGTGTGAATTAGTTATTAGACTCTCAAATATTGCCAGCTGCATGCACAGCCCTGTCCCAAACTACACAAGACAGGTAAGGAGGGAGTAATCCCAGGGCTTGAGCTGAGCCCTGGGAGTGCCTGGGTAGGGCTGCCTCTTCTGCAGCTGGCCCTGGGTCCTGTGTCCAGGTGGCAGTGGGATGGGAGGGGCCCAGGTGGATCCTGGTTCATGTTGGAAGAGCACAAATTCTGCCTGGGTTGTTGCCCACGTGCCAGCTTCTTGCCTGTGTAGCCTTGGTCAGCCTCTCTCCTCTAGGTTTCAAACCCACTAACTAGCTGCTGTGTGGCTCAAACACTGTAGACCCTGAGACGACAACTGAGTGTAAGAGCATCTCTGAAAAAAACTAGGAGGTATGGAGTCTCATGGAACACTGAACACAAACCTCACCACACACACACACTTGAGAAGTCCACAGCCCCTCCCCCAAGACGATCACATTTCCCCTGGACAGCCCTGACAAGATGCTGAAATCCTACCACCAGCTTTCTTCCTTCCTGTTTCCCAGGAACATGTCCTAAAAAGGAACAGGTAACCCCCAACCCCAGTGGCTACCACCATCTCCCCTGCCCTGGCCCCTAATCACCACAGCCAGCCAGAGGGTGCCAAAGAAAGAAAAGTGGCAAGAAGAGCCCAAGGATTCCTAAGCTTCTCTCTGGTATCCATGCCCATGACCTCTAAAATCTCCCATGATCCTCAGCATCCAGGGACTTGGGCTTTATAGCTTAGAGGGTAGATAAGAACGCTTGTCTGGAGCTCATGAAGCTGGGTTTGATTCACAGCACTGTATGATGACACACACTTGGGAGGTGGCGGGAGGCAGGAGGATCAAGAATTCAAAGTCATCTTTGGTGATAGATCAAGTTTGAGGCCATTTGGGGCTCCACTTGCCGTGCCTGGTCCTACTCTGGTTCACTTCTTTTGTTTGCTTGTTTGTTTGTTTAAAGATTCATTTATTTTATGTATATGAGTACACTGCTGCTGTCTTCAGATACATACCAGAAGAGGGCATCTGATCCTATTCCAGATGGTTGTGAGTCACCATGTGGTTGCTGGGAATGGAACTTAGGACCTCTGGAAGAGCATTCATTGCTCTTAACTGCTGAGCCATCTCTCCAACCCCCACCCCCTGCCCCCTTCACTTCTTGTGGTAGCACATACCTCAATCCCAGCCCTTAAGAGACAAGGGAGGAGGACTGTGATTTTGAGGCCAGCATTCAAGGCCAGCAAGGGTTCAAGACACACTGCTGGCCTGCTGGTGGCCTCAGGGAATCCTGTTTGGCTATTCTGTGTTCAGAATTCTCAGAATTTGGAAGGTGAATGAGAGACTATGCCGAACTCTCCAGAGCTGCTTTTACTGGTATGCGGCAGAGACTCAGTAGCTGTGTTACCTGGATCTGTTCACTCAATTTTGGAACTGTGTGAAGTGCTTTGTCTGTGGTCTCTGAAGGTGTCTCTTAGGGACCCGAGGCCAGTGTGCTCACTGCCTGGTGTCTCTTAAAGGACCATCAGGTTCAGACACTGAAAAGATTCCCTGGGATTCTCAGGTCCTTCCTGTCAAGGCTTCACAGAGCTGAACAGCTATGATTGTTGGCCTGCTCTTTCTTCTAGAAAGACAGTCTTGTCCGCATGGGCTCTTTTGATTGAACACAGTGAGGTGGAGGTGTGGGAAGGGACTTATCTGGCCCGTCTACTGGAGGGGAGGAGGAAGGGTTTGATGTTCACAGTCAGCAGCCTGGGGAAGCTCCTTCCCAGCCTGAATGCTTTCTGTATCTTAGGCAGTAGGTCCTAAAAGAGGTGCTTAGAGCAGCGGTCACAGCCTATGTGTTGTGACCCCTTTGGGATGTCGGACAACCCTTTCACAGGGGTCTCCTGTCACATATCCTGCATATCAGATATTTACATTATGATTCATCCCCATAGCCGAAGTACAGTTATGAAGCCGCAATGAAAATTTTATGGTTGGAGAGTCACCGAGACATGAAGAACAGTATTCGAGGGTCGAAGCGTTAGGAAGGTTGAGAACTGCTTGCTTTAGCGCTTCAGGGTTAGAAATGTCTTGTGAGTCTTTCCAGGATGTGACAAGACACCATAATAACCATCTGAGTCCCTTGAGATTTTTCAGTTCCTGGGAAAGGGAATTCATTGCCATAGGTCACAGGCCGTGCTGGATAGAAGGGGAAGTCCCATCATAAATAAATAGAACAGGGAGGGAAGAGGAGGAGGGTTTCTGCAACAGACTGAATGTTTTTGTCTTCTTAAAAATCATATGTTGAAATCCTGTGTCACTCACATGGCATTCATACCCGGGACCTTAGGATTAGGTCATGAGAGTGGTAGGGTTAGTGATTTCCTAAAAATATGTAACTTAACTTATTTTTATTTTATGTACATTGGTATTTGTGTGGAATGTACATCTGTGCGATGGTGTCAGATCCCCTGGAACTAGGGTTATAGACAAGTGTTGTAGACGTTGTGTGGGTGCTGGAAATTGAACCTAGGTCTTCTGGAAGAACAGCTAGCACACTTAACCACTGAACCATCTCTCCAGCCCCAGGACTGGTGATCTTAAAAAACATGTGAGAATGCTCACCTCCCTTCCTTCTCACTGTGTGGACATAGTGAGAAGACCTTTGTCTTAACCTCGCACTTCCGGCTTCCAGAACTGAACTCTGAGACATGAGCAGCCACCCAGTCTCTGGGAACTTGTTACCGCAGCGGCTAGAATGGACTGAAACAGTCCTTTAGGAAGAGGACCTGGCCAGGTGGCTCAGTCAGTAGCCTGGCAACCTAAGTTCCATCCAGGGAACAAGTGGTAGAAGGGGAGTAAGGAGTCCCCCAAGTTGTCCTCTAACCTCCATGTGTGTTGTGGCTTGGGGTGCATGCTCTCTGTAAGGAAGTAGATGCAAAACAAACAAACAAAACAGGAAAAGGTTGGAGATACCTAGGAAATGGAGGAAAAGATGCTTCTGTGGACTCTGCCAGGACCCTTAATTCAGATTCCACCAAAACACTTGCCCAGCTTCCCTTCCCCTCTCCACCCACTCTCTCCCCCTCTCAAACAGGAGTTGTGTGCTAGGCCTGGGAGTCAGGGTCAGAGCCCAATGAGTCTGGAGCACTAGTGCTCACTCACCCACAGCAGGCATTGCCAATCAATCACAGTCCACTTCCCTTAGGGCCTGGGCTCGGCTTCCTGTTGTCTTCACAGAGCTCCAAGGCAGCCTGTTCTCACCAACTGGAGTTGGCCCAAATATGGAAACTGCTGCTCCTGGCCAGCATGGTCTTCTCATGATGATTCTTTCAATGTTTTAAAAACAGCAAAAATTCCCCTTTGCCTTCCCTGGGGAATGTTCTTCTCTGCATAAGTGGGTTTGGTGCTTGACCCTGGCTGGCTGTTGAGTCAACATGTTTGAGGAGTTTGAGCAACACAGAAGGGCTCCATGTGAGTCCCACCTCCCTACCCTCCTGAGACAGGGTCCCGCACGAGGTGCTTACGGCTGCTGCAGCCATAAGCTTAGTGGCTTTAAAATCATCAGGGCAGGCTAGGGATACAGCCTTTGCCTAGTATACTGAGAGCCTGGGATTCAAAGTGGAGGAGAGAGGGAGAGAGAGAGAGAGAAAGAGAGAGAGAGAAAGAGAGAGAGAGAGAGAGAGAGAGAGAGAGAAAGAGAGATAGAGAGAGAGAGAGAGACTGGCAAGCAAGCTGGCTCCCAGAAAGCTGGGCAGTGAGGGTGGAGGAAGCAGGAGTCTCTGCTTGGATTGCAGGACCTATCTAGTGTCTACAAAAAAAAAAAAAAAAAAAAAAAAAAAAAAAAAAAAAAAAAAGGCCTGGAAGCTACCCACCATCCTAATCCTGAGGCCCCAGGGAAGCAGCAGCTTCCTGAGAAGAAACAGGTTCCCACAGGTTTTATCTTCCTCCTGTTGTCTTCAGGAGGAAGAGACTGTGCCTTCACCCCCATTCTGATTTCACCCCACCCACTCCACCTGGGAAGTGAAGTTGGAGATAGCTTAGAACCAGAAGGGTTCTGTTGACCCATGGCCACACCTGATTCTCCAGCCCATGTGGGGCATGGAGAGAGGGTAACAGAGGGTATTTCGGGGTGCTGGCCTCTGAGGCCGGTGAGCACACTGCATAGTCTCTCCCAGGTGGATTATGTCCTGAAGCCCTCTCATTGGCCACCCCCACATCCATCCTTTTATCCTTGGAGCAAGAACTCAGATCCACAAAAAGTGGAGCAGGAGAATGGAGCTACACCTGAGACTCTGCTGCACTCTGAGACAAAGTCTAATGAGAGCACGGTGATGTCTTCATTTCTCTGGATCTCAGTTTCTACACTGATAAAAGGAGGGGGCTGGATTCCATTACTAAAGAATCTTCTAGCCAGGCTGTGGTGGCGGCACACGCCTTTAATCCCAGCACTTGGGAGGCAGAGGCAGGCAGATTTCTGAGTTCGAGGCCAGCCTGGTCTACAAAGAGTTCCAGGACAGCCAGGACTACACAGAGAAACCCTGTCTCGAAAAACAAACAAACAAAAAAACCAAAAAAAAAAAAAAAAAAAAAAAAAAAACAAAAAAACAAAAAACCCAAACAAACAAACAAAAATCTTCTGGCCCCAAGACTCCAGACAGAAGGAAAAAATGGACAGAGGCTTGGACTGGAGTGAGGATTGGAAGTCTGACCCCTGTGTGCAGCCCCTATGAGCCAGACATCAGGCCTGGAGGCAAGGTGGCTGCTGTAAGCAAGAATCTGGCCTGAGGAGAAGACTTGAATTCTTTCTTCCCTCCTACCCCACCCTCACTGGACTGGTGGCCACAGAACTCGTCTAACCCCTGGACTAGAGTGGAAGCTGGGTCTGTTGCCAGAGCAATAAGTGTTTTTGCTTTGTTTTCTTTCCTTCCTTCCTTCCTTCCTTCCTTCCTTCCTTCCTTCCTTCTTTTTTTCCGAGACAGGGTTTCTCTGTGTAGCTCTGGCTGTCTAGGTTTGTAGATCAGGCTAGCCTCGAACTCACAAAGGTTCATTTGCCTCTGCCTCCCTAGTGCTGGGATTAAAGGTGCATACTACCACACCAAACCTGCAACAAGTATTTTAAACTACTGAGCCATCTCTCCAGTCCCAAAGGTTTTTTTTTTTTTTTTTTGTTTTTTTTTTTTTTTTGTTTTTTTTTTTGTTTTTTTTTTTTGAGACAGGGTTTCTCTGTGTAGCCCTGGCTGTCCTGGAACTCACTCTGTAGACCAGGCTGGCCTCGAACTCAGAAATCCGCCTGCCTCTGCCTCCCAAGTGCTGGGATTAAAGGCATGTGCCACCACCGCCCGGCTTGTTTGTTTGTTTTTTAAGATGTATTTATCTTATGTGTGTGAGTACACTGTCGCTGTCTTCAGACACACCAGAAGAGGGCATCAGATCCCATTATAGAACAGTTATGAGCCACCATGTGGGTGCTGGGAATTGAACTCAGGACCTCAGGAGAGCAGCAGTCAGTGCTCTTAACAAATGAACGATCTCTCTAACCCAATTTTAAAAAAAGAATGTTTAAATCACAGTCTGTCTTTCTTTTATTCATTCTCTCATTATTTATCATTATGATTATTATTGATTTATTTTATTTTGGTTTTTCAAGATAGGTTTCTCTGTGTAACAGTTCTGGTTGTCCTGGAACTCACAGAGATCCACCTGCATCTGCCTCCTGAGTACTGGGATTAAAGGTGTGGGCCACCAAGCCTGTGAAATCCTTTTTTGGTACTTTAAATTTTGAGACAGGGTCTTACTATGTAGCCCAGGCTGGCCTCAAACTCACAGGAGCCTCTGCCTCATGAGTGTTTAAGTCTTATTTCTTAGCTGAGGCTATCCTGAAACTCACTATATACCTCAGGCTGACCTCGAACTTGAAGCAATCCTCTTGTCTCAGCCTCACAAAACAGGAGTTAGAGACACATGTCACCACACTCAAATCAAGTAAGTTATTTTATTTACTTTTAAGAATAGGATTTTATTTAGCCTAGGCTAGATTCTCTGACTTATGTAGCTGAAATGACCTTACATTCCTGATCCTCCTGCCTCCATCTCCCTGAGTACTAGGGTTCCAAGCATATTCCACCATACGTGGTTTACCCACTGCTGGGAATTGAGCCTATCTATGGCTTGGTGTATGCTTGGCACTCTACCAGCTGAAAGCTACATTTTTCAGCTCCAAAAGCCTGTTTTTTATTTAAAAAAAAAAAAAAAAGATTATATTTTTACTTATTTGTTTTGCACTTGGGTGTGCACTCACATGCAACAGCTTGGTCCCTACCTGCTGATCCCTCTCACTGGTCCCTCCAGTTAGTTAATCATGATAGTGGTAGGACAGAAAAGCCCAGCATGCACTGGGGCCGTAGGAGTGAATTGATGAAACTCATTTTAATGTTTGGCCTGTGTCAGGTTGTGAGGTAATGTGTTTCTTATTCTTGGTCACAGTCAAAACCCTGAACAGCCACTGCCTTAGATCCACAGGACAAAGGGAGCTTGCTCCAGAGGCCTTCTCACTTGGCTGCAGCCCTTCTTCCTCCTTCCTCACGCCTGACCTTCCTGCTCACATTCGGCCCACACAGTTACACACGTTTATGCCTGTTTATTTCAAAATCCTCCTCTTAGCCGGAGAGCACCCTTTTCTTCACCCAGGGAGGCCTACCAAATGTCCCTAAACAAGGTAATCTGCCACAGCACAGGGCTCCCCTATACAATTAGCTGGTCCAGGACAGGATCTGACAGGAGGTGGAGCTGGCTGGCTCTGATGTAGAGATCCAGGAAGAGATCAAGTTGATTGAAGCTGTGGGAGGTGGCTGGCTGCCCTTTTGTTTTGTTTGTTTTCAAACAGGTCTTGTCAGTAGTCCTAGAGAGCCTGGTACTCATTACATAGCCCAGAATGATTCCAAACCCTTGGTAATCCTCCTGCCTCCACCTCTCAACTTTGGTTGTACGTACCCTTACTGTTCATGCTACGGCATTGTTCGTGCGTGTATGTGTGTTGGGGACTGAATCCAGGGATTTTGTGCATGCGGAGGGAGGTAGCAGCTACAACTGAGCTTCACCTGAGCTTCACCGGCATTGCTATTTTCCATTTCTGTTTTAAGTCTCCTGAAACCTTCACAAGGGCCTGGGCTATGCCTCCTGACCTGTTCATCACTGTAAGCCCGAGAGTTCTTGGGTGGTCTCCTAGTGCCTTCAAAATGTATCAGGTGAACGGTCAGGAAAACTGCAAAGGGCTAGCCTGGGAGGAAAAGTGTACTGGATGCAGCAGACAGGTTGGAGAGATGACTCTGGGTTAAGACTTTGAAGCCTTCTCTCCTCAGGACCCATATAATGGAAAGAACTGATTCCTGCAAGTTGTCACACACAATAATAAATCCATACACTTTCAAACAATGCAGCAGAGGGACCCGGGCCTGGCATGCCACAGACGGCAGGCTTGCCCTGGGAAGAAGAGCATGTTTTTTCTCCTGTAGGTGCTGGGCCCACGGGAGGACTTCAGTGGTGCAAGTTTCAAGGTAGTCGGGTTCCTAGCGTTCAGAATTCTCAGATTCTAGATGCCCTGGGACAAAGTGGGCAGTGAGAAGCAAGGCTTCACACCCAGAGGGCTCGAGGCAGCTGAGAGGAGTTCACAGATGTGCCTGCCGGCATCTGTGTGTAGCAAGTGTGTCCCACAGAGAGGCAGAGCCAGGTTCCAGGTGCTCTTCCTTCCTCACCATGGATGGGGGATAGGGTGCCTGTTTGTTCTCTCAGCAGGTGTGAGGGCTTGTAGCTACAGGAGGTGCACACACCAAGCCTGAAGGTCATCAGCAAGCTTGCCGGTGTGCCCTTGTGATCTGGGCTTCCTCTTCTTTACTCTCCTGTGTGTGTGTGGGAGGGGGTTGGGGGTCGGGGGCAGGTAGGCAGAGGAGAGGTTAGAACCAGAGTCTGTAGTTCCAGTACTTAGGTGGAAAGGATCAGGAATTCATAACTCTTACATAGCATATCCGAGAGCCCCTTTCTCAAAACAACAAAAGAAACACTACATCACACATCACAAGTGGACCTCTCTCCATCTCCTGTCCCAAGGAGACTAGTCCGAGACTACTACTACTACTACTTCTTCTTCCTCTTCTCCTTCCTTCTTCTTCCTCTTCTCCTTTCTTCTTCTTCTCCTTTCTTCTTCTTCTTCTTCTTCTTCTTCTTCTTCTTCTTCTTCTTCTTCTTCTTCTTCTTCTTCTCCTTCTCCTTCTCCTTCTCCTTCTCCTTCTCCTTCTCCTTCTCCTTCTCCTTCTCCTTCTCCTTCTCCTTCTCCTTCTCCTTCTTCTTCTCCTTTTCTCCTTCTCCTTCTCCTTCTTCTTTTCTTCTTCTTTTGAGACCAGGTCTCTCTGTATAGCCCTGGCTGTCCTGGAACTCACTCTGTAGACCAGGCTGGCCTCAAACTCAGAAATCCACCTGCCTCTGCCTCCCAAGTGTTGGGATTAAAGGCGTGCGCCACCACCGCCCGGCTGAGACTTCTTTTGTTAAAAGGAGAGATTACTAATAAGAGCTGTACTTAGCTTAGTCTGAAGTTTTTCTCCTCTACCGTATTTAGGATCGATTGAGATGTGAGGAATATGGAACCCTGGGCTGAAGAGATGGCTCAGCGGTTAAGAGCACTGAGTTCAGTTTCCAGCATCTATATGATGGCTCACAACTGTCAAAACATCTACACATACAAACACAAAATAAAGAGGCGAGTTCAACACCACTGGCAGACCATTCCGCAGGTCAGCCGTACAGACCGCTCTCTGCCCACGGTCCCAGGCTCTCAGGTAGCCCCCAGCATCTACTAAGCTCACTGTGGCCCACCGCTGGTTCTGATTTTCAGGTCCTGTACGGGGAGCATGCTGGCAGGTGCTCAGCGTGCTCCCCCAGGTTCCCCCAGGCTCTTACTGTCTTTAGTGACACAGGATTTTGCTGCACTTCCCAGCAAGATGTGGTGGAGGCGGGGCCTTGGGTAGGAGCGCGGCCGGGCTGCTCGCCTTATTTGGGCAGGCGCTGTGCTAAAGGGCAGGGCATCCCACCCTGCTGGCCCCGCTCCCATGCTGTGCCCACCCCTGGGGCTCAATCTGCACAGAAATCTGGTGCCTGCCTTCTTCAGGCTAAGTAAAGAGCTGGCTGACTTTTTGACTAAACCTTCATTTCTCACCAGCCGACGGACTCACTAAGCAATTGGGGTAGGAGAGAACTAATCTCCACAGTCAGTGCAAACTGTCACTAACCTCGTCTGCCTGCCGTACCCGGACAGATTTTCTCTGAGGGGACAGACTTCCTCTAAGGGTGCAAAGAAGTCTCTAAACCTAGATTGAACCCAGGACCTTGCTCCATCAGAAGTATGTGGTTAATTTGATCCTTTTCGGGCGCGTCAATCACAGGGCAAGTCCACCCCGAGGCTACTCACTGGTCACCTTATTGCCTTCTCCCTTCAAGCTTCTTAAAAATCCAGATCTCGGTTTGATTCGATTCTCTGCTGCCTCATCTCTTCTTAAGTCCTTCATGCTGGGCGGTGGTGGCGCACGCCTTTAATCCCAGCACTTGGGAGACAGAGGCAGGCCGATTTCTGAGTTCCAGACAAGCCTGGTCTACAGAGTGAGTTCCAGGACAGCCCAGAGCTACACAGAGAAATCCTGTCTCGAAAAACAAAAAAAAAAAATAAAAAAATAAAATAAAAAAAAAAAATTCCTTCACATCCCTTCGCTCAGGGAACAGACCTAAACGTCTTTTTTTTTTTTTTTTTTTTTTTTTTGGAGTTAGGATTTCTTTGTGTAGCCCTGGCTGTCCTAGAACTAGAACTTGCTCTACAGATCAGGCTGGCCTTGAACTCAGAGATTATAGGCATAGACCATCACTTTCCCTGGCTCTTCTTTATTTTTGGTTGTTTGGTTGGTTGTTTGGTTGGTTGTTTGAGACAGGGTCTCACTATATAGCTCTGGCTATCCTGGAACTCACTAGGGAGACCAGGCTTGTCTGGAACTCATAAGAGATCTACATGTCCCTGCTTCCAGATTGCTGGATTAAAGGCAGGCACCAACATGCTATAGACCCTTCAAACTTGCTGTTTCTGGTTGTACTGTGTGATGTTCCGTTTCCAATCTGTGTACTGCGCCACCCTCACCCCCACAAGGCTGCTGTTCTCTTGCACACAGCCATAATCATTCACCCCTCAGTATCCTCTTCCTGACTTTTCTACCCACTATCTAACTTTTCTGATCAAACATACTATGTTTTAGACATACTATGTGTCTTCCCAGGACTGGTTAGCCCCTCCTTGGGCAAGCTCCTTGGGTCAGTTGGCGGTTTTGAGAAGCTCTTCCTGACTCAGTCACTCAGCTGACCCCATCTCCCATCCCAACCCTGGCTGAGCCTGGAGCTGCTCTGACTGCTGCTGAGTAGGAGTTGTTCTCCGAGGGCCTCCTGCCCAGAAGGTCATGACCAATCATCTGGGGTGGCTAAGTGCTGGGAAATGCAGCCTCTAGAGAGGAGCTCGGAGGTTAGGCTCCGCTGAGGGGGTAGGGAAGGTCAGTTCACTGCACAGAACATAGCCTTCCCCAGCTGCTGCTGGCCTGCTACATCCTCCTGGATCAGGCTGGCTTCTGCTTGTCCCTACAGCCCACAGAGGCCTAGTCAGGGAGGGCTGCGCCTAGCCCTGTAGAGTCCCTACTTCCTTTGCTGAGGAGGAGGCTCGGGAACTGATGATGTGGCCAGTGGTCGGGGCCAAGTGCTGGTCCAACACCGTGGCTACTAGGCACAGAGCTCTACCTGTGACCACCTTCAAGTCATTTCTGAGCTGTGTGGACTTCTATCTGGTGAGACCAGTGCAGCAGGGACTGGGCAGCCATGGCTGAGTCCTTGGACTGGACAAGGTAGGAGAAAGCACTGGTCCTTCTCCATTAGAAGCAATTTCTTTCCTTCAACATCAGTGACCAGATCGATGAAGCACAAGCCTAGGGCTCGAGGCCACACCCCGGAATCTCCCTCTTGTTGGATAAACTAGGCAAGACCCCCCACTTCTCTGAGTTTCCAATCTCTCTCCTGGTCCAATCCTTGAGGTTCCCTTCCCCAGCTCAGTGTTGCAGGAGGTCCAGTGAGATATGTCACCTGGACTGATCACTGTGCCCCCCTCAATGCCTGGCCCTGGGCTTAGGGTACAGGTGCAAGCTGCCTACTCAATGGGGCTGGTGGCTTAGGGACTGACCTTACACTGGTACAGTCCAAGGCTCCCAGGGTCACCATCACTGACAACTTGAAAATGAACCTTCTCAGCTTTCCCTTCAGACCTCAACCTGGGCCAGAGCATACAAAAATGACGCTTGGACTTAGGCTCTCAGGAACACCAAAGCCTGGTGCTTTCTAAGGCGTAGGTGTGGGGGGACGGGGGGGGGGGGGGACGGGGGGGGGCTATGGGACAAGCTGAGCCACGCTGGAGGAGGACATTCTTTGTGCTCACCTCCCCTCCCCCAAAGCAAACTGGCAGGTGGGAGGTACCAGTGGAGGCCAGCTCCTCTGGTTTCAGCTTAGAGGCACTCCTTCCACACTCCGAAGGCAATAACAGGCTCCTTTACCCTGGAAATCCTGGTCTATAAAAATCTAAAAGCTATGTCAGGACATGTTTGTTTCGACCTTGTTTATACTGGAAAAGCAATTAACTGAAAAATACCTGAATATTTTTCACAAGAGCGCCAAGGTCAGCGATGTGACCCGGCCTGACTGACTTCCCTCGGAGAAGGACAGACACACTGAGGGGTGGGGTGGCTGCAGGCCTGAAGAACCACCGCTCTGGGCTGAGGTAAGGCCATTGGGTTGTAGCCGGTTAGTGACGTTAGGGATGAGGAGATCCATGGTGTCAGTGTCAGAAGGTTGATGTAAACCTTCCTCTGGCCCTTCCTAGCTGTGTTCTCTTGGGCTACATAACCTCAAGGCCTGGTTCTCTCCAGGTCTTCTGCATAAAGGTTAACTGGTCACAGGACCAGCCTCCTGGCTTGTGGAGCAATCTGCCACACGGAGAGCATTAGAATGGCCTGGGCTCCAGGGTTGAGTCCCTTTATTGTTAAACTATGTAACATGAGCCAGAAATGGAACTGTGCTCCCTTGAAGTTCATCAGTTGAAGCCCTGTCCCCTGTGCTTTAGAACTGTCTAGACTCACAGACAGGTCCCTTGCAGAAACAATTATATTAAAATGAGGCTATTAAGATGCCCCTAGTCTGTTTCTGACCCAGGTCCTTATAAGAAGAAATCTGGCCTGGCAGGCATGTGGCACTCACTTATAATCCCAGTACTCAGGAGGCAGAGGCAGGAGGACCATGAATTACAGGCTGCGTCTGGGCTACACAGTGAGACTGTGTCAGCAAATAAAACGAGAAGTGTGAAAGAAGTGTCCTCCATACCTGTAACCACAACACTCCTGAGGAAGAGGCAGGAGGATTACCACAAATTTGAGACTAGCTATGGCTCAAAGGAGACTGGTCTCAAAAACCCAAAAGACAGTACTGGAATTCCCTTAGTGGTTAGGAGTGGCTCCCCATCATGAGGACCAGAGTTCCCGTCTCAGCTTCCATGTACTAAGCTGGGTGTCCAACACAGGCCTGTAACCCCAGCTTCGGTGGGTCAGAGTCAGAGAGATCAGTCACTAGGGGTTGCCGACTTCCAGGCTAGCCCAGAAAATGGAAGTCCAGATTGAGAGAGACACAGCATCCATGAAGTGAGTATTGGGTGATAGAGGAAGACAGCCAATATCCTGACCTTACACACACATAGGTCCATCACTCACATGCTCATGCGTACATGTACACACACACACACACACACACACACACAAAAAATACAAAGAAAGCATGGCTATGCATGCCATTAATCTCTGTGAGTTCAAGACCTGCCACAAAGCAAGTTCCAGAACAGCCATGAAGTCAGATCATGTTTAAAAAAAAAAGAAACAAAAACAAATACAAGGGGCTGGAGAGATAGCTCAGTGGTTAAGGGCACTGACAGCTCCTCCAGAGGTTCTGAGTTCAATTCCCAGCAACTGCATGGTGGCTCACAACCATCTGTAATGGGATCTGATGCCCTCTTCTGGTGTGTCTGAAGACAGCTACAGTGTATTCATATAAATAAATACATCTTTTTTTAAAAGTCAAACTAATTTTAAAAAATTACAAAACAAAACAAAAATCAAAAACAAAAAAAAAAACCCCACAAAAAATGAAAAAAAATCCATTTTTTAAAAGTAAGGAAGCAGTATTGATGCACCTGCGCACAGGAAGAAAAATCCATATGAAGACATAGCAAGAAAGCGGTCACATACAGGCCAAGGGCACAGACCTCAGAAGCAATCGATGCCGCTTCTGGAGAGAACACTGTCCCTCCAGCCTGCCTGTGCCCCGTGTGTGGGGTTTAGCCGTAGTGTCTCTAAGACAGGATGACGCATGCCTCACACCCAGGAGGACAGACCCTTTCCCAGGGGCTTACTGTGTAACTAACTGCACATGCACTAACATTCTAATGTAGCAACAGTCCACTCAGGTCAATTGCCAATCAGGAGGGAGGGAGGTTCAGCTCCTTTCAGAGATGGACCACTGATAGTGAGGGAGGGCGGCAAATTGGGAGCAGGGGAATGACCCCATTCAGCTCCCATTCTTCCTGGGAACATGGTTTCTTCCCTCTCTTCCTTTTTCTTTCTCCCTTCCTTCCTTCCTTCCTTCCTTCCTTCCTTCCTTCCTTCCTTCCTTCCTTCCTTCCCTCCCTCCCTCCCTCCCTCCCTCCCTCCCTCCCTCCCTCCCTTCCTTCCTTCCTTCTTGATTTTTCAAGACTGGGCTTCTCTGTGGAGCCCAGAGTGTCCTGGAACTTTGTAAGCCAGCTACCTCAAACTCAGAGATCCTCCTGCCTCTCTCTGCCTTTCAAGTCCTGGGAATAAAGGGGCGCAACACCACTGTCCCGTTTTCTACTGTTAGTACGGTTTTTAGTTTGTAGCAAGAAGCCCAGGGAGTCACTCACATCCCACACCATCTCCCTGGGTTAAGGTTTCTGCATGTATGAAGTAGGAACAGAAGCAGTGAGCCCAGATGGGCATGGTAAGATGCAGAGGGGAGGCCTGGGACCTGTGGGCACCAAGAGACCCATGGGAGGCAGAGGAAGGCAGTGGGCCAGAGGAGACAGCCACTTACCAGTGTTTACCCAGTAGGTTGGCTGGAGGTAGGGGCCTGGCCCACCCCCCAGACACACTCCCGCTGGGTGTCAACAGAGGGCAGTCAGAGCTGGGGGGAGGTGTGGCAAATTGAGGACTCAGGGTGAATTCCACTAAGCATTCTCCAGGGGTGAGGTCATCTCTGGGTCTCCCGGGCTGCTGGAGAGGGCAGTGTCAGGGATCAGGGAGGACTCAAAGCCCAATGGGAGACCAGTAGCCTGGGCTAGGCATGGAGCAGGTTAGAGCAGAGAGAGCCAGGGAGGGGAAGGTTTACCTAACTCTTTCTCTCTCCCGTTCTTTCTTTCTTTCTTTCTTTCTTTCTTTCTTTCTTTCTTTCTTTCTTTCTTTCCTTCCTTCCTTCCTTCCTTCCTTCTATCATCTAACCACCTTTCTATCTTTCAATTTATCTGTCGTCTATCTTTTATTTTTCTCTATTTTATTTTTTTTTAATACCTAACACTTCTTAAGCTCTTGCTGAGTGACTGAGTGTTTAAACCTATTATGTCCCCCTAATCCTACCCAGATCCTCAACTAGTACTGTGGTGAGCCCCAATTTACAGGGGTGGGTTTGGGCCACAGCATGGTGAGAACCTTGCCCCAGAGGGAAAGCAATCTGTCTGGTGGGTATCTGTAAAACGGCAGTAGCAATCATCCCCGTCATGTTGTTGCAGGTACTGTGAGGACTGGCTAAGATGACCCTGGCCATATCACTCTGGGGGTGCAGGCCATCATCAGCACCTCCATTTTTTTGAATCATCTGACAGTAAACTCTCTGATCCACGGCTGTGTGCACAAGGTCCAGTGGAAGGGTTTGAGCAGGACCTAATTCTTCCTGCTCTGTGGAGTGATCTGTTGGAGGTGACATTCCTTTGGAACAACCATTAGCCTAGACTTCCTGTGTAGCCACACTTTGGCCTTAGGCATCTGGGACTAAGGTTCAGGACTCGGCTAGTAGCTGGTGCTCTAGGCACCGTTGAGGAACCTCAGTAGAATGCCTGGAAGCCTTGCTTGCTGCCTGGCATCCTGTCCGATGAGGACATGGCCCTGACATTGTTCTCTCAACCCTGCCTGCTGAGGGCCCACAGGTCAGGAATTTCCACAGCCTGGCCAAAACAGCCTTCACTTTCTGGGAAAGCTGTCCCCTGGAAGCCACGGTTGGGAGTGAGTAGGCCTTGCTCCCCTGGCCAGGCAGAGACTTCTGGTAAGAGTGACTATGGAGACATTGCCAACATCCTCTGAACCTTCCAGGTCTGGGCCTGGAGGCCGCCACCATGGAGACACAGTGACCTCCACACTCACCTCTCCTACAGCCAAGGGAGAAAGCACTTTTACAGCTGGTAGAAGTCAGGGTGCTGGGATTCAGTCCTAGTCTATCCTTCCCTATACACTCAGAAGGGAGGTTGGATGGTACCAGAAAGCTGCCCATGTGCTCCAATACCAGCTCAGGGGTGACATGCAGCCTCCTGTGGGGTCTTTGGAATGCAAGCTTCTAGTTAGCACAGCCAGTCTCCTATCAGTCCTGAACAGTAGAAGGAGCTTACTGGGAACGTGACTCAATGGCAGAGCACGTATCGCTAAGTGTGTGTGAGGCCCTGGATCCCATTTTCAGACATGCAGTAAGAGCAATCTGTGACCTCTCCAATGTCACCCCAAATGCCTCTGCTAAATGCCAAAGCTCCTGGTGGCTGGCCTTCCCTGTGGAATGCAGTCATTTACTGCAGTCCCTCTCTGCTCAATCTCCTGTGACTAGGAGGCTCCTGTTTGCCTGCAGCATCTAGAAGGATGTGGGTTAAGGTGCTTCCATCTCTGCTTCCGACCCCCAGGCCAGCCCCAGCAGGACACCACGGGCAGACAGCCCATGGTTTAGTGTGCAGGGGAGCCTGTGGTCTCTTGTCTCTCTCCGGGTTCCCACCTGGTGATAAAAGGCCTTTAGCAACATCAAGCAAGGTGGTATATACTTGTAATTCTAGCACTCAGGAGGCTGAGGCAGGAGGACCATCTTGAGTTCTAGGCTAGACTGGGCTACAAGAATACCTATCTCAAGTCAATAAGCAAAGTGAAAAGTGACTTGTTTTTCTCCACATTGCAGCTGGGTTGCCCACTTCAGATCCTTAACTCTGAGGCCCCGTGGGGGACCTGAGGCCACTGTGGAACTTCCACACCCCTGGTGAGGTCAGCACCCAGAATTAAGCAGATCACCTAGTGCGTTCTGTGCTCACAGTCAGTGACTCACAGACACATAATCATTGGCAGAGGCTGCCAATCTGGGACAGCTGTGTCTCTCGTCCTGGGCTCACCTTGGCTGTGGAAGCACCTTTTAAGGAGGGGGAACTTGGTTCCTGCCCTCTGCCAGGCTCTCCACATCTCTCTAGGAGTCATACTCCCACCTGGGTTTGTATCTGGCAACGTCAGTCAGTCAGTTTTTAGCTGTGACCTTGGGCAGGTCCATTTCTCTGAACTGATTCCTTTGCTTATATATGGAAATGACCCTTGCCTCATCAGAGTGGAATTAAATGAGGTAATGTATGTTGAAGTGCTTGGTGAACGGTACCTTTTAAGGGGTGGTAGTGGGGTACAGTAGGGCAGACTCTTGTTTTGCCCACACCCCCTTCCTTATGGAGTATTTGAAGTTACTCAACTCAGCTGGGTCCTTCTTTTATAAAATAGGCCCACACTCCTTCTTGGCCTGTGACATGAAAGCCCCGTATTTTATATAGTGATGGGGGCTGGGGGTGTAGCTCAGTTGGTAGCGCCCTTGCTTGTTGTGTATGAAGACCTGGGCTCAATCCCCAGCACTGAATAAAATTAGGGGTGGTGATATATGCCTGTAATCCCAAAACTCCAGGGGGTGGGAGGGACGATCAAGGAGTTCAAGACATCCTTAGCAAGCAAAAGACTAGCTGGATATACATGAAACAGTCTCAAAACGCGAGGGCATAGAAGACAAGTCACTGGTGGGCTTCATGGCCTTGGCCATGCTTTCTAACCTCTGACCCTAATATACTCTTTGGAGGCTACTATGAAGACACTGACCACGCCCAGTACCCAGGAGGGGTCCTGACCGAAGGCTGTCATTCATTTAGCTTGCTTGTGGTCTCTGCAGAACAGTCACTAGGCCAGTTTTCTTCCAGCCCTGAGGTCTTTTGGACTTCCACTCTCTCCACCACTCTGTTTCAGCAAGGGCAGCCTTCTTGTTTGTCCCCAGGTGGATCCCCCCCTCTCAGTGGGTTGTAATGAAACCATGTATATCATTGTGAGGAATGCACACGCCTCAGGACACTGCAAACTCAGTTCAGAGGGCGTGAGGACCCTCTGTCTTCAAGTACTGGGGACTTACTGAAAACTGGCATCAAGCGATAGTGGCCCCTTGGCCCTGGGAGGGCGACAGGCTGGGCTTTCTTGGTTGGGCAGCCTGGCACTCTTTGTAGGCAAGGGAGCAGGAGAGGGAACAGGATGGGTGGAGGGTCCGGTCCCAAGGACTAGACCTTCCTGTGGGCCTACATGGGAAGAGGTGCCACCCAGCCAGGAGGGGTCAGAAGCCAGTCCCAGAAGAAGGCCCCGAAAGGCTGAGGGAATCCAGGTTTCTGAGACAACCGCTTTTGGTAGAGCCCAGCCTACATTCCTTGACCTCTTGTCTGCATTTTGGGAAACAGTACACCAACCTCTGGGCCTTAGAGGCATGCCCAGACCAAGAGCCATGACAGACACGAGAGGGGTGGAGAACCCGAGAGGAACTGGGGACAGTGGTGGGCCCGGGAATACCCATCCATCCTAAGTGCTCAGTACCCACAGAAGAGCAGCCGGTGGCAGTGCGAACCTGGTTTTATTGGTCTGACTTGTTCACAGCTCCTCCTCCTGCTCAGGGCACCAGAACCAAGGTCCAGCTAACCCAGGGAGGGGACAAGGAAGAGAAGGGACAGATATAGGGTATGGGTTGGGCTCTGTTCTTCACAGCAAGAGGTAGAAGGGCCAATAAAGTTCTTTATTATAGACCTACAAAAAAATGAGAGAATTAGACATTACTCTCACTTGTTCAACTTCTAGTTTCCTTTTCAAGCAGAGGCAAGAACTGTGTCAAGAGGCAAATGCATGGGGCTGGGGCTTCAGATCAGAGGACCACAGAGATGGGGAACAGGCGACCACCTGTGCAGTCAGGCCACAGGCTGGCCCAGGCTTTTTCCAGCATCTAGGGGAAGAGTGACAGGCCCTAGGAGCACACAGTAGGTGCACAGGATGCCCCCCACACCAGTGGCAGCATTGCTCCTCTCCTGACCACCCTGGCTGAGGGATAGCTCTGAAGTGCTGGTGGCTTTTAGGTTTGGAGGTCTGCTGTCAAAGGCAAGACCCACAAGGACAAAACAGAAGGGCAGGGCAGGAAGGGTGACAGCTGAAGGTTGGGAGTTCTACTAGGCTCCTCCCCAAACAGGCTTCCAGCAGGCCAGGGCAGAAGTCAAGCCTCTTCCCTGCTTGTCAGCCAATCAGCTTCTTCAGGAAGGCTTCTAGCTGGTCCTCGTCCTTGATGCCCACAAACTTGTCCACCACGTCCCCATTCTTGATGGCTAGCACAGTAGGCACAGCTGACACCTGGGTGAAGGAACCACAGTACAAATCACTTGGAAGTGAATGTATCTCATGCGCCTTCCCTAAGTCTCTGTTGAGAAGGCCAAAGTCACAGGAAGTGCCAAAGGAAATGAGATCTTTGCTTGGTGCAGGGACTTGAGGAGGCCCATCCATTAAAGCTTCTTCTACTGCAAGCTCTCAGCATCCTCCTCCTCCCTGAACCACAGGACCGACTCACTGGTCCAGCAGTTTGGCTGGAGTGCTGGGATGAGAATAGTCGGTGCGTGTGTGTGCTGCATGCCAGGCTACTTTCTGAGCCTCATGGCCTTTCTGTGTACTGGGCACGCATGGTTTACCTTAAATGTTTGAGATGGAACTCAGGGGTCAGGGATGTGAGCTCCAGGGCTGGGTAACCCCACCTCACTCCTACCCTGGGTGAACCTGGTAAGTGGTTTATTGCCACAAGTCTCGGCTTGTGGAGACATCGATAATACTTTTAGTTGGGCACAGGAATGCCAAGGGACACACGCTAAGACAGGGTGCAGGGCGCACTATGGGTGTGGTGGGCTTGACCTGCCAAGGACCACGTTGGTGGGCTTTGGTTATCAGGGACCAGAAACTCGCAGCCTCTTCCTGCACAGGGTAGAAGGGGGTAGTCATATGTGATCGGAGGCTTTAATGAGGGCTGGCAGACAGAAAGGGAGCATTCCTGCTCCAAGAGGCACCGCCTCCACAGCTCTGGAGACTCATACAGATTACATGAAATACATGCGAGGCTGGCTGGCCTAGCATGGCGGATTGCCCAATGCTTGGTATTTGCTGGCATTAGAGAACCTACATAAACGAAGTAAGATAAACGGGGACCTAGCTTACGTACAAGTTAACTACAAAGCAACAAGGGCAAGGTACAGAAACCCACTAGGTCTCCACACGGCCTGAGGGCTGTGGGATGAGTCAGCTCAGAGGCCAGACTGAGACTATGATCAAAGTGGGCAAAAGAGAGAAGTGAAGGCCACTTGGCCCCATCCTACAGCCCCCACTGGTCATGTGACAGGTCCTAATGAGAAAAGCACTTTAGTACCTCCGGTCCCTTTAACGATGGTCCTGGGGGTGATGTGGGTGGCATAGGATATATGCCAGAAACAGGAATTGGAATGACCATGAGTGTCCCTGGTCACAGCCTTCCTGTGGGGTCTTGTCCTTGTCAGACTCTGGCATAGGTGGTGGCATTAAACAGCCCAGCATCAGGCTTGCACTATCTCCAGGAAAAAGCAGTGACCAGCAAAAGAGGTTCCAGGAACCGCCATTAGGTGTGTTTGTGCACCCTCTAGTGGCCAGTGAATGAGCTGCAGCATCCGGAGGCTGGAAACTCAGGGACAACCAGTAGCTTAAGCATTCTGTCCCTTTACAATAAATATTCCATTTTTAAGACGTGGCTTAGGGTTGAGGGTGTGGCTCAGTGGTAGAGTACTTGCCTAGCAGGCGTGAGGCCATCCCAACCCCCAAAACAAAATAAGGAGCTTCTCTTTGTCTGGTCCCTTTGGCCTGTTTAAGCAGGCCTCTCCTCTCCCTTTGACACATTCAAGGTGGATGAAGTTTCCCTCTTGTACAGTTGTGCTGTGTGCAAGCCTCTGTGTGTGCTGGGATACACAAAGACCAGGCTAGTGTCCATGACGATTGAGGTCTGGCCACTACTGATCAAGGGCTTTCTCATAAGTCTGGGCACCATGCATGTAGACATGCATGCATGTAGCTGCAGGCTCCAGAACACTGTTTCTAGAGGGGTATCTGGGCTGTGTCAGGACTCAGGCTTCTGCTGCTCAACCATAGAGGCTCAGTGCTTAGAACAGACCATCAACAATAATGCATGGGCCCTTGTACATGGTCTTGGAAAAGTGTTGGGAACACAGAGACAAGGACAAGGCACTTCTCACTTCCAGCGGGACAATAGGAATCAAGGGCTGGGGAAAGGGCATGCGCAGACATGCTGCCTGTCCTGCTCCAAGAAGCCATGGGGCTTCCTAGCCTGGAACGTGAATGTTCATATGGCCTCTCCCAACTGACCTGCGACATCTCGTGTCTCACCCTGACATACCAGCCAGCAACTCTGCTAGGAAACTGTCAAAGGATAGCACAGCGGATACCACAGGAAGCTGGTGACCTCTGTGGCTGAGGAACACACAGTGGGTGGAGGATGCTTTAAGTGTCATGGAATATCCTGGGTGCTTACACAGAAGCAAGCTCACAGAATGCTGATTCCCAGGTTGGTCCATTTTATTAGTTTTTGCATACAGGTGTTGTCACTGAGTGAGTGACATCCTAACCCTCCTGCAGCATCATTTTAGATACGAGAAGACTGGAGCTCATAGCATCGATTTCAAGACGATTCAGTAAGTTAAGCAGGGATTCCAAACAAGAAACACAGTGTGTTTGGCTCTGCTTCTGCTGGACTGTGAAGGGTAACAGCCAGAGAGAACAGAGACACCCCAGCGGGTAAAGGCAATTCAGAGAAGCATTCAACGGCACCATGCTCTAAATAAAAAAACGCCAAAGCAAAGGTCTTGTAAAAGTGAATACAAGAGAGTTCTTAGGAAAACCATGATTGCTAGGCATGTCGCCTTTAATCCCAGCATTCGGGAGGCAGAGGCAGGGAGATCTCTGCGTTCAAAGCCAGCCTGGTCTACAGAGTGAGTTCCAGGGCAGCCAGGGCTACACAGAGAAACCCTGTCTCGAAAAACCAAAAAAAGAAAAAAAACAAAAAAACAAAAAAACAAAAAAAAAAAAAAGAAAAAGAAAAAAAAAAAAAGAAAGAAAAAGAAAAACCCAAACCCACTATTGAACAAACGAAACAGGGTTGGAAAGATGGCTTAGTAGGTAAGGCACTTGCCACCAAGCTTGAGGACCTGAGTTCAAGCCACTGGACCCACACGGTTGAAGGAGAGAACAGACTCCGGATGTCATCCTAAAACCATGCAGACACGGGGCCGGGGAGATGGCTCCAATGCTATGCAGCTATGAAGACCAGAGTTTGGATCCCAACGCCCATGTAAGATTGGGTGGGTATGGTGACTGCCTACATTCCCAGCACTCTAGATGCAGAGAATCCTGCCGCATGCAGGCTAGCTGATCGGTGAGCTCTGTACTCAACTGAGAGACCCTGCCTCAATAAATAAAGTGGAGTGCAAGCAAGGAGCACACCCAACAGCACCTTTAAGGCTGCATGCGCACAGGCACCCAGCACACACATAGTTGTGTGTACACACAGCTATTTAGGAATGACGAAATTACCTCCTTCCTGAGACTCTGGGTCAGCTTTTTTATTTCCCTCTCTTCAGGAAGAAGCCCAGGGCTTTTGGCATACACCCTCAGTCCTTGAATCTGCTCTTTAAGTGTGGCGGCCTCCCCGGTTGTTGATTCAGCCTCAGAGGGCAGAGACAAAGGATTCTACAGCAATCCGGCTGGCAAGCTCTGGGTTTGAGAGACCTTCCTCGATGAACAGGTGATACGGATGATTCCCAACATCTACCGTGGGCCTCCACATGAACGCACACACAGAACCCCACACAAGCAGAATCATGCATTATGCACATATGAAACATGGAAAAGAAAAAGAACAAATACCCCAGGAGGACCAGAGAGGTCGCTGGGTGGGTAGAGGCACTTGTCACAAAGCTTGACAACCTGAGTCCAATCATCGAAACCCACATAATGGTGAGAACCAATGGCCACAAGTTGTCCTCTGACCCTACACAACAGGCCACACTCAGGTTTGAGAGGCACTTATCTCCAAACAGGGGGATCAGAAAGGATTAAAACATCATCTATTTTAAACTAGTTAGTGATTTGTCTATTGGGGTATACATACTAAAAAGGAAAAACCACCAAAACAAAAAGACAAACCAGGCTGTGGACATGGATCAGTTGGTAGGATGCCCGCTTAGCAAGCAAAGCCTCAGGCTCATCCCAATTTAAACTGGGAGTGGTGGTACGTGCCTTTTAATCTCAGTACTTGGAGGCAGAAAGATAAGGAGTTCAAAGCCATCCTCTGCTACATACTGAGTTTGGGTCCAGTCTGGACCACACAAAACATGACAAGCCCCACCCCCCTCTTCTCAAAGAAAAAAAGAAGAAATAAATAAATAAAAGTTTTAGACAAGCCACAGGAGCAATGGTGGTCAGGATACAGGAGAATCCACTTGTCCTCACCTGCGACCGGATCACACCTTCAAGTGCAAGGCCGAGGGAGAGAGAAGCCTCGGGGGACAGCAGATGGCCCGCTCCTCCCTACTTGCTCCCCAGGAACTGTAAGGTCTCAGTGGTCAGGTCAGACAGAGGGGTGAAAGCCTTGGGCTCCCAAGATGAGACTATACAGAACAGGAGTGGGGGCTGTCAGGGAACCCCGAAGGCCTCGAGGACTTTCCCTCCCTCTCCTTTAGCGCAGTGGAGTGGAGCCGGCAATGGAGGAAGGCTAAGGGGTCAGGAAGGCTTGGGAAGTAGCTGCCTCTGAGAACTGCTTTGAGCAATTCTTCTGACAAGCTTGCCCACACATCTGGAAGAGGGCTTGAGACCTTATAGGAATCATCCCAGGGGCCTGGGGATTGCTTGGTAGCAACTTTCTTCTCGGCTTCTCTTTAGAAAGGCTAGGTTTAAGGAAGAAAGGGCAAGGGGCAGGCAAAATAATCCCGTTGGGATTCACGGGACCTCAGTGTCCCCAGCCTAGGGCTTGACAAAACAAGGAGGCTAGTGCAGAGGCCTTTCTGTGTAATCTGAGCACTGTGTGGACGGTGGGCAGGCAGAGGATAAGAGTCCCAAAGGAGTCCTCCACTTGCCTCATCACAGGCTGTCCACACTCATCCCATCCCAGGCTCCCTGGAATGTAGGAGGAGTTATGGTGCTGGGAACTTCAGTCACCCGTGGGATCCAGGGGACCCATTGGTGGAAGTCTGCTTTATGCCTTACTAGTTCCCAAGCTTCCCCATGTGGTTGGTCTGCAGCTTTCTGCCAAACACATGATGCTGAAGCCAACACGGGAGCACCTGAGGGTCCCAGAAGGCAGCCTGGAAATCAGAGGTTGACCCATGCCTCGTGTTCCTCTGTGGCTCCAGCCCTGAGCTCTTACCAGAAGGCCAAAGATTCACACCTGCTAGGACCTTGGGTGGGAATGGGAGGCCCTGTCTTCTCAGCATGCATTTCCTCTCTTCTGCCCCAGGCAGCCATATTTCTTCCCTTTGACTAACCATCCCATTTTCCGTCCAGCTCAAGAGAGGGGCAACTTTTCCCACACTGTCCACCCCCGTTTCCTGCCATGGGCTCTGGTCGGAGGACAGGTAACTGTACTCCCGATGCTTTTGGGGAGGTAAACCTGGTTAACTGAGTCTGTGTCTGAACTCTGAAAAAAAGCTCCCCAACCCTCTCAGCCTCCTGCATCCAAGGGGTGGGAAAGGTTCACCCTGGCCTTGGGGTTTCAAGAGAGGTAGATTTTTCAAAGAACAGAACTTTCCAGGATGACTTGATGTTGGCCTTGGGCTTACAGGCAGGCATATACCGCCATGCCTGGCTTGCACACATCCTGAGTCTTAAATATCGGCACCTGCCAGGTGGTGGTGGCACACGCCTTTAATCCCAGCACTCGGGAGGCAGAGGTAAGCGGATTTCTGAGTTCGAGGCCAGCCTGGTCTACAGGACAGCCAGGACTACACAGAGAAACCCTGTCTTGAAAAATCAAAAAAAAAAAAAATCAGCACCCACTTTTCCCTTTCTTTAAAACACTCTGAGAACCAGACCAAACACTTCTGTGAAGCAGAGCTGGTCCCCAGGCAGCCAGGTGTGACCTCGACTCTGTCAGAGTGTCAGCGTCGGCACAGCCTCCAGAGAAGGCCCTGCTCCAGTCTGGTCCGCTTTCCCAGCCTCCTGGCCTCCCAATCCTGCCCTTCCCTTCATCCAGCCCCGCAGCCACAAAGAGCCTCTCTCTTTCCTCAACTGTGGCGGTCCAGGGCCCACAGGATACCGCACGCCCCTGTATGGTCTGTGGCCAGCCCAGGGCCTCTGTCGGCCCTACCCAGCGGCCCTTTCCTGAGACACACACACTTCACTCACTGCTCCATGCAGGTCTCTGCTCTCGTGTTACCTCCTCTGAGACCAGAGTCCTCTGACAGACTGGATGGCGCGTGCTTGTGAGCAGTGCACTTGGATCAGAGATGCAAGGTCATTTTTACGTTGGCGACACCAAGGACAACCTGAGCTTCAGAAGATTTTTCCTCAAATGCCAAATCAAAGAACAAAACAAAAAGGGAAACAAAAGCCTCCCCCCATTTCCTCTCTCCACAGTACCCATCAGAATTTGGACATCTACACAGACGTCATTGGCTGGAGTGTCCCCAAGCCAAAACTTTAAATTCTGAACACTCTGAAAGCCAGAGTGTGTGTCCGTGACAGCCAAGGCCTATGTACTGGAAGCCCATACTTGAAAGTACTGAGTGGACCATGGCCCTCAGGCAAAATTCCATTGCTGCCCATGGCTGTCAACATTGTAACTGGAACATGCTATGGCCTTCAGTTTGTCCTGTGGCTGGGGACTTCAGAGAGAGCTGAGCTGCTCCAGAAGTCACTGCTCTGAAATGCCTCATGTGTTAACCACCTGCCCCTCCAGACACTCAAAGTTCTTTAAAAAAAAAAAAAAAATTGCAAACTTGTTTTTTAACTTTGATATTAATGTATTTAAATTTTTTTTTCAACACAGGGTTTCCCTGTGTAGCCCTGGCTGTTGCTCTGTAGACCAGGCTAGCCTTGAACTCTCAGAGATCCATCTGCCTCTGCCTCTTGAGTGCTAGAATTAGAGGTGTGAGCCTGGCTGTATTTGAATGTTTTTATTTATTTACTTATTTAAACTTAAAAAAAATTTTATGGGTGCGGGAATTTTGCCAACAAAGGCCAGAAGAGGGTGTCCGAGCCTCTGGGATGGATGGGTGTGCACTGTCATGTGGGTGCTGGGAATTGAACCTATGTCCTCCAGAAGAGCAGCCAGTGCTCTTAAACCACTGCACCATCTCTCCAGCCCCTCAACATTCCTGAATGCTGTTTGGTGAGGCCAGAGTGTGTTTTGTTTTGAAAATTTTCCCTTTGTTTTTCCTTTATGTGGGTGGGTGTTTTGCCTGCATGTTATATGTCAAATACACCTTGTACATGCCATGCCAGGGGAGGCCAGAAGAGAGCCATATCCTCTGGGCTGGTGTTACAGATGTTTGTGAGCAGACATGTGGGTGCTGGGGATTGAACCAAGGTCCCCTAGACACGAGTCAGTGCTCTTAACTGCTGAGCCATCTCTCTAGCCCCAAGCCCAGTGTTGTCTGCTGCCACATTCTGTTCATCAGGCAATAGGACCTGTCCCCAGGACTTGTGCTGGAGCAGTATGCCCACACAAGCAGGCCAACTCCTTCCTGTTTTTCTTGTTTTTTTTTTTTTTTTTTTTTTTTTTTTTTTTTTTTTTTAAGTGAGACTTAAGGCTCACTATGTAGCTCAGGCTGGCCTTGAACTTGAGGCCCTCTTCCTGCCTCTCTCTGGGTTTCAGGTGTAAAGCACCATTCTGGCTCCTTCAGGACTTTGTGTCCGGCTCTCTCTACTCTGCAGCCTTCACTCACGCTTCAGGTCAGAGGCTCCGGAATGTGATACCTTCTCTGTCTTGGCCACTCCCTCAGAACACCCCGCAGTGCCTCTTTTTTTTTTTTTTTTTTTTTTTTTTTTTTTTTTTTTTTTGGTTTTTCGAGACAGGGTTTCTCTGTGTAGCCCTGGCTGTCCTGGAACTCACCCTGTAGACCAGGCTGGCCTCGAACTCAGAAATCCGCCTGCCTCTGCCTCCCAAGTGCTGGGATTAAAGGCGTGCACCACCACTGCCCGGCTCCCGCAGTGCCTCTTCTCAGACAACTTTTCATCTCGGGGTGAAATAATCATCTTATCGAGTGTTCTCTCCAAACAGAACGAGAGACACTGGGGGACAAGGGTCTCCCCTTAAGTCCCCTTACTACGATCATACATACAATGTACACTTGGATGCAAGTGAGGTGGGTAGGACAGCAAGACCCAAGAGGATGGCTTGTAGCCGGACGTGATGGATGTGGTGGAGACTCCTACAACCCTAACGCTCGACTGGCTGAAACAGAAGCCATCAGGAGTTCGAGGACAGTTTGAATGATATGAAGCCCTATCTCAGAACACCAACGGCAGAGGAGGACCCAGTGCTGTGGGCCACATAATCCACTTCCTAATGGTGTCAGTGAATCAACAGAGCCATGTGCGCAAACCCCTGAAACCCTTGAAGTGAACACTAGGCACTTACTGGTTACTGGGTGGGCCCCACAGTGTTCCCACTCTGGCTTCCCCGAGGTAACTCTGCAACACATACCTCGTACTCAATGGCAAGGTCTGTGTGATCGTCAATGTCCACTTTGGCCATCACCACCTTCCCGTGCTGTTTGGCTACCATCTTCTCTAACCGAGGTCCGAGGATCTTGCAGGGGCCACACCACCTCAGAAGGTGAGAAGGGACAGTCAGTTCTGAGTGCTTGCTGCTCCACATTTCTCCCCAGAGCCTCCCTGGGCCCCACATGGACTCTGAAGGTGGAACTGAAGGGACGAAAACCCAGGAGCATCTTCACGGGCCAGCGTTTGTGCTGGAACCTTCTTAGAGCTATGCAGAAGCTTCAGAGATCACAGCCCCCAACAGAACCAAGGTCTGTGGGGTTCTTGCAGATGACAGGATGGTAAGGAGCATACCCTGGCAATGGGGTGCAGTCCAATAGTTCCTGAACTTGGGAGAGGGGTTTCTGGGCATGCCCATGGGGGATTATTTTGATGATGTAAACTGAGATATTGTGGGTGGGTGGCACCACTCTCCGAGCTAGGATTCTAGCTAGAATGTGAGTGTGCCAAGATGGGTGTCTACTGCTGGGAGCCTGCATGGTGGGAAAGGATCAAAGTCCAGAGGGCTAACCTCTGATCTCCACATGAATAACATGGTACCATCACGCATGCATGCACACACATAACGATATTTAAAAAAAAAAAAGCGGGGGCGGGGGAGCTGGGGAGCTGGGGTGTTGAGCACAGCATCCCTCTTTGCTTCATTTCAGAAACAATGCGACCAGTTGCCCCTGCCATTATGGCCCCTCCACTGTGATGGACCCTGCTTGGAACTGTGAGCCAGCTGCATTTCTCCCTTAAGTTTCTTTTGTCAGGGCATTTTGCCATAGCAACAGAAAGGTAATTAAGACAGGAAGAAACAGGAACAGGAATTTGAAACTAGCCTGGGCTACATAGTAAAGCCCAGTCTTGTTTGATGAAACAAACAGAGCCAGGATCACCTCAAGGTTGCTAAAGCATCTTTCCTTTCCTTTTTGTGTGTGTGGGGGCTGGGGGAAGGATGATGGTGGTGGTTTGGAACTTGACTTGTAGACTGAGCTGCCCTCAAACTCAGAGATCCATTTGTCTCTACCTTCTAGGTGCTGGGATTAAAGGTATGCACCACCACTGCCCAGCTACACAAAGGTAAACCTTTTTTTTTTTTTTTTTTTTTTTTTTTTTTTTTTTTTTTTTTTAATTGTAATTTATGTGCACTGGTATGAGGATATCAGATCCCCTGGAACTGGAGATACAGTTTGTGAGCTACCATATGGGTGCTAGGAATTGAACCCAGGTCCCCTGGAAAAGCAGCCACTGCTCTTAACCACTGAGCCATCTCTCCAGCCACTAGAATTTTTTTTTTTTTTTAAAGAAATATATATATAAAATATAAAAGGCCAGTGAGTGTCCTTGTCATCTAAGATTGGGCTCTTGGCCTTTTGGTTGAATCAGGTGTAAAGGTCTGGACATGAAGACCAGGCTAAAGTGCAGGCATCTCTAAAACACACTCCTATACTGAGAAGACACCTCCTGTCTACCCAAGGCGTGCTTGGAAACTACTATGACAGCACTGATACACACACACACACACACACACACACACACACACACTGTAGCTATCTTCAGACACACCAGAATAGGGCATTGGATCCCATTACAGATGGTTGTGAATCACCATGTGGTTGCTAGAAATTGAACTCGGGACCTCTGGAAGAACAGTCAGTGCTCTTAACTGCTAAGCCATCTCCCCAGGATTGTTTGTTAGACAAAATTTCTCTGCAGGACCCTTTCACTCCAGGGCTTTCTTGTTATTTTGTGTCAACTGCTGAGAATCATATTGGAACTGACAGGAGCGATCCCTCCTTGGCTGGGGTTCAGGAACTCTCCTAGGGCAGACAGTGTGCTATCATCTCTGTATGTGGTACCAGATGTGCGCCTGGCACTAAAGGAACAAACCTGAACCATGCGATCAACTACCTTGTAGGGGAAAAAAAAGGATCAGTCCACTGACTATTTCCTTCAGAAGCCCTTCACCAGACCAGGAAGGCAGAGATCCCTGGCGTCACCTCATGTTTATCCTTTTCTCTGACTTGGCACATACCAGTAAATGGTGGAAGCAGGAGGAGGGAAGTTCAAGCCTGACCCAGGCTACACATCGAGACCCTATCTCAACCCCTATCCCTTACCCCAAAACTTCCATTCGGAAATGTCAATCAATTAATAAATTTATATCTAAAAAGCCAGCCTGCAAGGCCTTTATCTCAGATGACAAGGACACTCACTGGCCTGTCCAAGGCAACATAGTGAGAGAAAGGACCAGGAAGAAAACAAATGAATCTGTGAGACTTGTCTAGAAAACTTGAAGGTAATTGGGCTCTTGGCCTTTTGGTTGAATCAGGTGTAAAGGTCTGGACATGAAGACCAGGCTAAAGTGCAGGCATTCCTATAGCTCTAAAACACACTCCTACGGTACTGAGAAGACACCTCCTGCCCACCCCAAGTGTGCTTGGGAACTACTATGGCGGCACTGATAACGTTTCGCCCAGCCCTTCCCAGTTTTAGTGGGTGGGATGTTAAAATACAATGATGTTATTCTACACTGGAGAAGACACTGAGCTTTTCGGGCAGTGAGATACAGGACACAGGCATGAGCAGCACTTCTCCGAGTGTGCTAGGAAGACTGTCAGTCTGTCTCCTATCACACTGCATACTTAAGGGCAGGCAGGCACTGGGTCTCAAAAGTCTTCACAATGAGTTTATGTAGGTAAAGCATCAAACACGGTTGAGAGTCATAGTGGCATTCAATAAATACTTGCTTAAATAAGACCCCCATCTCTTATTGCCCCCAGTACTCACTGTGCATGAAAGTCCACAACCACTGGTGTCTCACTGTTCACAACTCTGTCTTGAAAGTCAGGTCCATCCTGGACGTTAAAGGTTGTTGAACAGACTCTGGTGGTATGTACTGTCCGGGCTAGGCTGGGCGTTCCTGTTAGACCACCAGCATTGTACTGAGGGGTCTGCAGGGTCCTAGAGGTGAGGGAAGTCCACCCACCCTGAGGAGACTTCCTGGAGATGACTGAGGTCAGGAACCTCCTCAGGAGAAGCCGCTGAGCCATCTGTGGGAGAAAGAGGCACGAAGAGCTGGGCCACATAACTGGAAGTCAACACACTAGGAAAACAAAGTATTTTGGAACAATGAGGTGTTTGGGAACATGCAGAACTGGAAGCAAAATGCATGGAAATACTATAACATGAATTTTGAGGGCTAGTTGTAATGGGGCACGCCTGTCAATCCTTCACCTGGGAGGCTGAGGCAGGTGGGTATAAGGTCAGTTTGGGCTATACAATAAAACCTGGTCACTAAAACCTCAGCAAAGAAGATATCAAGAGGGGAGTGAGGAATGGGAATCACCGAACAGATAGATGTTGGGTCAGAAGGACAGAAAAACCGGGTTGACAACCAAACAGAAATCAAGACTGAGGTGGAATTAGAAAAGGCCGATGGAGGGAGAAACAAGGCTCAAATGGGTTACATCACTGGTTCTCCCTGCTAAACTCTGAAGAAACGTTATAATACGGTCCATATTCAGAGCAACAGGTAGGTTAAGGGACATGCCCAACGTCGTCCAGTTTTTGAAGTACAGTCAATTGGAACCCAAGGCCGTCTGTAAAATCTTTACTCTATCAGTCACTCTTTTATAAAAGTGTTTTCATGGGAAATTAAAGAAAGGGAAGCTGTCGAAGAATAGCAAAGAAGACTCCCAACTACGGAAGGAGGAACTAAGAGGCACAGGAACCAGACACAGGGTACCAAAGTAAAGAGGGTGGCATGTGTACGGAGGGAAGCCCAAAAAAGGAACACGGGGGGGGGGGGGAGAAGCGGGGAGACTGGGAGCACAGAACGCGCAGTTGCCGAAGCCACCTCCTCCCTCTAGGGGCTTCCCCCTGCCGATCGCCTTCCTGCATAGGAGCGCGCCGCCACCGCTGCTCAGCTCGCCCCGCAGGGATCCTACCTCCCGGCAGTGCGAACAGAGGGTTGCAGAGCCCAGTCGGCCTGCCCGTCAAGGGCACTCCTGTTGTCACTTCCTCAGGGGCGGGTCTAGCGTCATTTCCGGGAATGACTATCCGGACGGCGTCTCTCGGCAACTTGGGGGCGGCTCGGTTTTTTCACCAATGAGGATGACGGAAAATGATACGGCCTAGGGGGCGAGACCGGAAAAAAAGGGGATCGTGGAGGAGGGACCGGAAGATGTGTGGGACCTGTGAGGGAGGAGATGGGTGGGAGGGCTTTGGAACAAGCTCCTGCTGTGTTGCGCCCTCTTGGCATTGCCCACCCTTGGATCTGGGCTCTTGAAAGGGCTGGAAGGCTGTGTTCACTTTAATGCCGAGGAAGCTCTGTTCCACAGAAGCTTTAGTGTTTAAAGGAAGAGATTCCCGGGCTAGGGTTATGGCTCAATGGGGTGCCTGCCTAGCACACCCGAAGCCTGGGTTCTCAATACCAAGTAAACCTGGTGTGATGGCACACACAGAATCCCAGAACCCTGGAGGGCTCAGGAGTTCAAATTCATACGTAACTGCTTAGGAGATACGTGAGATCCTATCGTGTGTGTGTGTGTGTGTGTGCGCACGTGTGATTTTTTTTTTTTTAAAGAATTACTTATTATGTATGAGTACACTGTTGTTTTCAGACACACCAGAAGAGGGCATCGGATCCTATTACACACAGTTGTAAGCCACCATGTGGTTTCTGGGAATTAAACTCAGGACCTCTAGAAGAGCAGTCAGTGGTCTTAACTGCTGAGCCATCTCTCCAGCCCTCTTTGTATTCTTTTTTCCCCTCCCCCCTTTTCCCCCTCCCCCTCCCCCTCTCCTTTCTGTCTTCTTACCTCTTTTTTCCCTCCCTCTCTTTCTACCTCTGTTATCTCTCCATCTCTCCCCCCAATCCCTCTTTTTTTTGGGGGGGGGGGTTCAAGACAGGGTTTCTCTGTGTAGCCCTGGCTGTCCTGGAACTCACTCTGTAGACCAGGCTGGCCTCGAAGTCAGAAATCCACCTGCCTCTACCTCCCAAGTGCTGGGATTAAAGGTGTGCGCCACCAACGCCCGGCTCACATATCTCTTTTTCTTTCTTTCTTAGATAGAGTCTCATTTAACCCAGACTAGGTTTTATGTGGTACTAGGACTGAGCTAAGCAAACGCTTTGTCAGCTGAGCTCTGCCCCCAGATTCAGTCCTTATTTCTCACTCTCTTGGCAGCCCTGAAGTGTGTGTGGGCTCTCTGCAAACACCACGTCCCGAGAGAGTAATGATTGGTGATCTGAGTGAGGCAGGAAGGCAGCCTAGTTCGACGTGACTCAGTAGCTGGTGTTGGATCACACTTTGAGAGTCCAACTCCAGATGATTTATTTTAGACATATTTAAGTACAATACAATTTGGGAAAAGTTTCCTGGTGATAATTAACTCAGTCCCAGGTGCACAATAAAGCTTAAGACACGACTGCAGTGAAAGTTGTTGTAAAGTACATGTCATGTCTTCCATAAAGATGGGTTCTATAGATTGACTACGTGTGACATCTTAAGGATCTGGGGGAGGATCTGGTGTGTCTTGATCAGACAGATAGTACAGAGGTCACCACCTCTGTTCCTAGCCAGCTCCACTCCCAGCCTGCTAGGTAGAAAACAGGTTATGCATCTCTCCCTTTGAAGAGACAACCCTGCACGGTTAACATTCTTGGTTTCTGTGTCGCTTATCTGTGAGCACAGAAATGCCTGTGCTTCCCATCCTACAGGGTCTATCTCCAGTACTTGCCTCAGGGACTGACATCGGGAGGTTCCGAGTGACTCTAGGAGGTGCAGCAGTGACCCAGAGTAAGTTCTACCTCCAGATCCGTTTTCCTCACCGCATTCCGAAGCCCCACTGTACCCTTCCAAAACCCACTGTCATGCTTGCCTCTGGCCCATCTTGGCCACATCCTGTTCTGTTTTGTCCTCTGTCCAATTGGCAGGTCCCAGTGCTGTGCAGGGCTTTTCCTCTGGGACAGAGTGTGGAAAACAAGCAGAGCTGCTGTAGCCAGCCGCTGCCATGTCAGCCTTCTACTTAGTAAAGTCTCCTGTCCACCGGAGGTAGATGAGGTCAGATATGAGCAGAGTGGCCTCTACCTTGTCTGACCGCGTCTCAGCCTCTACCCTCATCTGGGATGACAACCCACCCTTGGTGGGATACCGGGATCCCTGGCCTTCTGAGGTCAGTCTCCCTTGCTGCAGCTGTTGCTGATAATGCCAGGAGCCATCTGGCCTGGGTGCTCTTGCCCCTCCCACTTCCATATCTGCTTTTCTCTGTCTCCAGCACTTTCTCTTCCTCAGCCACCCACCCATCTTATTCAGCGTTTTCAGAGCAGTTTCTTGAGAGCCAATTTCCTAGCTTTGATCCACATTCTGAATTTTAACGTAGGGCCAGTCCTCTTTATGTCTGTTCTGTAGTCACCTCACCTTTGTTGGCCCGGGGCTTCTCATCTGAGAACAGTATGACTTCCTCAAAGAGGGGCTGTGAGCTAGCTCAGCAGTGCACAACTTTCATCCCAGCACTCAGGAGGTAGAGCCAAATGGATTTCTGAGTTCTAGACCAGCCTAGTCTACAGAGAGAGTTCCAGGACAGCCAGGACTACACAGAGAAACCCTGTCTCAGGGAACAAAAAAGGCTGTGACATTTTAAGAATGACAGGATATGGGAACTGGCATGATGTCAGTCCCCTTTCTCCTGCAGGTAGACAGCCTGTGACATAGGTTAAGCTCTCAGCAGGCTGCCAAGCAGCCCCTCAGGTGCTTGGCGGTACCTATGTCCCCAGACTGCTGCACTCACCAGTCCAAGTAGAGGGAAGGGAATCAGGCCAGGCAGCTACAACCATCTTTCAGATTATGAGTTATGAGCATTGGTGAAGTCAACACAGTGGTCAGCTTAAAGTTTTTTTTTTTATATTTACCGTTTATATGTATGAGGGTTTTGTCTACGTGTACGTATGTGCACCACGTGCCTTGCAGAGGTCAGAAGAAAGTGTTGGATCTCCTGGAAATGGTATCATGTAGGTGGTGGGAACTGAACCCAGGTCCCTTGTAAGAGCAACAAGTGCTCTTAACTGCTGAGACATCTCTCCAGCCCTCTGTGATTAGTTTTTAAAAAGTCAAAATTAGCAGGGCATGGGGGAACATGCCTTTGGTTCCAGCACTGAGGAGACTGAGGCAGGCGGATCTGTGCATTCAAGGTCAGCCTGGTTTATATGTAGCAAGTTCAGTCTAGCCGGGGCTATTAAGTGAAACCCTGTCTAAGAAAAAAAAAAAAAAAAAGAAGAAGAAGAAAGAAAGATCAGACTAGGGGATTGAGGCTGTGGCTCAGTTGGTAGTGTGCCTGCCTAGCATACACAGGGTCTGGGGTTTGAGCCCCAGCACTGCGTCATGGTACTGCATGCCTGTAATCCCACCACTCAGGAGGTGGAGACAGGAGAATGAGAAATTCCAAGTTGTTCTTGGCTACCTTCCAAGTTCCTAGCCAATATGGGCTACAGGGAACCTCATCTCATACAAAAGAAAACAATGAGACAGAGTTGAAAATGCCAGAATGTGCCAGCTGTTGTTAACCATTTGTTGATGGTTGTTGATGGTTGATTGATGGTTGTTGGCATTTGTTGATGTATGACATTGCTTTGTGACCAAAAAGAATTCTTTTCAGAGATGCTGAGATGACAGCCTTTAAAATGCTTCTCTTACTCTGGATTACGGTCAGAGAGTTTGAAATGTCCCAACAGACTGAAGTGTTGTTGTCAGCCTCTTGTAGGCTTAATTCATCACATCCTGCTGCTGTATGCATGAAGCAGGAGCGATTGAAGCCACAACCTTCATCCTGGAGGAAGACACGGAGGCATGTGGAAATCAAGAAGCTTCTTGGGATACAGAGAGAATGGGAGCTGGGGGTGGGTGGTATCTCAACGGGGCTGTTCTGCCTCCAGAAGACTCTGCCTTGGCTCTAGAGTGCTGCCAGCCAGCACAGGCCATTTGAGGCCAAACCAGGGAGAGTGATGCTGCCTAGCCTGAAGCACAGTGCTCTTGGCAGCATGCCCTAAGCAAGGCTTCCACACGGTGGCGCTGTGGTACTCACGGTTTCCCCTTGGAGAAGCTGGCAGGACCAACGCTTCCTAAACCCTGCAGGGCTGGACTGCAGAGGACAGGGCTGCAGGACAGTCACAGTTCAGTGACTGGGACACTAGAAGATATCAGAGTATGAAGGAGACACCTTGAGAAAACAAAAGAAGCAAACAAAACTATGGGTGACTAACCACACCTATAAGGGTGCCCTGGAGGACAAATTTGTTTTAATTCTGATTTTTTTTTTTTTTTTTTTTTTTTTTTTTTTTTTTTTTTTTTTTTTTTTTTGGTTTTTTGAGACAGGGTTTCTCTGTGCAGCCCTGGCTGTCCTGGAACTCACTCTGTAGACCAGACTGGCCTCGAACTCAGAAATCCTCCTGCTTCTGCCTCCCAAGTGCTGGGATTAAAGGTGTGCACCACCACTGCCCGGCTTAATTCTGATTTTTGGGACAGGACTCACTATGTAGTTTTTGTTGGCATGGAACTCTCTATGTTGACAAGATGGGCCTGAAACTCCCAGAGATCCCTTTGCCTCTGCCTTTAGAGTGAAGGAATCAAAGGGCCTCTCCTGACCTAGTGTCCTTGAGGGTCACCTCTGATGTTTCTAGCTCTACTGCAGAATAATCTAAGTCAGCGTCATGCCAGCTGTGACTCGGGTACTGTTTCCAGCTGTTGCACAATGTCCCCTTTAGTACCATGCATGATGGAGGTGGCCTGGGCTCCAGGCTTATTCCAAGTCCTGGTTGCTTGCCTGTTGCTCGGGGTCAGGGCTGGTGGCTGGGACTCTGCAGGGGAAGGCAAAGCTGCAGCTGTGAGAAAAGAGGGCAGGCTTCTTCCTCTTTGCCAGACCTCGCCTAGTGTGCTCCTCCTTACTGGCTCAGGATGCAGCTGTGGGCAGAGAAGCTGGGCTGAAGAACTGGAGCCACTTCCAACCAGGCCTTTTCTCTTTCCCCACCTTAGGGAGTGACTCAAGCCAGTTCAGCAAGCTTCACGACATCAGTCCTCTTCTGTAGCAATGCTGCTGTCACAGAAAGGTTGGATCTTCAGAGTGAAGACCAATGAGTAGCGGTCTGTGGTCCTCACCTCAGGCCTACTGTCCAGGCACATGACCTATTTTAATGTTTCGTTTGAGACAAGGTTTTGCTATGTACTCCTGGGTGTTTTTGAACCTCCAGTAATCCTTCTGCCTCCCAAGTGAGACATACTGATTATGAATCCTACTGTTATGAACCACAATGCAAATGTTTTTGGAGATGGAGGTTTGCCAAAGGGTGGAAATCCACAGGCTGAGAGCCACTGCTGTAGGAAGAGTCAAGGAAGCCAGAGGGCCTGTTTCCATGAAGCTCCCTCATAGGCTGCTGTGGGGCTGGCTGGCAGCTGAGCAGGTGCCCCACCCCTGTTTCTGTGGGCCTTGCTCTCCATGGGGCTTCCTCAGAGGGTGGTGCTTGGTGCCTAGACAGTAGGAACTGTCAATCACTTAAAGCTGGGCAGGGTAACTGAGACGTCACTGTTTCTACCTCAGTCCTGTGGCCTACCATGATTCCACGTGAGAGCGAGGATACAACCTCCTGGTGGCCAGATTTTAGACCATGTTTAATCTACTGCAGTGCCTTAGATCAAGGGCTTCTGGGCACATTTGTTTCAAACTCTGTGCAGCTGGTGGTGGTCTCATGCATTTTGGCTGTCCCTTTGTTTCCAAACTGCAAGGCTAGATGATACCATGCACTGGTGCTCTGAGATATTTCAACATCGTCTTTTCCTGAGGGGTTTTTGCATCCAATTATTTCCTGGTGATTTGAACCATCTCGAAAGACTAGGTTAGCGATGATAGCGTCTCTGAGAGAAATGAAGAAGCAAGCAAGTGACAGGCTTTTGGAAGATGTTGTGATGGGGCTTCTGCAGAAGAGCCAGCAAACCAGCCTTGTTTATGCAGCCCAGAGGAAGGAGCGAGACAGGGTTGCCCGTTGTTCCTTTCTTCCTTGCTGAAGTACATCTGTTGCATGCTATTTTTTATTTCGGGTTGATGGATTGCTCGTATGATGCAAATGGGCTGAGCATCTCCTACTTGCCCATCAGCTTTGCTCTGGCGCAGGTTTACATTCCGTCTGGGATGCCAGATTGAATTAAATGCTTTTTTTAAAGCCTGTAGTCCGACAGAGATCTTTATCCAGTCAGCATTTCCCCCGTATTTTAAAAATAAGCATTCACAGTGCGAAGATGCCATTGGCGGCTTTTTTTTTTTTTTTTTTTTTTTTTTTTTTTTTTTTTTTTTTTTTTTTTTTTTGAGAGAAGAATCCAATTTGGCTTGGTGGCTGATGTTCTAATTGGCTGTGGAGCTGACGGTGCAGAGACCGAAGCCTGCCAAAGGCTGATGTTCCGAGTCTGTGGGTCTCCCCTTCCCATTCACCCACCACCTCTTTGTGGACAAGAGGGTTCATTTGGCAACTGCAGTGTAATCAGTACCACCCAGTTGTCCCTTCACACCGCCACTCCCATGGGAACTGTATGTCTTCTTAGGTTTGAGAATTCTTGAGCTGGCAAGATGGCTCTGTGGATAAAGGTGCCTGCTGCTAAATTTGATGCTCTGAGTTCAGTACCCGGGACTCAGCTGGTAGGAGGGGAGAACCGACTGACTCCCTCAAGCTGTCCTGATGCCCACATGTCTGCTGCGGTGTGCATGCCCATGCACACAAAATAAATAATAAATAAAATGTAAAAAAAAAAAACCAAACCCCAAACCCACAAAAACTCCATGGAAGTTGGTGAGAAAAAAGCCATAAATTCAATGAGAGAAACCAGACAAGAATGAAAACACAGCACCACAGGAAAGGAAAAGGAGGTGTCAGCCAATGTTCACTTGAAGGAAACCCGTGTTGGAGGATGGTAAAGATTCAGCTCCCATGACAGTCAGACTTCATCATCAATACAATCTTATTTAAACTCATCATTGAAATGTAAGTGTCTACGAAGGTGTTTCTAGAAAGGGTTAAGGAAGATGGAAGCCCTACCCAGAATGTGATAGCAGTAACCCATGGGCTGGGTTCCTAACTGAAGAAAAAAGGAGAAAGTGAGCCGAGAACCAGCCTTTGGTTCTAGCTTATTCCTATCTGGGGATGCAATGTGACCCCAGGCCTCCTACTCTAGAGGCCACACCTTCACCACCATGACTGACTGTACCTCTACACTGTGAGTCAAAACCAAATCCCTTTGAAGCTAGAAAGATGGCGGTTAAGAGAACTGGCTGCTCTTCCAGAGGCCCGAAGTTCAATTCTCAGTACTCATGGCTCATGATGTCCAGCTCCAGTTGCAGGGGATGCGATGCCCTCTTCTGGCTTTGAGGCCACACCAGGCTCAGTGGTGTACGGATGCCTGTGCAGGCCAAACACCCCCACACAACAATCCAACCCAAACAAAAGAACTTCTTAAACTTACATTGCTTTTGTCACAGCAACAAGACTGACTGACTGACAGTTGCCATTCTTGAGTGGATTGCCTCCATCTAGAGGACATTTTTCCAGGGCCCCACCATGGTCTTCCTGTGTGGCTGTTCCCAGCCTTGATCTTTCTCTGTAGAGTGAGGACAGTCTTCTCTACTGCGTGTGGCTGTGGTGGGAATGGAATCCGTGTGGAGCAGGTATTAGCCATCAGATACTGTACAACAGCTTCCCACCTTTAACAGCCTGTCCCCGGGTTTCTGTAATCAGGACCTTGTGGCTTGCCTGGGTGGTTTTAGCTCAGGGCCTCTCCTCAAACTCTGTTGGGGTGGAGCTGTGGCCTTGACCATGCATTATGTTTAAAAAAACGCCTCTTCACATTCTAGGGAACTGGAATCTCACACCTTGCGGTCACTCACTTGAGTGGCATCCCACTGTGTACTCAGCCTGCTTGGTTAACCTGCCTTTAAGAGAACAACGTTAACAACATAACTTGCCTTGGATTTCCCGTGTAACCAACCTTTACAACCCAAAGGAATGCACAGCTGTGAGTTTAAGTACTCTCACATGCCCCTGTGCTGCTAGTGTGTTAATCACCTGCTGGAAACAGATGTGAATATAGGAAGAAAGTAGTCTTATAAAAATATCCATAAGTGTTGACTGCAATGTACAGATATTGTTTGAAAAACAGTGCTGTTTGTAGAAGTGTTTGTTTTCTGGGTCAGTTGGAGCCAGTGATTTAATCCCTTGTAAAACTCTGTTATAGGTTTTTGAAATATGCCTCATTCCTTCCTGTATAGAACAGCTTTCTGCATCGTTCAATAAAAGAGAGAGCAGAGCCCTTTCTTAAAGACACGCGAGCTGGGCGGTGGTGGTGCATGCCTTTAATCCCAGCACTTGGGAGGCAGAGGCGGGCAGATTTCTAAATTTGAGGCCAGCCTGGTCTACAGAGTGAGTTCCAGGACAGCCAGGGCTACACAGAGAAACTCTCTCTCTCTCTCTCTCTCTCTCTCTCTCTCTCTCTCTCTCTCAAAAAAAAAAAAAGACACACATACAAGGCAGAGACAGACACAGAGCTGGATCTACAAGGCAGCCTTCAAGCAGGCTCAAATTCAGACTCATACCACAGAGAGAGGGTGGAAAACACAGGGAGCATGAAGCTGAGAGTTGCTCTCATTCTTGATTAAATGACACCAAGGGGGCAGTTAATCTATTTTCTTAATGTGACACCATTTATTATCAGTGACTTGGAGTTAACTACTAACGCAGATGTTACAGTTACATGGTTTGCTTAGGGTAGGATCCATGTTTAAGGTCACCTGTGGCTGTAGGAAGGTCTCAGTTTTGCACCACATGGTTTCTTGTATGTGTGGTTTTGCTGTGGGGCATTCACCAGAGGAGACTGCTATAAGCATGGGTATAAGCCAATGAGAAGTCTTTATTAGCTGGCCACGGACTACAATTGGTGTTCAAGATTCTAATGTAGCATTGAGTCTTTCTCAGGATGAGCTGTTGACCACAAAAACCATATTCTGGGTTGACATACTTGAGTTAACAAGAACAGTTAGCCAGAATCGGAACCACAGAAGCTAAAAAGCAAGGTCAGTACATTTAGAGACGTTCCCATAACTTTGATTTATGGATTTTGATGGATTAGGCTTTTGTCTTCATTTTGTCTGATGGTACTATCGACATGCTGAGTTTTACAGCCTGAATGGTGCTCCCATCATGGAGTCAGTTGTTTTTATTTTATTTTGTTTTATTTTTTAAAATATTTTATTTATTTATTTTATGTATGAGTACACTGTCACTGACTTCAGATACACCAGAAGAGGGCATCAGATCCCATTACAGATGGTTGTGAGCCACCATGTGGTTGCTGGCAATCGAACTCGGGACCTCTGGAAGAGCAGTCAGTGCTCTTAATCACTGAGCCATCTCTCCAGCCCCCTATCCTCCTCCTTTCAACTGGGATCATAGACCTGTAACATTATACCTGGCTTATGTGGGTTTTTTTTTTTTTTTTTTTTTTTTTTGAGATATCATCTGATATGTTCTAGGTTAGCTTCAAACTCAAGCTTCAACTGTATAGTTGAGCTTGGCCTCGACCTTCGGATCGTCCCGCTTCTGCCTCCTACGGTGCTGGGATTACATATGTGTGCCATCATGCTGGACCACCAAGATTCCAGGACTTTACATGTTTTAGGCAAGCATCCTACCACCCGAGCTACATCTCCAGGCCACACATTTACTTTTTGGCCAGCTAACCAGCTAACCAGCTAACCAGGTCGACTTCAGGGACTTTTATCAGACAGAAGGAATTTGGTGCTGTCCAAGGCACTAGAGACCAGCCCAGGGCAGGTGTCTCTCCCACAGGAGGAATTTTATCTGTGATTTCCTATCATTTGAGAGAAGATGCTTCCAAGGATGGCCCTGCTGTGCTGTCTCAGTGAGTTCAGACTCCACATGGGAGCGCGTCAACCACTGGCTTCCTTAGCCTGGACATCCTATTTTATTGTTTTGGTGTTTGTTTCTGGACAGGACCTCACGGTATAGCTTGTTGGTGTAGAACTCCTTATGTAGATCAGGTTGGCCTTGAACTCACAGAAACTCACCTGCTTCTCCTTATGCCTCCCAAGGGCTGGGATTACAGATGCCTTTTATAGGAGCTGGAGAAATGATGGCTCCGTGGTTAAGAGTACTCACTGCTCTTCAACTCCCAGCACCCACATGGCAGCTCACACCTGTCTGATGCCCTTTTCTGGAGTGTAGATGCACAAAGTACATAAATAAATAAGTCCTTAAGAAAAGATATCTTTTGTATCCCAGGGTCATCTTGAACTGATCCTCCTGCCTCTGCATCCCACCTCCCAGGGTTACAAGTGTACCTACTTACTCTGCCTCTGGGCACGCTTGTGCCTGATGCATTATGCATGGTGCCCCTTTCCCTCTAGCAACTCCTTCTAGGACACCCCCACTCTGGCCACCACACGGAGGACCAGTACAGCAGAGCACAGCCTCTCGCAAGGGCTCCCATGTCTACTCCTTCCCAGCAACCCCAAAATTCAAGAGCAGAGATTGTTTAAAAATAAATGTATTCTTATTTCAGTAGCATATAATCACATTTGAAAAATAAACACAGATTTGATCGAAAGAGGAATAAAGAACCTTGTCCCACAGCCCCAGCAGAGCCACTGTGGTTTCCCATCGTTACAGCTACAAGCAGCTGCTGCCCCTTCTCACCCGCTGCCACGTCGTATGCAGTGTCGTGTGTGAGCACGCTCATCGGCCCTTCCCTACACCCCTTAAGAGATGATCATGAGAAGTTACATAACTCCTCCTCATGTCTCTCTCACTTATTTCAGCCAGTTCCTTCACCATAATTATTCCTGCCCATTGATTGGTCAATTGATTGAGAGAGGATCTCATTATATATGTGTCACCCAGGCTAGCCTTGAATTCTCCACCCTATGCTTTGAGCATGCTAAGATTAAAGGCATATACCACCATGACCAGTTATTTTTGCCTTTTTAAAATTTCTTTTTTGAGATAGGATCTTTTTAAGTTGCCCATACTGGAACTCTTCATGTAGCCCAGGCTGGCTTTAAGGAACTCTCCATGTAGCCCAGGCTGACTTTAAACCTCAGTTCTCCTGCCGTGGCCACCCTAATGTAGGATATTGGTGTGTGCCACATCTAGCTTGGCTTATTTTTATTCTTTTCTTTAAAATAGTTATGGGGAAGCGGTCCCAGAGCAATTGGCTCAGTACTTTCTGCTCTTCCAGAGGATTTGAGGTCTGTTCCCCCCACCCCCCCACAATGGTGGCAACCTCCTGTAACTTCAGCTTTAAGGGGGTTCTGACACCTTCTTCTGGTCTCTGGGCACCTGCACTCATGTACACATACTCACACATAAGCACATATGAGTACACATAAGTAAAAATAAATCTTAAAAAAGGTTATGTGGTTCAAACTTGGTTTTTTTTTTTTTTTTTTTTTTTTGGTTTTTTGAGACAGGGTTTCTCTGTGTAGCCCTGGCTGTCCTGGAACTCACTCTGTAGACCAGGGTGGCCTCGAACTCAGAAATCTGCCTGCCTCTGCCTCCCAAGTGCTGGGATTAAAGGCGTGCGACACCACTGCCCAGCGTGGTTCAAACTTGTAATCCCAATACTTGCAAGGTTGAGGCAGGGGACTCACCATGAGTCCAGTGCAGGCTGGGCTATATAATGAGTACCAGGCCAGGACATGGAATCCCTATGGGGGGGGGGGGGGGAGTAGAAGACATCTCTAGTCAACTGAGCAAGAACAGAAGATGTGTTAAAAACAAATAAGGCTGCCTGATATTTTGATGGAATCAATGATTTGGCAGATGACAGGAAGCAGCAGATGTCTTATACAAGGGTGTCAGCCAGCTACTTGCTAAGGCACCAAACAAGTGGCTCAGCCATACTTGATGACTGGAGGGCGAGCAGGATTTGATTTTGTAGTGCTAAATCAAAGACTTGTTTGAAAATGCCAAAGCATTTTCTTCCAAAGAGAAGAGGGTGGAATGGCAGGGGTCCAAGTTTGGCTTGCCAGTCAATCTGTGTGAAACATGGCCACAGTGACATCCTGGATTTGGATGATGACTTAGAAGGTCTGGCCCTATGCAAACTACTCCAAGTAGGTACAGGGGTACACACAGTTCCTCCTGGCGACATGATGTTGTTGAATTGTCCTGTTAGAACCTGGTAGGCCAGAAAGGAAGTTGGCTGCAGGCAGGTCAGGTGGCTAAGAGGGTTTGGACCTAGCCAAGACTCTCCCATGGAGAAGAGGATGATCCCAGGAAGAGGCTTTGGGGTTGTCGTGTCCCTGGACATTTGAGTGGCCTCCATGAAGACTGATAGAGACCTGGTAAGAAACAGTACCTGCACTCTGGGGCTATGGGAGATCACGTGATCACCATGCTGCCCGTGTGGGCCATGCTTTCCTCAGGGCTTCTTTGCTAATCTGTCGGCTGAGCGTAGGCTTGGGAGGGAAGGCAAGGAAGAGGAGAGGAGCATCAGGGCAGCCCGGAGCTCGGCAAGCGTCAACATTTCCATGCCCAAGGCAGCAGGCACAGCATCACCTTAAACCTGCCCAGGCAGGTGTCAGGGAAGACATGGCTCAGGTTGTCAGGCAGCAAGGTGTGAGAGGGACACACAGGCTGCTGACTCCTGGGAGTGTGATCTTGGGGACAGGGCAGCACTGAGGTGCCTTGCTCCTGAGAAGCCAGTTGGACGGATGACCTTGCAGGAGTTTTCTGTCTCTGCCCTATACCAGCCCTCTGGGCCTGTGATGCCCAGCCTGGCTAGTTCTCCTGAGAGCCAGTGCCAGGGAAGGCAATACAATGTGGAAAGAAAGGGTGGCATAGGGGCAGGCCTCCTGGATGAGAACTGGTATCTGATGCTTCTGAATTGGAGTCCACATCTGTACTGGGAAGCAGAGACCCCAACTGTTTTACTCCATTGCTGAAGACTCCAAGCCTTCACTCCAATACGCCCACTATGGAAATGAGGGGCCTCCAGCTTTGAGATGTTCCCTAGGTAGAGCCAAGCCCATCTGCAGAGTGAACCAGAAGCAAAAGGAGACTAGTTGGCCCTAGAACCAGACACACAAGAGCAGCATGGTGCTTACTTAGTGATGGTCCAAGCTGGACACAAGCTGGATGTGGAAGGCATCTCATGTGGAAGGCATCTCGTACCTGACAGAAGGTACCCTCCTCTTGACCTTGCATCTAGCACCAGGGGCCAGCACAGGAAGGGACACCACCTTATCCCAGCCTTCTGCACTCTACAGGCTGCCCTGTTGTCTGGTATCTCTGTGATGGTCCTGAGCAGCCTGAAAGGTGGGAGGGAGGTTTCCTGGGCATAGGTTTCCTGGAGAGGTTCGAGCCACCATAGTCTGGGAGAGGATGCTCAGAGCTCCTCTCTGTTGCTGTCAAGGGATTGCGTCAGAGGCCCTGGAGCTGAGGAGTGGTCCCCAAGCCACCTGCTGCTGTTCTCCGTGACCGTGTAGTCCTGCAGGAGTCTGCTTTCTACACCATGCTGCCGAAGGCTCTTGGTGCTTGAGAGTCCCTGCATTCTCAGGTATCCCTGCTGGCAAAAGGGCGGCAGCCTCTGGCGTGTGAGAGTGAACAGGAAACAGGACTCTACAGAAGGACAAAAGAAGGTGTCAGGCCAGGCTGGGAGAGAGGACAGAGAGGAGCATGGCAGTGCTGGGGACCCTGGCATCCACATATTATATACTTTCTACTTAGTAGTCATCATGGTTTTCATATTGCATACACTACTGTGTACTACCCACACTTAGTAGCCATCACTACCAACAGGACCATCACAATGGTATGACGTACCTAAACTGGGTAACCCTTATGTGCTCATTAGCTTTTTGTCAGCTGGACACAGGGTAGGGTCATCCCATTTTATTTTGTTTTGTTTTGAAGACAGGGTCTCTCTACATAGTCTTGGTTACCCTGGAACCCACAGGGTAGACTAGGCTGGCCTCAAACTCAAGATCTGCCTTCCTCTGCCTCCCTACTGCTGACATTAAAGGCATGCTGGCTGAAGAGGGAACCTTAATTGCTGGGTTGCCATCTGATTCCTGGTAGGCAAGTCTGCAGGGACATTTTCTTGATTAGAGATTGGTGTGGGAGTGCCCAGCTCATTGTGGTTGGTGCATCCCTGGGCAGGTGGCCCTGGGTTGCATAAGAAAGCTGTCGGAGCAAGCTCTAGGGAGCACAGGCCAGCGAGGGTGTCCTCCATTACCCTTGCTTCAGTTCCTGCTGCCAGGTTCCTGCCTTCCATTCACAATGAACTGTGACCTGGAAGTGTAAGAGGGAGAAACAAACCTTTTCCCCCCACCCTGCTGGTCATGGTGTTTTATCACAGCAATGGAAAGCAAACTAAGATATCTTACCTTACCTTGTTTGGTAATGGAATCAAAGCTTATGAACAGACATGCAACAATTTAGGAAAGCCAAAGGGAAGCCATAAAGTATTTCCTTTAAGTGAAAATGTGCTAGTTCTACTCAGAATAAGGAAAACAAAACCAAAACAAAACAAAACAAAAAAACCCGCTTTGTATGCAGCTGCTCAATGCTGCGGTAAACTGAATCTTCCATTTGGCAACCCATGAGAGGAAAAAAGAAATCCATGTGGCAATGATAAATATCACATAAAACAATCAGATGTTAAATCTGTGGAGGAAAACAATACACACGGACACACATTCATATTCTGACACCAAACAGTGTTGTGCCCTGTCTGTCCTGAAACTCACTCTGTAGACCAGGCTGGCCTCGAACTCAGAAATCCGCCTGCCTCTGCTTCCCAAGTGCTGGGATTAAAGGTGTGCCACCACCACCGCCCGGCACATCCAGGGGTTTCAAAGGACAAAAATACTGGCTTGTTTCTGTCACTTTCTCTTCCAGATCATTTGAGTTCTTGCCCTAGGTCCCTCTTTGTATTTAGCCGTCAGTTCTGCCCTCCAATCCACCAATTCTCTCTTTACCTCTGTCTAGTCCATCCACTCCTTACACTGAGCTTCTCATTTCAAACATTTAATTTCCATTAGTTTTTTCTATATCGTTTTCAGAATTGTTGGATTTTGGTAGTTCTAGCTCTTCGTTGCTTTTCTCCTGCCTTCTTTTTCCCTTTCCTTTTCCTGTACTAGGCCTCAAACCCATGTTTGCTAACACTCTAACACTAGGGTAGACACCCCACCATCTGCCCTCTTGGTAACTTGGTTACCTGCATAAAAGCTACGCAGATCTGTGTCCAGACAGTTTTCCAGGAAGCGCCTCAATGGGAGGATGTGTCCCACTGGGGCTGTCCAGTCAGTCAGGAAGTCCTCCACGATGTGGTGGATGGCTGTAGGCCGAGGCAGGGGCCACTGTGCAGGACGGAACCGCATGTCTTGTTCTGTGGGAGGAGGGAGGCGTCAGGGCCAAGCCCTTGATGCTGGCACACCCCTTTACTCTCATGATTGCCTTCCTGTGGTGTTTCTGCCAGGCTGTGGTCAGCTTGGCCACCAGCCACTTTCATGTAGCTGGAGGAAGGGGAACTAGAGCTGCTGCCTGTGGTTTCTGAGTGCTCACATGGACCAGTGAGAACATAGGGTGCAGTTAGACTCATCCTGTTCTCTAAACGCCCAGCCCATAGGCCACTGGTCCAACACTGACCAGCCCTGGAAACCAGACTCTAGGAGGTGACCAATCCTAGTTGGCCAGTGTTTGGGCTGTCAACTACAGAACTACACTCCCCATTCCCCGCCTTCTGAAGCTGCCTCTGCCCTTGGGAATAATTCCCAGCTGGGCTACCTTTTTCTTTTTGTGGGACAGGGTCTCAAGAAGCCCTATTTCCCAGATGCTGAGATTATAGAGGGGTGTCTCATTACACTCAGCTCTGAGATAGGAGCTCACTATGTAGCCTAGGCTGGCCTAGAGCTCATGGCAAACCTGCCCAGACTCCTTAGCCCTGGGTTGACAAGCACCTGTTTGGAGGACCCTCTTCAACCTGAGGCCTTTCAAGCTCTGAATTGAAAGGCATGGTACCCAGGCTGTGCCCTTGGGCTGCTGGCAAACCATGTATATCCTCCTGTAGTCCTGTATGGACTGATTATCATCATCCCGTTTTGTAGACCTTGAAGCAAGGCTCGGAGAAGTTAAGTAAAATGGCCACAGTCAAACTGCTGTGAGTGCAGAACTGTGAATTTGGCCTGGCTTTTCTGTACTGTGTCCTTGTCTGGTTTATTATTACATTGTGTGGGCACACGTGTCACAGAGCCTGTGTGGAGGTCAGAGGACAAATCTGTGCAGTCAGTTCTCTTCTCCCACCTTTACGTGGGTCCCAGGGATTGAACCCAGGTCTCCAGGCTTCCACGGTAAGTGCCTCTACCCACTCAGTCATCTTACCTGCCCTCATTCATTTTTCTTAATACTCACCTGCAGCACCCTCCCCCCCCTTTTGAGGCACCACACCATGACAGCTCCCCTTTCACTACGTGGTGCCCAGAGACCATATGTGGCTTACTCGGGTCCCCTGGGTGCCCTCTGTCAGCTGCAGATGTTCTGAATGGCCTTGTGGTGACTGCTTTTTAGACAGAGGTGGTCTAAGAAGAGCCCTCTGAAGATGCTGAGCTCAGGGAGGGGGAGGATAGCTCACCGGTAGGGAGATGTCTGTAGTAGTAGATGACAGGGTGAAGGAAGTTAGACATCCAGGCATCTTCTATGTGTGCCACGGACCGGTCATAATAGAAGACGTCCTTCTCAGGCCCAGAGAAGTTTTTGCCATATTCCATGTTGATGACAAAGAGCCCATGCCGTGCCGTCCTCCCTGTGAGCATCTCCAGCTGAGCCAGCATCTGCATAGGGAACTCCTCCAGGTACTCAAATGCTGTAGCGTTCCTGTAGGTGGGACCAGGAGCACTCAGGATCAGGTACAGGTCCACCACAGGTGCAGTGCTGTGGACTGACCAGGCATCTCCCACCCTATAATACCACTGTGGCAACCGTGCCTTCTGTTCAACCTGAGAGCATGCCAGGGGCAAGGGTATTCCAGGATGAGGGCAAGTGGGGGAGAAGCTGATTTCTGTAGGTAGAGATGAGAGTAATGGGGTCAGGGAGGTCATCGGGCTTGAGTAAAGAAAGAATGGGGTGAATGTACACTTAAGAGGATGGAGAAGGGGAGCTGTTGGCCCCAGGGAAGTGGGGGGCAGGGACAACAGTCTGACTAGCCTTTTCAAAGGACAGCTGGCGACTACTGAGGGCAGAGTGAGTAAGCTGGGAGACCACTGGGCTATTGGGTGATGGGACTAAGATGCTGAGTAAGCCTGGGTCCTGGCAAGGGCACCTGATCTCGATAGCTCTGGCACGCATGGAAGGGGTGCTGAGGAGGAGGCAAGGTGATGTGCTAGGCTCCCGGCCTCCCAGTGTCCTGAACTTGGTGTTGAGCAGCCAGGGCTTTGGATCAAGGGGTGTCCTCTGACTTAGGAGTCTTCCTGTATCTCACCTGCCCTGTCTTCTGTAAAGTCCTCCCTTGCTCTCTCCTGACATGTCCTGCGCTATATCCTCAGGCTCTGTGTGTCCTGTGATTTGCCAGTAATCATTTTGATCTAAAAGGGCCAAGCAGATCCTTGCCTGAGGGGACTCTTATCTTCACCCTTCAATGCGGCAAGGGAATTATGCTCATTTTGTAGATAAGGCAAGAGATCGCAGAGCTTAAATAACTCCCCCAAAGCATACAGTAAGATGTCTACAGTCTGGGCTTTACATGTGAGCTGTCTCTGAGACCTTGTAGTATTTATCTCACTGACTTCCTCGTCAGGATAGATTAGCCTCTGCAGGCCTCCTTTGGACAGGAAACAACTGGGCAACTTAGCATGCAGAATAGTAGGGAAGCAAGGGGCAGGGTGTTTGGGTAAAGCAGGGTTGGGGGAGATGAAGTGGGAAGGACTACTCACTCCTTCAACAGAATGATGTCAGCCAGCACGCTGAACATCTGGTACAACCCAGAAGCCTCATTTACACGCCGAATGATGGAGCTGGTCAGCTGTGTGATGGGGTACTCTGTGGACGGCCAGGTGATGCCATGGTGCCGATGTTCCAGCAGCCGGTGGACAGCACGCACTGAAATGGCCAGAAGGAGGAAGGCCTGAGATTTTATCTTGGCTCAGTGGAGAGAGGCCCAGGCCTGGGAACAGTGGCACTGAGAGCTAAAAGTATAAGTCTATGTAGAGTATATACAGAGGAAGAGTATATACAGAGTATATATAGAGTACATACAGAGTATACATAGAGTATATACAAAGTATATGTAGAGTATACACAGTATACACAAAATATACAGAGTATACATAGAGTATAAACAGAGTATACAAAGTATATAGAGTATACATAGAGTATATACAGAGTATATGTAGAGTATACACAGTATATTCAAAGTATAGAGTATACATAGAGTATAAATAGTATACATAGAGTATATACAGAGTATACATAGGGTGTATACAGAGTATATGTAGGCTATATAAAAAAGTATATAAAGAATATACATGTCCAGATGGCAAATATTTCTTTTTTATAGTCACATACAATCAGGGACCCTGCTCCATTCTGTCTCTTGGGTATCAGCTTGAGTACAGGTTGGATGGATTTGGGTATGAATGGTCTACCCTTGCTTGAGGCTATCTGTACATGGAAGTTTCCTGCCAACAGTTATCCCTTACACTGATTGAATCCAACCCTGATACAGAACTTTCCATCCTCCTTGGAGGTCATCTCTAAGGCTTCATGGACATTCTGGCTACTTCTTTCTCAGCCCAAATTTACCTGTCCCTGTCTTGTTCTGAGATATCTTGTAGAAGGCAACTGTTGCCCAAGCTAGCAGTGAGGTGGTTTACTGTCCACCTGGGGCTGGTCTACCCCACCATGAAATGCGCCAACACAATTACTTGTTCTTTCAAAGTTAATAAAACACCCCAATGCAATGAGGCTGGGCCACAAACCAGCTGCTCATAAGAAAGGAGACAGCGACCAAGCTGAGTTTACAAGGTCATAGGAGCTGACCCTAGAGGGGCCTGGGAGGTCCCTGGAATGGAGAACAAGCCTGGCACCTCGAGAATGCAAGACATTTGCAGATGACAGGTGACAGCATACTGAGGCATGGGGGTGGAAGAGAAACCATGAATGAACAAACTCAGAAAGTGATGAGATTTCCTCAATGCTTTTGGTACCATAGAAGGAACCTGGGGTCTTGTACATGTTAGACAAGTGCTCTGTCACTAAGCTACACTCTAGCCCTTATCTTACTTTGAGACGGGTCTAAGTTGCCCAGGCTGGCCTTGGACTCATTATGTAGCTTTCCCTGCCAGCTGGAGAGGGTACTGAAGTGTAAACCCTGGGTCTGAGGTGACACAAGCCATTAGACTAAATGGAAACAGGAGGATGTGGACTCAAGGCCCTTAGGATTTGGTTGTGGTCCACAAAGCAGTAGCCAGGCTCTACAGCACTCACTCCATGGGCAAGAGGCTTCTCTAGAGACCACTAGTATCTACCACTGAGGAGATGTGAGCCTGCTAGGATCTCCCAGGAACACCTTTTTGCTTCCAAAGACACAGACTAGGGGACTGACTGCTGATCTCCAGGGTTGCTTAGATGAGTCCGCCTGCCAGGAGAGCCAAGGACGGATTCTCAAGCAGCAGCCAGCAGAGGCAGCTGCATCACAGTGCCCACTCTAACCTGGAAGCAGGGGCAAGATCTCCCCATACAGAAGGACATGAGGACCTATCAGTCTATGCTAAGTTTGCTACTCCCTCTTACTTATGCTACAAAGAAACTTATCGGGCTGGCGGGATGGCTTGGCAGGTAGGCAGGCTTCACCAGCCACCAAGCCTGAGTTCCATCCCCAGGTCCCATATTGTGGAAAAAGAAAACTGACTCCCAAAGGCTGTCTGTCCTCTGACCTTGAAACATATGCCAAGGCACATGTGTGACCCCAATAAGTGATAACAGATTTTGTGCTGTTTTGTGTTTTTCAACATTTTTACAATAAGCACCTGATTCTTTGCATCAAGATCTGTGCAGGGGCCCCTCCTCTGATCTCCATGTTGTCTGCCTTATTGTCTTCATGAAGAAAACATGGCACAAACCAGGTGTGGTAGTGTACATCTATAATCTCAGAACCAGGGAGGCTGAGGCAGGAGGATTGGGAGTTTGAGGGCAGCTTGGGCTATCACAGCCTGATCTGAACACAAACATTTTACTACTGTTACCTCTCGCCAGTTATTTTTCTCCCTGACCTCACTCAGCACTGGGGACCCTGGCCTGGGATTGAGGACACACAGAGCAACAACATTCAGGCCTCTGAGTGAAAGCTTCTCCTGGATTTCTGAGAACAAGGATAGACCCGACTCTCCATCCACTGAGGGCAAAGCAAGCCTGGCAAGCAAACTCCAGACCAAGCCGATGGCATCTGACCCCCCAAAAATGTGGGTGACAGCTAAACAGTCCACTCAGCTGCTTTGGTCCACTGCTTCCTCCATAGAGGGGAGAAAAGGGCAGGAGAGGCCGCCTTTTAAAAACCAGAAACCAAATCAAATGCAAGCAAATCTCTCTGGCCCTCAGCTGTTTCCTCAGGAAGAAACACAGGCTGTTCTGGCCAGAGGGCTCAGTGGGTCAAAGCGCTTGCTATGTATGCAAGCTGAAGAATGTGAGTTTGAACCCCAGAACTCATGGTGGAAGGAGGACCCGACTCCTGCAAGCTGTTGTCTGACCTCCACATGCACGCCATGGTACCTGCTCTGTGCACATGTGCGAGTGTGCATGGACATGGACACGGACACAACGGACACAACGGACACAACGGACACAACGGACACAACGGACGGACACACACACACACACACACACACACACACACACACACTATTATAATAAAAAAAGAGAAAAGAAAAGGCTTCCTTGCCACCACATGGTGCTGGTGGTTCTTCAGGGATGCATCTGCTCAGCCTCTAGAAGATACTCAACATGCAGCAACCTATTTCTTTCACTTTCTGTTTCTGTTTTTCCTTGACATCACAAAGAATCAGTTTCTGGTTGGGGATTATTCTCATGCAATTATCAAATCATCTTCATCATCAGCATCATCTTGATACCTGAACACAGGGCTTCAGGCACACTAAAAGCTCTGCCACTGTGCTGTGTCCTTAGTCCTCAAATTACTCAATTTTTTTTTTTTATTATACAGGCAAACATTATTATTATTATTATTTTGGTTTTTTGAGACAGAGTTTCTCTGTGCAGCCCTAGCTGTTCTGGAACTCACTCTGTAGACCAGGCTGGCCTCAAACTCAGAAATCCGCCTGTTTCCACCTCCCAAGTGCTGGGATTAAAGGGGTGCGCCACCACTGCCCGGCACAGGCAAACATTATTAAGACAGTGACATATTTACTACTGAAAGTCTTGCATGAAGAACTGACATAATCAATTAGAACTTTCACTGAGGCGTTCCCACACCCTGGGTGCATGAGCTGCTTCCTGGGTACACACACTGAAGGGTACTACCTTATTTAGCCCCGCGAGACTGGCACAGCTTAGATTACTCATCCCCTTGAACACACTTTTTAACTGCATGGGACTGAGCATGTCACAGCCACCCTTAGAGGTATCCACTATCATGCTTCCTTTAGGTGGATCTGCAGACCATGAAAACATCCCTTTGATGCCTTTGGAAGTCAGGAGCCCTGGGACAGTGGTCCTTTAGCCAGGCTTACCTGTGTATCGGAATCCATGGATGAAGCCGCCAGCGGATTTCCGGTAGTCCACTGAGTGGCTGGCAGTCCCTAGGATGAAGAGACCCCGGCTTCCTTTGGATTCATAACTGGCTTTGATCAGTGGGTACTTCTTGCCGAACTCAGTCCCTGAGGAGATTCTGAGGGACCTGCCAGTGAGAAGGGTTGTTAGAAACAAGAGCTTCTGGGGACAACGTCCCTGGCACCCTCCTCCTGCATTTCTGAGGTGCTCTCCTGAAGCCTACCATGTCCCCAGGGGAGCCTGAAGGTGTTGCTGAGGGGTCCCTACATCCACCTCACAACCAACTCACTGGTTGAAAATGGAGAAGTCAAACTTCCAGCCCAGACAGCGGATAACACGGTCGTAGGCCACCCGCATGGCAAAGTTGTCATTGTCATCCTGGGGGAGGAGAATGGAGTCGGCACTCTGGTTGCTGTTATCCTCCAGGAGGAACTTCAGGGTGATGTGGAACTTGCCCTTGCTGTCCTTCACGAGGGCCAGATCCTCCAGGTCTGATTCCAGGAGCCCGTCTAGTGATTTCAGCTGGTAGGTGTCCAGCAGGCCATTGTTGATGGCTCTGGGGCCCCACAAACAGGCAAGAGAAGAAAGAGGATCAGGAGGGCTGTCTGGTGCAGGTGAGGATGGGGAAGCTCCCCCACTTGAGGCTGTCTAACCCAAGGGAAGCTTCATCCCCATAGAGGTAACACCAGGAGGTTGTGTTCCATTTTTTTTTTTCCTCTTCTTTTTTTTTGGTAAAGATAAGGTCCTAATGAGGCCCATGCTCAAATCCACTAAAGTAGCCAAGGATGACTCTGGGCTCTCATCCTCAAGCCTCTACCGTCTGAGTGCTGAGAGGAGACTACAGGTGTGTGTCAGCTCACCTTGCTTACGTGGAGCAGGGGACTGAACCCAGGGCTTTAGTACGTGGGAGTCAAGCACTCACTGGGCCCCAGTGGTAGATCGTTAAGAGGTGGAGCCTAGTGGCAGATCACTGGGTAATGTCCTCAGAAGCGTTAGAGACTAAGGCAGTTCTGTTGGGACCCCCTGTAAGTTCCAGGTAGAGGTTTGCTATAGAAGGAAGCCCGACCTCCCCCTTGTTCTGTCTTCCCATCCTGTATGCAACCTTGCTGTCTGACATACGTGCCTGCTGCTGTGATAGCGTCTGCTATGGGGTGCTGATGAGAGAGGAACAGAATGCTAGACTTAGCCTCTGAAATCACGAACTCAGCCACTGGCATTTTCTTATAGTATCAAGAAACAGATTAGTGCGGGATGTATGGTACAGAATACGTAAGCAGAGATGTAGCATACCTGACGTCTCCGACATAGTGGGTGGCCCAGGAGAGCCGAACCCGGGAACGGCTCAGCATGTGGACAAAGTTAGTGACACCCAAGATGTTTTCTGCTGTCTCGAAGGCTGAATTCCCATGGCCCAGGATCAACACGCTCTGACCCACAAAGTCTTCAGGGTCCACAGACACAGACTCATACCCCTCCACATACTCAGAACCAGGGAAGTCAACCAGCTTGGGGACTGCCAAACCGGTGGCTACAAGAAGGACGCTGCAGGTGGGAACACAGAAAGAGTTGTATGGTCACTTGGCAGGGATCTCCTTGCCTCATCCCGACTCCAGGCTCCTCAAAGACACGCCCATTCAGATGTTTTACCCATTCACTCTTCCATTTACTGACCCATGCCAGTGTGCCTCTCTCCAAGCTAGCCACAGTCCTTCATGCTTTACCGGAAAGATACCATACCTGGGGATTAAGTTTGCTCGTTGATATTATGATAAACCAAAACCATCTCCTTTAATTTTTAACACAGCAGTGAGGTCAGTTTTCCCCAGGGGGATGCACTCTACCCTGGCATTCGGGTTCCTCTTGTGACTGGCAAGCCAGGCACTCACATCTACCCACACTGTGCTGGTGCGTTTATCTTATCTATTCCTCAATCTTCCCACTCCCGAGCTGGTATCCCCTGGCCTGTTTCACGGGGGAGAAGACATGGGGTCCTATGGGTCCGGGCATCAGAACTCTTCAAAGGAGAAGAGTCACAATCTGAGCACAGAAGGGCCAAAGTCCCATTGAGACGTGAGCTTGATATGCAGCTTGGGCTAGACTTGGATCTGACAATCCTCTTGCCTCAGTCTCCCTAACGCTGGGGTTACAGGCCATCATGCCTAGTTCTTTGTGCTGGTGGGGATAATAATGGGGTGGATTTTGCAGACGGCAGAATGGTTTGGCTACACGGGATGCATACAGCAAACACACCTTTGTTTTCCGACCCCTCTCCTCTCTGCTCCTCACTGCCTTCTACTCCAGTGAAGCTACCTAAAATCCAAGAGTCCCAGTCAAGACAAGACAACCACCGCCCCCCCCCTTTTTTTTTTTTTTTTTGAGCTACAGGAACAGACTAACACTAGTTATACACTTGTCTGGAGCCAGGAATGAAGCTGACAGCCAAGGAGGGAGTATGGCGTAGCAGATAGAGCACAGGCTTAGGTGTTAGCAACATTCTAGCCCAATTTAGTCCCACCATGTTAGTGGTAAGGCACGGCTTGTTGACCAAGGTCTTCAGAGCAGAGGGTCAGATCTATGCCTGCTAAATGAGTACTGGAGAACATCTTTCCTAGGTTTCGTGTGAGGACTGAACAAGTTTGAGGTGCTCACATAATGTCTCCTAAACCAAAACAAGGTACCACCCGTATCTGGAAGCCATGCTTGTTGGGCCCCTTGCTCTGGTTCTGTTCTGAAATCCCACTGGCTAGTGTCTAATGTTGCCTGGAAAGTTCACCCTGCTTGTCTCAGCGTGGGCTTTGGGGATACTTATTTTAGGAAACTATCAGCTGTGTCCAACCCGTGGTCTCTGGGCCACACGGGATCCAGGATAGCTATGATTATGGCGCAACAAAACTTACAAACGTACTTAAAATATGAGCTTTGTGTATATGTGTGTTTCATTACTTGATTGCACGGTTTTAGAACTTGAGTCCTGTGGATGAGAATGTAGTGTGGTAGTGTTAAAAGGCTGGATCTTCCTGCAAGGGCTGTTGGGTACAAGCTATGCTCACGTACGGTACCCAACACCAGAGGGTCATGGTGAAGGCAATAGAGCTTGGCAAATCCTAGAGGATAAATTGCTAGATTTTTCCAAACATACTCAGCCACATCTTGGTAAGGACGCACCTTTAAAAAATTCTGGCTGTACCAAACCTTGGCACTGAGCCCCACTGGGGGCAAGGAGTGTAACTGGTAGCCCCTTTCTCTCATTCTTTCCGATCTCGAGGCCAATCCAGCTGTATCCTGAGACTCCTTACCTGCACTGGTAAACCTGGTCCTTCTGGTCCGTCAGAATGAAGTAATGGCCGTTCCAGGCTTGTGGATCCTTGTCCAGAGTCACATGGGTGATGTTTGTGTTGTATAACACATGGAGCCCCAGGCGCTGTGCGAAGTCAGCCAGGTAAAGGACCATGTCGCTGGCGTCGGGGAAGTAAGCCTGCGAGTAGTGTCTGAAGAGCAGGTGTGGGTCGTCGCTGAGCAGAGAGTTCCAGTCGTGGCGGAGATTGAACTCAGCGTTGGCCTTGCCCGTGTGCCGCTTGTTGATGCTGATGAGCTTGCGGTGGCGCGGGTAGCGAGTGAAGAAGCTGCCAGGTGCGGACTCGCGTTCGAATACCTTGTAGTCCCTGCCGGCTCGATGCAGGAGGGCGGCCATCTGTAGGCCGGCAGGACCGGCGCCCAGCACGCAGTAGTCCCGGTGCGGACGGGAGCACACTGCCAGGTGCAAGGCTAGGGCCACCAGCAGCCCCGAGGGACCCATCCTGCGGCACAGGAGAGGAGAGGACTCGCACCTCGTGGCTGGCAGCTGGTGACAGCCGGCTATCCCGAGGAACGAGAAACCAGGCGCTTGAGCCTCCCAGGGATCTGGAGCAGGGCCAGGACTGAACCCCAGGACCTAGGGGCTCATCTATCCCCGTCTCCATCCCTTCCAGGTAGGATCAAGGGCCCACAGGAATTCGGAACCCCCCAGCTCATCTCCATGGTCCTCTTTCCCAGGGCGTCAGACTCCCTTATTGTCATGGTAACTTCCACCCCAAGGGAGAGACAGTTTCCCCTATTTCCACGCATTCTGGATGTGCCCTGCATTTTGGGAGGGGATCTTCCCAGGTGGACCCTTCAGAGGCTCTAGTCTGTCTACCCTATGGGGGGAAACCTGAAGGAGGTGTGGTCTCTAAGGCCCCGCCCCAGCCCCCCGGATCACGTGAGGATGCCCCGGCACACCTGCCGGCCTCGGTCTCCGCTATCCCGCACTGCTTCTGGCGCGTGCGCGGTGCCCAGGCTGAGCTTCCGACCCTCACGCTGCCGCCACCGGTGGCCCAGCGATGCTCCCACCGCAGGCTGCAGTGGAGGGAAGCTTGGGTTGACTGGCGCCACAGCGGCCACGCCTCTCCCCACTCCGGACCAATAGCAGGGGGCGGGTCACGTGTGCCACGCGCAGCACGCTGGGACTGGTGGGACAGCCGGGGCGGGAGTGGCACGCACGTGCTGTGAGCGCTGTTTCTGAGGGTAGAGGTGCCCCGGGGAATAGCAGGTCCATGATGGGACACCCGCCCTTCCTTTTGATTCGTACTAATCCTTGTGCTAGAGATGAGAGATTTTTGGAGAAAATCTTGGCATTTATATCCCTTTATTAACTGTAAAAGACTGAAACTAATTGGCCAGTCAGTTTTGTGGGACTGAGGAGTATGAGGCCAAGACAGATGAATGAATTGTCTTAGTTCAGTTGTCTGAAGGGTGGGCAAGGGAAGCGTTTCCTAGCACCTTGTAACTGACTGGTCAATAAAAAGTGACGTTTGCATAAACAAAGATAAGCTAAGTGGATTTTGAGAAAATAGTGGTTCACTCTTGTAAGCCCAGCAATTGTGAGATTGAGGCAAAAGGACTGTGAGATCCTGCTTCAAAATCCTCAAACCAGAGGCTCAAACTGCAGCCCTGTGTAGGAAGGATTTCCAAGAAGGCTGGCTCCTTGGAAAGACTTATTCACCTGGTTAGAATACTGTGTGCCTGTTGGAGGGAAGGACTGCGACCTTCACAAGGTGATGGAGGGTTCTTAGGAAAAACATCTGGGAAGGACTTTTCCAGCTTTGCGTGGCTGGAGCTGCTTTCCATTAAAAGGGAGCTGAGCTTCTGGAAGCCTATTTGGAACCCCACCCACATGCAGTTTCCCTCATTTGCCTTTAGAAATTTACACCTTTCTGATTGTCCTGGTGAAAAGAAGCACACCCAGAAATGCTGTTTTCTTTAGAGCCTGCTTCAAAAAAGAACCCAAGCCCATAGGAGGTTTAATCTGAAGCTATCCTGCCTAGACAAGGTATCTCACCAAAAATAAAGCAGAACATTTCACTGTGGAGATGGTTGGGTACCAAATGGAACTAGAAAGTTGGTCTGCCTCTGGTGCTGGAAAGGAAATGCTGGTCAGGACCCCCAAGCCTGGCTGAGGTGCTGCAGGGTTCCCAACCATTTACCTACAGCCCACAGTCACAGGAGCTTCTTGTAGGTGGATTGGACCAATCCTGCAAGAGGTCTGGGTTCTGGTCCACTCCTGAAGCCCAAGACATTCGTCACACTATATGTTCTTTGCACTACTCTACTTTGAGACGCTCAGAAACTACCGAGGTTTCTGCTCAGCTTTTTAACACCCAAGGATGAAGCCCAGCATCTTCTGCTGGCTTTTTTAAGTTCAACTGTTGCTGAAACTTGGCTCTTTAGGAAGGCAATCCCAACTGTTTCCTTATCTACACAGCTCTGCTCCCACTTACACTCCAGTGAAGGGGCAGGTGAGAATGCCCAGGGTAATTACCTGGGTGGGACAATTACTGAAGTGTTCAGAAGGCAACCAATTCACAAAGCCTTTAAACAAGTTCTTATGTGACACATTGCTTTGTGCAGACTGCCTAGAGACTTTCTCCATCCTAGGTCAACCTTGTAAGCCATTAGAATCTCAACCCAATAGACCCTCTGAAGACCTTCCTTCCTCAAGGGGCACCTCCCAATCACACCCTGCCCTTGGAGACAGCACTGAAGGCACACCTAGGTCATGCTAGAGAAAAAGCATGGTTCAAACTTCCTAAGGCTGGGGCACTTTAATACAGTTACTCAGGCTATGGTGACCCCAACTGAAATTATTTGATTGTTACTTTGTATCTGTGATCATCACTGTTGTGAATCACAATGTAAACATGTTTCCCATGGTCTTAGGCAACCTCTGTGAAAGTCATTTAACCCCCAAAGAGGTTACGACCCACAGGCTGAGAACCACTAGGTACCAGGACTTCTTGTGAGGGCTCTCCCTCCTAAGGCATCTCAAACTGCATGAAAGGACCTGTCATGGGGTCCTGAAGCTAACATCAAGGCCTTCACCCTCCATAGAGTGCAGTTCTCAGTGCTCCAGCAGTGACAGAACCAGTCAGCAGCAGCCACGAGGCCACACAAACTGCAGGCTCTGGTCTCCTTCTCCCAGGGGCTGCTGGGAGAAGGAAGGGCTGCAGATCACAATGGGCGCACAGGACGAAGGAAGAAACCAAAAGGATTTAAATTTTATTTCATCTGCTAGAGAACAGGAGCTGGACACACGCTGCTTAAGCACAGCTGGGTGCATCACACGCAGGCACCAGGCGAACTCAAGTTTCTTCCTCTGAAAGAAAAATAATGAAGAGAAATAAACCTCACCCCATGATGTGATGTATCCTTTCCTTCTGGACCTTGAAGAAACCTGAGTGCGGAAGGCCTCCTCTTTGCTGAGCCCTCCTAACCCCTGCAGGGCTCACTAGCTTTCTGTAGCCACCAGTGAGGCTTTCAGGTAGTCTAACTGACCATAAGGCCTTGGTTTCTCTCAAAGCCACCCATGCCTTCTCTTGATGCTCTCCTTGGCACCCTTTGCTCATCTGGAGTGCCACCCATCCCACATGAAGTTCCAGGGAGTTCTCCATGTGCTGCCAAGGTGAAGGTGACTACAGAGCTAGCCTGGCTGTCTCACCAGCCCTCAAACCACACCAGGTTTAGAGGCCTGCTCTGCCTACCTTCCTCTTCCTCCTCTTCTTCCTCCTCATCCTCTTCATCCTCCTCAGAGCTGAAGGTGCCATCTGGCAAGCTGTAGACTCGGATGACCTGCTTGTTGGGGTCCTTGAGGATGAGGTACTTGCCCTCCTCCAGCTTCATGCAGATATCAATGACGCAGCGCAGGATGCCCCAGGCATTCTCCACACTCAGGTTGATCTGGCTGGCAAACTCATTGGGCTTAAACTGCTGGGTGCCTAGGATGACATGGCGTGAGGAATCCTTTACGTGGTACCGGGACACATACCTGTTTGGGAGAAGAATGGGTGGTCATATTAGGCCATACAGAGAGACAGCAAAGCCTGGGGTCAGTACCAGGGTAATGCCTGGTCTGTTCTTTTCCTAAAGCAGTCTTTGATCCAGGCCCACCCCAGCACCCACACAGGAGTCTCACCCGAGCTTCAAGTACTCAGATCCGGCCAGCAAAGCACAGCAGGTCCATCGTGCCAACTTGTAGCTGTTGTTCTTCAGTTCAGTGGCGATGACAGCCCCACGCTGAGAGTCCAGCTTCTGACGCCAGTCAACGCCATTACAATGCTGCACAAGAAAGCTGGTTAGTGGTGATGGTAGCACCTCCCATGGGGGCCCAGGGCCTCCTATGGAAGACAGGGACCACCATACAGGGAAGAGTATGTCTGAGTCAGAGGTAGACTGGTAACCCAAGAACAAAGACACAGCCATCTTTGTACAGCAGCCCCTCAACCAATGGTGAAGAGTGACATGGTACAACTCAGTGGCACGCGTGCTGTGTGGTGAAAAGGGGCTTCACACTGTGACACGGTAAACACAGAGGATGGTCAGAATCTGAGGGGCAGGTAGGCCAGCCTGAGGTGGGGCCAAGGGCAGGAACCCAGCACCTGATGCTTCACGGGCATACCGACTTCCAGATGTGGGGACTAAGGCAGTTCAAGGTAATATGGTAGGGAGTCCCCACCATTCCAAGAACAGCAGCTAACAGATTCTGTTTCCCTTAAAATTTGCCAGAGTACTGTCACACTGAAGAGCCCTGACACCATCTTGGGAACAATTACATGTAGAGAGAACTGAACAGGGTGGACAGTGGTCAGACAGAAGATAGATACCAAATAACAGGCACAGGAAGAGAGACTCCCTTAGCAGACTCCCAGATGGAGTAAGAAGATAATGAATAAGCACCAGAGTGAGACGAGAGCTGCCTGGGTTCCTGGACTGCAGTGAGCAGGAGCTAAAAAAGGAACAGTGGCGGGGTGAAGGGGTGTCTGAAAACTGGCAAGGAACAGGGACTTCAGCTGGACCACTGTAAGGACCTGACTTCTGCAACACCCAGAATGAATTGTCAACAGACTTTCTTCTGGAACACACTCCATTCTACAGACATGATCATTGCTACAAACCCACAACATGCTGGACATCTGACCACTAAAGCCCAGTTGTAGGTGCTGTTTGAAGCCAGTAAGTTTCTTGTCATGAGTTTGTGAGGCACGAGAACACCGAAGTACTCTGGGACATAAGATGCATGGGGGACTTATCCTAAGGGTCCACCAGGGCAACCCCCCCTCATGAGTGGGGGAGGGGAGGGATGTGAAGAAACACAGTCACCAGAGTACAAGTCTAGAAGGCCACTGGCCCCAAGACAATGGCTCCCTAAGCTATACCTTGATAGCAAGCCAATTATCACAGGTTGCCTGGGCTGCAGAGCTGTCCTTACCAGTATTCTTTATCCTGGGCAGGGGCAACAGCTACCTCTGTGCCCTTTGCTTTAATACAGGGCACCACGCACAAAGCCAGGGAGAAAGGATGGCGCCTGACCTGACGGTCCTGCAGCACTGGAAATGGACAATGGAAAGAGGACTGTGTGTGCGTGTTTGTCCAGATCTTAGTCTTTGGAGGTCAGCAGTGACAGAGCTGGATCAAGATCATAAGGTGGCAGTGAGGCTGAGTAAAGAAAGAGTTCAGAGTGACTGTGCTGCCAAAGATGAGGTGAGCTCAAGATCAGATGTGCAGACCACAGCAGCCAACAGGAATCAGAATGAATAGACTGAAGCACTGAAGACAGTGAAGTAGCAACCTTACTTATACTCTTCTACTCTGTCAGCACTGACTGAAACTTGAGCTATCCCTGCACCCACAATGGTTGTGTGAGTACCCAACAGGAATGAGCCAGCTTACTCCAGCCCACCCCACTACACACTGTGGGAACACAGCTGAGATGGTGCCTCACCCTGGAGTCCCATTCATTGAGCGTCTTGATGTTGATGAAGGACACTTCCCCATTGGCCCCAGTCATGACGCCATCATGTTCACAGCGGACAATAAGGTCAATGTCCTCTCCAAGCTTCCACCTGCGGTAACTACAAGGACAGCAAGGCTCACTAACTACAAGACCCATCTTTGGATGGACCACCACGGAAAGCACAGGACGGGGCCCGTGCTCCACTCCTGGTCACACCCTAAGAGCCTAGCTGACTGGTTTCCAATCCTGGTCACACTGTTCTCCCCTTTCTTCCCCCAACCCCTGTTCCCTCCAGAGCTGACATACCGGTAAGCAACCGAGGCGATCTCATTCTTATCCATGTCGTCCTCCACAAATGGGTTTGGGTTGGGGAAATTGTATCTTTCTCTCCCCTGCACAAGTGACAAAGCTTTCAGGAGCTGGGGTTGATTTCAAGTCAGCAGACCCAGCATTGCTTTTGATGGCCCTGGCTAGGTGCTTCTGTCCTTGAGGGTGTAAGCTCACTGTGTATTAAGGACCAAGCCTAACACATTCCACAAAGCCACCATGCCACTCCCTGCTTCCCTTCTCGCTACAGGTAGATTGCTGAGCTAACAGAACAGTAAGCAATACCCTTCCTCCTTCTTCCCCCATCACGGTTAGAGGTGGAACTACCGTTCAATGCCACATCCTCAAGGCAAGGACAGCGTTTTATCCAAAGGCATTCCACAGCCCGTCTGTGACACGGGCATTACTAGTTCCTCCACAGAGAGGAAATATGCCTGAGCTCACAGACCTTTTCGTGGCTTGGATCCCTGCTACCAGGAGGGGGCGTGCTCGGGCAACCTCATACCATCATCTAGTGCAGAGCAGAGGTTCAGCAGCAGGGACCTAACCCAGCAAGGGGTGCCATCTGCACCTGTGTACTCACCATTCTCAGGCACTGCTGGGAGAAGTTGTGGTTGATGTAGGTGGCCTCCATGGCCAGGTTCCGGGGTGAGTTGAAAGAATTGCCTTCATCTTGAGGGGGCTCATTGGCTGTCTCACTCACAGTCAGGAGGTCTGGAAAAGCCCAAGCATGAATGTCACATACTCACATAGCCAAGAGCCACCACTGGCAGTGTGCACAGCAGCATGGGGAGATGTATGGACCTAGATTATAGGGACCCATCTTCAAAGAACTGCCTTCTGCTGACAGAGGACTCCCCCAGGGTATGGCATGCACAGGGAGGTGGGTGGCTCATGGAAAACCTTAGGTGTGACCCAAAAACACCAGTCACATAGTAAGAAAAGCCAGTCGTTCCTTCTCATTCTTTCTGGATTCCTCAAGAGAATGTGTCTCTCTTGGCATTTTAACAAATGAGGATTGAGACTCAAACAGAATCAGACTGCTTTGCTTTCAAGCTGCAATTCTGTGAGTGACTCACTGACAGTGTGTATATACACACACGTCATAAAATATATGCATTTTTCTGTATAGTTCATAACTGGGAAGCGGAAGAGGAGGAAGAAGAGAGGAAGTAAGAAGATAGTTTTATGCATATAACACACAGCCGCAGTGGTGGTGTGAGGGCTCAGAGCTCAAGTCCACAGAAGCACTGCAGTGGTCTCTTTGATTGACTCTAGAGGTCGGGAGGGCTCAACACACTGCTCATTCTTAAGTAATTACTCTGAACTGACAACAACCATGCCTACCAAAGTCAGAGTTGTCCCTCTTGTCAAAGAAGAGTTTAGATCCGACTCTCTGGACGACAATGTCCCAGGAGTACACAGAGCGGGTGCAGCTCATCAGGGTGGCCAGGATGGCATCAGTGGCAAACACATTGCCCTGTGTTTTTGCCAGCTGAAAGGAGGGAGAGAGACAAGAGAGTGAAGTGAGGACGCTGAGGTCACTTGGGAAGGAAGATACCCGCCGGTCACCTGAAAAGGCTTGCAGTAAATGGGCTGGGCAAGGCTGCTCAGTCACTGTAGCAGGCTATGGTGGAAGCATGGGCCACGCCCCACTCACTAGTTTCCAGCCGAGCCACCTCTCTACCTTTGTAGGTAAGAAAGCTAAGGCTCCAGGGTAGCAAAGTCAGTTTGACAGAGCTGGAGTTTGGGCATGCCCCTGCTCAACATATGTAAGTTTTAAGTGTACCCACTTGCATTAAATTCTAAGTATGATCCTCATCTACGGGCTGGCTCTGTGGGGTCTCACCAGCCAACTCACCACATGTTCAGGGAAAGTATGTGTCTGATAAACACGTATGCCTTCTCTTTGCCAGGTTCCTCAAACGATAGTGCAACAACTGCTTATGCAATAATACCCAGTGTCTTAGGTGCTGTGAGCAATCCAGAAGGGTCTGAAACATGGAAGATTGCTAGGGCTGACAGCTAAGTCACATCACTGGTACTGGAGCACCCATGGCTTTTGGTATCCATGCGGTGGTCCTGAATCAGACTCTGAATACTGAGGGACACCTGCACATCTCATGCCCTGTTCTTTCTGAGGCCTCGGCAACATTCACAAAAGAGGGCCAAGGGTGCACACCTTCCGGATGACAGGGTCGTCTGTGGTGGTGACGGTGTGAAAGATACGCTTGATGCTCCGCAGAGGCTTCTCACTCCTCGTGGTGATGCGGTCGAAGGCTTTGTCGTAATACTCTAGTGCCCCGCAGCACTCGCTGAGGGAAGAGGGGAAAATCAGAGATTTCTGCCCTACCTCTGCCATGGATCACAAGTTGTATCTATTGGGCATGCCTGGCATTGCAGGCTACATGTCTGAATCCCAGGATTAGGGAAGCAGATGCAGGAGGATGGCAAATTTAAATCTCAGCTACACAGAAAGGCATTAATGTCTCTGAAAAAGAGACAAATCTTTAGTGCTAGTTTAGTTTCCTGTCTTTGTAGCTCCCAATGTTTGTCTGTAGAACACAGGGAAAGACCATACATACATACATACATACATACATTGAACCTTCCCTGGGAAACTGAGCCCATTACACAGGTGCCCAGATGGCTGGACTTCTGGGCTGAAGCTCAGTGGCTTAGCTCTATGACCTGGCACGCTGGTATACAACAAGGCTGCACAAAATGGAGTCTCCTGAACATCGGTCATACCTCTCCTGCCCCAAGAGCTTAGGACTAACCTACTGTGCTTTATTTGGGATGCCAAGAATAGAAAGAAACTGAGACTTTTTGTAAACTTAATGCATTTTCTTAGTGGGTCTTGATTTTCAAAAACATACCTACTGCCGGGCAGTGGTGGCGCATGCCTTTAATCCCAGCACTTGGGAGGCAGGCGGATTTCTGAGTTCGAGGCCAGCCTGGTCTACAGAGTGAGTTCCAGGACAGCCAGGGCTACATAGAGAAGCCCTGTCTCAAAAACAAACAAACAAACAAACAAACAAACAACCCATACCTAGTAGTCCAGAGCACTGTAAGTGGCCTCAAATCTGCTTTGGAGTTGGAGTTGCTAGGACTTAAGGAGACATGCTCAAAAGTGTGGGTACCAGGGAAGAAGCTACTCACATGTCTTGAGGCTCTGACACTTCCAAGTAGCGCATCTTCATCAGCTGAGGGAAGTCCATCTCCTCCTTCACCTCCCAGTCACTGCGAACTTCAACAGAGGAGTCTCGGGGTTTCTGCAGAGGAAACACAGGAAGATCTTCATATCCTACGCAAACAGAAATGACAGAGTCCCACGGGGAGGACTTTGACTCAATCATTATGGTCCTGGCTGTCTTTTTTTTAAATTTATTTTTGTTTACTGTATTTATTTTATGTATGAGTGCTCTGCTGCATGTACCCCTGTGTGCCAGATGAGGACATCAGATCATGAACCACCACATGGTGCTGGGAATTGAACGCAGGACCTCTGGAAGAGCAGTCAGCGCTCTTAAAAGCTGCGCCATCTCTCTAGCCCGGTCCTGGCTGTTTTTAAGCAGGGTCTGTGACTTGTGGCAGCTCAGAGAAGGAAGAGGAAACTCAGCACGGGGCTTCTCAGGGTGTCAAGCACATGCCTGACACAACAAGCAGCTAACTCGAAGGCACCTTCAGTTCTAGCACCCCTACAGCACTCAGGAGGAAGCTGAGTTTCTGAGCGTGAAAGAAAGGCAGCCGCTTTGCTGCGGGCAATACTTCTAGCCCAACTCCACCTTTGCTCATGTCTGTTATGCTCACAGCTCCCACAAAGATAGCAGTGTTATTCCTAACAGTGCCAAAGTAGAAAGGAAATGTGGCAACCCATACAAGGAACCATCTTGGGCAAAAAGGTGTCAGTATAGTTGATTCCATGTCTGCAAGTTTTACACCTGAGGTCTGTACCCAGTCACATGTAAACTGAGAATACTGGGATGCTTGGTGTGCTGAAAACCCTGCCCACCAGGTACCTGACAGAGGATCACCTGAGCTTAAAAATGATACTTCCAGTGCCGGGCAGTGGTGGCGCACGCCTTTAATCCCAGCACTTGAGAGGTAGAGGCAGGCGGATTTCTGAGTTCGAGGCCAGCCTGGTCTACAAAGTGAGTTCCAGGACAGCCAGGGCTACACAGAGAAACCCTGTCTCGAAACCCCCCCCCCCCCAAAAAAAGATACTTCCAACCCATAAAAGCAATCCAGAGGCGGGCTAAAGTCCATGATGGGACGCATGTAAGATGCATGCAGAGAAAGTCAGTGCACACAAATATTGATCTCTGAAGGTGCTTGGAACGAATCCTTAAGAAACATGAAAAGTGAAAAGATTGTACTAACACAGGCCTCTATAGGGACAGATCTTAAAAGCGGCACACTAAATAAAGGGCACACATTATGATTCCATTCTACATAAAATGGCGTGCATCAGAGAAATCTGGAGACAGCAAAGAGCAGTGTTGGCTAGGACTGAGAATTACAGAACATACCTATGGCCACAAGGTTTCTTTATACGCATATGGTGGCTGACAGACCATGCAACTGTACAGTATGACTCCTATCTCTGAGGGTAAAAGAAAACAAACCCATTCAATTTCTAACAGAGTCCCAATATGGACACACTACCTGAGACTTCTGGTCCCATTTTTGCCTCACTCCAAATTGCTTCTGGAATTTTTTCTGCAAGCGAATTCGTTCTCTGAAAAGACAAAATGCTTTCAGTGTTGGCTTCTAGCTGAATCGCAGTATCTTTCCTGGCTGCTACCAGGATAAAAAATGGGGGCTTAGATGCAGAGACCATGCAGGCACACACTGGGGATGTGAGCAGAGACACAATACTGATACCAACCAGCATTCAGCCCAGTTACTCTCAAGGCAGCCCTGGCTAAGGTGTGGTGACTGATGTGCTCAGCCCCACGGGCCCACAGGATAAAGCATAAATGGTGCAGCCTGGAACCTGGCATCCAGAATCTAGAAGCCTTAGAGTCACTTCAACTTTATCTATGGTTTTACAGCATAAATGTCCGCCTCAGCCACCCCCTGCCCGTCTGCCATTACCCAGTCTTGGACAGTGATAGGTTAGGAGGTTTTGGCTTCTTTTGCAATAGTGACAGATAGCTAATCCCCGCCCTGGCTCTGTGATCTCTGAATACAGCCCATTTGGGAACATGCCTTTACCTTGGCAGGAAGGGATGCTCACCTCTCTTTCTGCTTGGCACTCTTGGGCAGTGTCTGTAGGTTGAACTGCACCATGTTCCTCCGATCTTTGTCTCTGCGGAGGTTCCGCTACAGAGTAGGAAGAGACCAGTTAACCCCTTGGAGACAAGGTTTATGATATCTTGAGAGTAAGTTCAGGATGTGAAGTTCTAATTTCACATCTCTTCACTTTTACTCTATAGCATCTACAGAATTTGGGCTAAGAGAAGCACTTGTGTTAGCTTGGACTCTCATTCCCACTTTAATGTGGGTTTACTAGTTTTATTGGAGTTGCTAAATTTGCAACTTTAAGTAGCAGGAGGCACCCTACCAAACCATCTAATTAACAAAGGCTGTATGTGGTAATTCAGCAAGGCAATGGGTCCCCAGCACAGCTATGTGATGTCTGAACTACTGTGAACAAAAATCTAAACTCTTTCATCGCATCCCTGGACCCATTACAAGCTATTCTGATACGAGTGGTTACTAAACTGCCACTTGGGATTGGCCAAAGGCCCACAAGCCTTTCCTTTCTCATCGGTATTCCCAAGATGGTTGCTGAGCAGCAGCAATTTCCACAGTAGAGCTCCAAGGTGCAGGCTGCCAGCTGTGGCCTACCTGTGCGAATCTCATCCGGTTCCGCTGGTAGGCAGTCTTCTGTGTGCGTGCTGTGTCCACCAGCTGGAAGCTCGTCTCATCCTCCTCATGGAAATATGCATACTGACTTCCCCCACCGAACTGAGAGGAATACTTGTCTGCAGGCAAAGGTGACAGTGTGCGCTAAGTGCTACCTACAGACCGCTCAGGGTGCATGACAGGCTCTGACCCTGGTCTCTGAAGTGTGGTTCTGATCTGAAGCACTGGCCAGAAGCTTGTGAGATAGGTAGACTCACCGTCCCTGCCCAGACCCAGATGGGAACCTGTATTTAAACACGATCTCAGGTGATTCACACTCATATTTAAGGTTTACGAGCTTGGGTCTAAAGAACTTACCAAGAGAGCCCAAGCACCCCACTAACTCACTTCACCTCTGTACCACCATCTCCAACCATCACCCAGAACCATGCACATGACCATCGCCCATGACAGACTTTCTTTCTGACCTTATCCACCTGAATTTGGTACTCTAAGCAGCTACTTCCAAACATCTAACTGGCACCGAGAGAAGTTCTCCCTTACCAGAACCTTAAAACCAAGGCCCAAAGCCTAGAATCCACGGATTGATAGCTCCAGAAAGTCCCAAGCAATAGAATGCAAACGGTAGCACTTAGGAGTCTCTGGCTGACCTGGGACTACTTCAAAAACCATGGTTTGTGCACACTGTGTTCCAGAATATACTCCCAGTAACTACCATTATTATTTCTTTTCCTTTCTAAAAACTTTCACGTGGGGGTTACTGAAAAAAAGTAATGAGCTTCCCAAGGCCTAGATGTGGGCTGCCCAGTGAGGAACACTTACTTGTGTATCTCTTGTCCTGGTATGTGGCCCCTGTCCAGTCTGCAACCTATTAGGGACAATGAAGACAAGGAAGAGAACAGGTCAGGCAAGTTGGCTTCTGCTGACCCAGAAACCCCAGACACTGATGGCGACAAAAGGCATCAGGATCACCTCTGACGCTCTGCATGTGGCTACCCCGCCTCTGACTCATTCTGGAGGTCAGGGCCTTCCTTAGCTGATATCCCCACAGAAGTATATCCATGAAGAGAATAGACAGGAAATGGGGAGCTGGGGAGTAGCTGCCCCAGCTGAAGGGACCCAATACCTTCCCCAGCCGATCCCCTTTGCTGAATGGCTGGTAAGGCATATCCCGAAACTGCTCAGGAACGGCACAGGGACCCCAGCCTGAGGGGTTGTCCTGGATGACAGGTGTCATGAACTTCGCCATCGTCTAACACCTGTAAAACACGAGCAGCGTGAGAAGCTTTAGAAGGAAGGCCACCTAGTCCCAAACACTGCAGCCTCCACTGAAGCTGCATTACAGAGGTGCACACCAAGCAGAGCCCTGGCTCTCGAGCACCATGGACAGGGTTCTCCTGTCAATTGCTCTAAGAACACTGCCAACAGCAGCTACATTTTCCTGTCTCACTAATTCTAGGACAGGTTCTTTTTTGGTGAACATCTTTGAAATGAAGGTGTGCTTTCCGCTTGATGGGGTGGCATGTCTTTTCTTTCTCAGTATAGCAAATGATAAATGTGTCTCCAATTATTAAAGATGGTGAAAGTGTGATGAACCCCCCAGAAACACCTTCACCAAAGCATCCAACAGCAAACATCTCTAAGCCCAGTCTCTGAAATAAGAACAGTCTACATCAGAGGGCTGTTGTCAAAGTTCTGATAGTTGTCACACCGCACAATTACCACTCAGCTACACAAAGGCACTGGCCTAGAGTGGTTTAAAGATCCCTCGGGCTGCTGAGATGGTGCCGCAGGTAAAGGTGGAACCAAAGTGGAAGGTGAGAACTGATCCCCAAATGTGGCCTTCTGACCCCCAGCTGGATGCCACGGCACACCACAAACTCCCACTCATGCGCAGACGCGGCAACAAAAACTCCTAAGAAATCAAAGACTAAAAACAAACAAACAAAGCTATCCCCTGAACCCTCGGCTAGACTCTGTCCTTTATACCTTCCATCAGCACAAGCCCTATACAGTGCGTTCAGCCAGGCAAAAGCACCGCTGGTGACCAAGGTTACCATAAACCTCACAGCAAAAGCAGCAGGATAAGAGCCAGTGAGACGGCTCAGTGGGTAAAGGCTGCAAAAGGGGCCAGGAAGTCCATATGCAGGAGTGCCAGGACACCGCTCTGCCAGCTTAAGCTCATTAGACTCTTCAGATAACCCCGTGGGGCAGAACCCAGTTCTGTCTCCCATTTTCTGGGTGAAATCATAAAGGTACACCAAAATAAAAGTCACAGTGCTGGATGATTAGAAATTTGAACACAGGCAGTGTAGCTTTGGCCCCGTAGTTCGTATACAGTACACTGCCAACATTACAGCTCATTTTAGAAAAGTAAAAACTAGCAGCTGTATAGTCCAGGGGCTTGCTGGACACTTCCCATCAAAAACTAAACCAAACAACAAAGGGAAAAAAAAAAAAAAACAAAAAAAAACAGGCACTGACCACTCACAAGAAACCCTCTGACACTGTCCAGAGAAAAAGTCATCACTCTTGTTCTTGAAGGCTGGAAAGCAACTGCAGAACACCAGTAGAGAGCTCAGTAACCCCCCTCCTCTGACACAGGGAGGCTGATGATATTTTAGGTGACAGGGACAAGGAATAAACCTGGGAGCTTCACCCTCCAAATGTGAACTTATGCTAAGTTGTAGGAAGAATACACTGTGGGGGTGGTGTGGTGGTGTGTGGCGACCTCCCAACAGCTGACGTGAAGAGGCCCCAGGATGTCAGGGTACTGTGCCGGACACTTTACCAACACTGACTGCTCCCTCACACCCCCTCTTTGAGACACAAAGTTAGCTTTCCTAACTTAAGGAGTCCCTCTGCCCATCACTTCAGAAACAGTTTCCAAGGTTGTCTACTTAAAGCCCGACCTTCTTCTGGTTATACTGTAGCTAGCTGGCAGCCTGACCATCCGCGGCTTTAAGCCATATCCAACAAGTTGTCCCCAAAGCAACTGTTAACTTGAGTTGTCACAAGTTCAAGATGGCTCAAGGCTTGACGTGCATCCTCTCCCTGGATGGGCAGGGTTTGGTCCTTCGGCTACTGCACATGTGAACCAGAAAGAAACTGGTAGGGAAAAACTAAAACGATGTGGCAGCTGTACTGGCCATAATATAGTGTGGATCACTGTCGACACTACAGGCGGGGCCATCAACTCCTGGGCTCCGTTTCAGACCAGAGCTCGAACTTACTCCCCTCAGTCACCCATTTCGGAGTACAGAATGTTCGAACCCCTAGAAGAGGCTACATCGCCCCCCAACCCACCCCACGGCGCTGAGCAAAGCGTCGAGAGAGGGATCCACACACAATGTCCCGTGTTTTGCACTGAGTGTCGTGCCTGGGACCACCGGAGGCCGGTTCCCGCCCCGCCCAGCGGAGGGGCACAGACGACAGGAGAGGACGTAAAGGAAGGCTCTTCCGGGAGCCCCCGAAGCCACGCCTAGCCCAGGCTGGCTCGCTAGGTCCGCAGAGCCCTACGAAACAAGCCGCTCACCTGCAACGGCCTCCGCGGGCCCGGATGGCGACAGATGGCCCGGGTAAGAAACTGCGATAGCCTCGATACTCGGAGGAACCAGGACCAGGAGGGAAAATGCGCGCGCAGGGGCCGGTGCCGTAAACCGCGACCAGTGCTGTCGTAAATGGCCCTACCACTTCCTTCTTAGTCAGCGGAAAAACGTCAAGCCGTAAAGTGAGACACAACCGGAAGTCCGTCACCGCTCTTGGCTAAAAATCTGCGCTCGCCTCTGAGGTGCCAGACACAAGGGAGGTGATTGCGTCAGCGGCCTCTGGGGACGCCCAGAGCGGTTCAGAACTGAAACGTGGTCACGCTCGGTGCGAGAGAAGCTGGGGCGGGGAGTTGGAGCTGTCTCCGCGGTGTCCCACAATGCTTCGCGTCCGGCCCGACTCCTCTGCCTCCCACAATGCCCCGCCGCTCTCGCTTGCTCCAGCCTGGTTGTCGGTCGGGTTGACTCTTACTTGGAGGGTGGCCCGGCGTTTTACTTGTGCTAGTTACCTGTGGCACCAAAGCAGGGTGGCAAATGACCTGCCTGGTTCGGGCCGCTAGAGCTTCGGGGTGCCCGCCAGGACCCAAATCTTTGTTCCACAGACCTCAAGCGTCTTTCGATGGAGATTTCTGGCCACTAATTTAAAAAAAAAAAAAAAAAAAAAGCAGATTTAGAGTGTCTTGCTTTAATTCGATATTCAAGTAAGGGCTATCCAAGCTGCACTCCAGGAATCTGCGTCTTAATTGATAATCACAATTCACAGGGTGCGGTTCAGTGCGACCTCTTGGCTTCTTCCACCCCCTGCAGCCGTACAATGCTAGGCAGTTGTGAAACCTGGAAAGAGACTCATGATGGACTTTTATTTTAAGCTGATCCCTTCTGCTTGGCTGTCTAGGTTTTTTTGATAGTTTCTCAGCATATCTCCTTTATTAGAAAATACACCTTAGACAGATGCGATGTCCAGGTTCAGCCAAGTCTAGTTTTATGGCCTTCATGTCTCTTTCCCCTCTTAATGTAAACTGGAAATGTTAGATTATAAGGGGTAAAATAAATGGTTGTCAAGGTACATTTCACTTTCTAGTCCTTACCGTCGATACCACTTGAAAGAACTTGATGAGGTGATCTGGCCTCTACATGTGCTGAAAATGGTAATGTTGACAGGATTACCCATTTCATTAAATTACCAATAAGCTTGCCTTCCAGTTTTCCCAATTTTTGTTCCCGGGATTTGGTGGATCCTGCTGGGTCCTTGTCATTCACTTCCTTTCATTTTCCCACCACATTCGTGAGCAGCCTGTCTGTATTGTAACTTCAACCATGTCTGAGTGCTGTCTCCAAGCCATTCATACTCCTAGTGGGTTTGTTCCTCAGAATGTTCAAAGCTCTTCCCACACTTCCTGTTAATGTGAAACAGGACTAGCTTTCTGTGGTGAGATATCCCTGGCTGTGTTTTCACCCCCTCGCTGCCATTCTGTGACCCAGCATCTCCCCGACTTTCTGTACAACCTTTACTCTGGCCACCATGACCTGTTCTCATTCCTCTCTCAGCAGGTCCTACACTTGCTGTTCTTTCTGCCCTGAGGGTTTACTGTCACTGCCTTGGTCCTGTCATGTGTATGTCTTTAAGGGTTGTCGTCTAGACAGGTCTGGCAGCATGTCGTGGGATCCCTTTACTCTGAAATTGAGGGGATCCTAACCTCAGACAGGAGCTGATGAAGTTGGAGATAGTGAGAAAAGGCACTTGATTTGAAAACCGAGCCATCCTGCTGACTTTAAAACAGGTGTTAAAAAGTTTAAGCAAGTTCTCACTGAGTTGCCCAGGCTGATTCTGAGCTCCCAGCACTTGAAAACCTGAGACAGAAGGATTGCTGCAAACCAAAGTCCAGCCTGGGCAGACCGGAAACTAGCCTGGGTTCCATAGCAAGACCCCAGATCAACAGCAAATCGAAATGCCCTAAAATATAAAGAGGCATGTATCTTTGCTGAACTGCTCCCATCATGCCTCTCTGTTGTCGGAGTTTAGTCATCTCTGCCCTGATCTGGCCTGCTGTTCTGCTCTCTCAGATGGAGAGCGATTTGAAGGGTCCTGTCTCATTCTCAGATCACCATGCAGCTTGCTCTCTCATGAGGGTCCCTGCCACACCCGCCCTCCAGCCTGCGATTCTGCAGTTCTGTATCACTCTTGTGTGGTGGTGAATGTGCCCAAGAAGTGTGTTGTGGACCTAAGGCTGTTAGAACCTGTTAGAACAGGAAATAAAAGAAAGACTCCCCTATATCTCTTAAGGCCCTGGGTTTGATTTCCAGCACTTTTTTTTTTTTTCCCGAGACAGGGTTTCTCTGTGTAGCCCTGACTGTCCTGGAACTCAGTCTGTAGACCAGGCTAGCCTCAAACTCAGAAATCTGCCTGTCTCTGCCTCCTTAAAGGCGTGCGCCACCACCGCCCAGCTTTCCAGCACTTTGTAAGACAGGTAAATAGTACATACCTGTAATCTCAGCACCCAGGGATGTAGAGATAGGAAGAGCAGAAGGTTAAGGTAATTTCAGCCTGAAGTTCAAGGCCAGCCTGGACTATATAAGACCCTGTCTCAAGCCAAAGTTTACATTCTTGTCAGAAAGTATGAAGTTGGGAACTGGGGCCTTTTTAGTAAAAGAGTTTTCACAATCTGTCTAGTTTGGAAAGGCACAAAATCTTGAGTAATTGAGCAAAGAACTCATTATGGCTTGTAATGGTTAAGATTAGCATAGGGGTTTATGTTTCAAAGCCTTGTGTATTATGATTACAGTATTCTATTTATTTATTTTGAGGCAGGGTCTCAATTCATATCTTTGGCCAGCCCAGATTTTGCTATGTAGACCAAAATGGCCTCCTGTTCATGGAGATTCACCTCTCTGTGCCTCCTGGGTGCTGGATCAAAGACCTGTGCCACACAAGTAGCATAGCTTACAGATTTTAATATAAACTTTACACATGGCCCAAAGGTATGAGAGGCAGATAGCCCCTGCACCTGCTCCATCAGGGTTTCTTCTAGCAAACGAGAGAGGTATACTCCATCCCTTTGGGGTGTTCTCTGTGATGTGAAAAGAAGGCTGGGGTGGAAGGGAAGGTGTCTCCTAAGAAGTGACATTTGGGGGTCAGAGAAATGGCTCGGCTTCTGTTTCTGAGTACCCAGGTTTGGTTCTCAGTACCCACATGGTGGCTAATAACCAGTTCTAGGGGTTCCAACGATCTTTTCTGGCTTTTTGGATACCACACACACACACACATGCTGCACAAACATATATATAAGCAAAGCATCTATAAATATTAAAAAATAATTTTAAAAAGTGACATTTGACCAAGAGCTAAAAACAGGCAAGCAAGGCAGGTGCCTACTCTTGATTCTGTCTCCAAGTGTCTCTCATCTTTTTGACATTTGTATTACCTGAGTACTTAATTCATGTTTCTGGCAGTAAATGGAGCCTTTTTTTTTTTTGTTTGTTTGTTTTGTTTTGTTTTTCGAGACAGGGCTTCTCTGTGTAGCCCTGGCTGTCCTGGAACTCACTCTGTAGACCAGGCTGGCCTCGAACTCAGAAATCCACCTGCCTCTGCCTCCCAAGTGCTGGGATTAAAGGCGTGCACCACCACCGCCCGGCAGTACATGGAGCCTTAGGCACAGAGTGTGCACTTAATAAGGATTTGTTGACTAAGTAAAGAAACGAAAGGACTGGAGTCAGTAGGCAAGGAGATATTCTCTCTGCATGGCTAAGAGCTTCCCCCTTGCATTTGGATCTCATGTTTAATGAGGGACAGAGCTGATTCTTGTTTCAGAGAACTCCCATGCTGATGGAAGTAGCCATAAGAGCCTACCAGGCCAGTCACATCTGGACGTGAGAGGCCCCAACCTGTGCTACACTGTTCTGTTCTGATAAAACATCTGTCTAGATAAGGGAAGTGCACGTTCTAGTGGAACCTACAGTGCCATAGGGAGGGATATAACATTTACCGAGTGCTGACTCTATGCCGGTCGTGGTGCTAAATGCTTTCCACAAATGACTTTTAAAATGACCACTCTATGAGTTTTCTCATAGACGGGGAAGGAGGCTCTGAGCATTTGGGTAGATAGCTCCCAGAGCAGGCAGCAGAAGCAGGATTAGACAGTGGTTTTATGTTCTCTAAACCTCCCAGGTGGTGTGGTGGAGGAGGCCTTCCCTGGGTGGCATGGTTTCTCCCACACACCGACTGTGAACAATTCCAGTGACTTTCTATGGGCTTGGTTCAGGGGCTGCAATTCAATGGGAAGGGGACTCTGGGTTCGTGTGGGAGTTTCCTATGGGTGTCATGCATGTGCAGTGAGTGGAAGAAGACATTCTGGACATGTTTAGGGGATGATTCAACTCCTGTAGTCCAGGCTGGCCTTGAACTTGTAATCCTCTTGCCTCAAGGCTCCAGAGTGCTGAGATGATGTGTGTGAGCTATCATGCCTGGCTCTTGCTTTGAAATTTGCATTTAAAATGTTAATTAGTACTTGTCTAACTGTGTTCTTTATAATGACCTCTCTACACGTGCACACGAGCATGCATGGATCATATTCATTCCTGATGCTCTTTCTTATCGCCCTCCTCCCTCCCTCTTGCTCCCCACCCCAGCATCACATACAGAGTTCAAGAAACCAGAGCTCAGTTTGGGAATAGAAGAATGCTGACAGGCTTCTGAGAATACATGGTGGTGAGTGGGTGATGCAGTTTCCAGCTCTGAAGTTGTCAGTACCTACAGGAGAGCCCTGACCACTCAAAGTCACCATATAGTGAAGGAGCCCAGGCTGCCCACGTGTATTCACCACATAGGTGGATCAGAGAGCATCAGTTTCTTGAGCTCTCTGCATTTGCGCTATGTCCTGTATTCTGTCATTCCTTGTTGTGAGGGAAATGGCTTGGCCTAATGAAGGATGACCGTATAATTTATACCCCAATTAGAACACATTGAGGAGAATATCTCATGATCATATCACTGTGAATGACTGCTTTAGAAAAAAGATGTCCAGGGTGGGGAGTGGTGGTGTAAAGTGCTGTTTTCTGAGTATCAGAGCAGCCATGACTACTTGCAAGAGACCCATGATATCCAGTCTGTTACCTGTGGAGGTGGAGGTGGGGACCCTCACCTGAGGTTCCAGCTGCCCTCTCCGATGCCTGGACAGTAGGTGATTCTGCCCCTAAGTGTATGTGGCCTCATGGACTCAGGTGATGCTAGGTCATATAAGGTTGCTAGAAGGAGTGGGGGTGGGCTCCATCTATGCAGCTGTATGGAAGTCGTCATCCATGTTGGGGTAAGCCACTTTGGGGTTGCCCATGGTCTGTGAGAAAGCCCAGCAAACTCATTGGTTCCTCAGGATGGACTTTGGTGGAATTAAACCTTGTTTGTTATTGGGGCCTTATAAGGAGGGGATACATACTTGTTTATGTCTTCCATGCAAAGAATTCCCACAATATGTGGTCACCCCAGGTTCTGCTATCTGTAGTGGGTAAGTGTGTGAACCTGGACTCTTCTCCACAGGCTTGTGTCTTGGAACTTTTTGGCACTATTTTGGGAGGCTGTGGAACCTTTCAGAGGTGGCATCTATCTGACTAGGGCATGTTGATCACAGAGGGTGAACCTTTGAAGGTCATATCCTTCTCTATCTCTAGCCAGCTCCCCCTGCCTCCAGGCCTGCCATCACGTGGCACTGTCCCCACTCCTGCCTTTATAGATGGGGCTGTTCCACTACAACTCTTCACTGTTACAGACTCAAATCCCCTGAAACCAAGACTCTAAATCCTCTTTTCCTGTTGGTGTTTTGGTCACAGAATAGAGCAATTTATACTGTGCAACAAACCATTCCAAAATTCGGTCACTAAAACAACAACCAGCCTGTCCTGGTCTTTCAGTTTCTGTGGGTTGGGGCCTGGGAGCGCTGGCTGATAGACTCTGGCCTGCGGCCTCCGGTTAGAGCTGCTGGGTTAGAGTTGATGGCGATGGAGTAGCTGGCAGATAATGATTGTTTCCCTCTCTCCATTTGGTTATGAGTCTGCCTGTGTGTTGAGTCCATGTGGGTCTGGGCTTCCTCAACATGGCGTCTGGGGGTGGTCAGACCACTTATGTGGGCACTGGTGGCTTCAAAGCCAGAAGCTACATGACCCACCCTCTGCCATGTAACTTCTGCTGTTACTCAGCTTCTCGAGGTCACAGGTGGGTCAGAAGCTTTTCCAGAGTCAAAGGAAAGGGATGGAGATTGGTGCCGTGAAGGCAGCGTTAACTGTCAGCTTGGCACAAGCTAGTCACCTGGAAGATGGGCTTCTGACATGCCCGTGGTGGATTATTTGGGTTATACTAATAGCTGTGGAAAGGCCCATCTTAATAAGAAGTAGGACCGTACCTCGGTTGAGTATACCAGACTGTGTAACATAGATAGAGAGCACTGGACATTATCACGGGCGCATTCCCTGGCCTCTTCTGATTATAGATACGCTGTGTCCAGCTCTTTCAAGCTGATGAGGCCTTGATTTCCCCCACATGATAGATTGTAACCCGAGACTGTGAGCTAAAGTAAGCCCTTTCTCCCTGGAGTGACTTTTGCCAGAGTATTTTATCGTAGGAAAAGAGACTAAGGTGTCATGATGGGTAGGTACAAGGCTCTGGAGGGCAGGTGGAGCAGGATGTGTTGTTTGGGGTTATATAATACGGCTTTTCCTAAGAACCATCAGTTTGGTTGTCTGCAAATGCATGACTGAGTGGTTTGGAACACAGTAGATTACCAGGAGCTCCTCTCAGGGAGGATCCTGGACTGGGACCAGGGCACATCCAGGGAGCCTTGGTCACTGAGATGTTATCCTCTTTAGAGAAAGCATGTGTTGTGGTTAGTACTGATGTCAGCTTGATAGGATCTAGAGACTCAGGGTGTTTTGGGTGTGTCTGTTGGGGACTTATTAGATTGGGGTAACTGAGATGGGAAGACACACCCTAAACATGTATGATACACAGACACACACAGACACACACAGACACACAGACACACAGACACACACAGACACACACAGACACACACACACACACAGACATACACACACACACAGACACAGACACAGACACAGACACACACACACACACACACGCTTAGGCTGGAGTCCTGGTGTCATTAAAAAGGAGAAGCGAGCGAGCGGAGTATCACCATTGGTCTCTCTCTGCTTTCTGGTTGTGGATGCAATGTACAAGCTTCCTTAAACTCCTGCCCACGAGGACTCCCCTACCCCAAGGTGGACTATGCCCAGGAACTGTGAACCTTAAGTGGCTTTTGTCAGGTATTTTATTACACCAGTGGGAAAAGCAACCCAGTGTGAATAGAGGTGTCCCTCAGTATCAGGAATATGAGAGGGGACAGTCATGGAGCCATCTGCCGTTGTCTAGGACATGAGCTTAGATGGTTCTAGCATCAGTGTTTCCTGGGCAAGGCCGTGCCTCTAAAGGGGGTGGGGCCACATGCTGGTCTGTAGACAAACACTTCTTGGGCTAAAGCTACTACTCAATTTGATCTCTCCTGTCAATCATCCCCATGAGCCTGAGGAACCTCCTAATTCTTTAGGTGTCATGGTGTTTGGACTAGTCAGGGTGACAAAGTATCTCAGCTGGCCTGTGGCTAGAGTTTTTTTCTTCATTACTGACAGATCTTGTATTTATGTGCCAGCCTTAGTCAATTGATTGAAAGGCTCGGCCTCCTAGGCAGACAGGCCCCAGGTTCTACAGCAGACTCACCAATGTGTCATGGGACTGCTGATGTGGGCAGCCCCACTTCTAGAGAGCCAACCTGCATCTCCTCTGCTCTTCTTAAAACCATAGGGTAAGTTTTTCAACCAATGAGAAAACAGGGGCTCTAAGAGGAGGGCCTTGCTCAAGGCCAGCTGGTCAAGGTAATTTAGAAACTGACCCCAGGCCACTAGGAATGAGGTGTTACTCATTTGCAGCATTAAAGTTCCCAGACTCTGAAGCTAGGGGTTCTTCACAAGGCTGGGTGAGCATTTGGTTATGCCCCGAGGTGAAGTGGATAGTGGTTAGAGTCTATGTCAAATCCCACACAGTGTGAATGTTTATATATTTTGCTGAAGAAAAGACCCAAGACTTATGGAGTTCTTCATGGCACTCACTGAGAGTTCATTGGCAATGAGGTCAGCTCACTGGAAAATGTTCTGCCATCCAAAGACTTGAGAACTCTAGGGCTGGCTATTATGGCTCTGTAGGTTAAGGTGCTTGCTGCCAAGTCTGATAACCTGAGTTTGATTCCCTGAGCTGGTGTCATCTCTGTTACGGTGTTCAATTCCACATGGTGGAAGGAGAGAACTGAGTCCTAACAAGTTGTCCTCTAACTTACACACACACACACACACACACACACACACACACACACACACACACACACACCCATACCCACCTTAAAAAATGAATTTAAATCTTTAAAGCAAATTGGGCCACAAGGACTTCAGTGGAGAGACTCTGTTTCCCCTTCTCCCCCAGCATACTCTTTCTGTCCCTCTGAGGCAAAGTTCAGAACTCTGTCCTACTCTGTCCTTATAGAAGACTCAGGGCTGAGGACACAGTGCCAGGCAGACAGCCCAGAGATCTGCAGCACTCACTCTTTCTGTGGGAGGATGCATGCAGGCAAGGGGACGCTTTCATTTTACCAGCCCACCTCAGCCTCAGGGTGGGTGGACTGCCCCAGCAAAACAGTCAAAGTTGCCAATGCAAAAGGATGCAAGCCTTGGAGCGAACTCCTTGTCCTCAGAAGAAAGGGAGGCTGCTGCTGGCCGTTCACGCCGGTGACGGGTATTGAAAGTTATTTTTTATTTCAGCTGGATGTACACTCACCCATCACAGGACCGTGCTCAGAATAGAGAGGCACCTGTTGGGCCATCCTCCCCACTTCCTGCCTTTTGGGCATCTCTCCAAGTGCTGAGCCATCCACTTCTCTGCTATGCCCAAGATATATCAGGATGCTGAGCCCTGACGACAGGGGACAAAATAGATCCCCATTTCCTTCAGAACTATTTAGCTGGGTTACAGAGTCGGACTGTCTCAGTGGGATGAGCAACAACCAGGCCTCCCACAGTTTTCTCTGTTGGAAGCAGGGTTCAGGGTCCTGAGGCCAAATGCAAACCATTGTTGGCTTTTCTGGCTGTTTTATGTTGGGTTAGGAGGGCTCCCTCTCTGGGCCATATTCCTGCTTTGAGCAGCACAAGGCTGGTCTCATCTCTGTTATGGTGTGTAACCTGGTTCCCACTGTCCTGACAGATGTGTGCAGAGCCTAGTCATGAAGGCCAAGTGACTACAAGGCCTTCCTTAGCATCTTCTCAGGAAAATGCCTGCAGATGTGTGTGAGGCTCAGACTGACTTTGGACTGGAGTTTCCAGCAACCATGTGACCTTGGGCAAACAACACGGTCCTCAGAACCTTGTCTGTAGAACGCAAGAAATCAAAATGCTTCTCTCACAGGGAGGGGTGAGAATCTTGTCAGAGGATGGTGACTTTGCTTAAGACAGTTCAGGTCAGTGGGTTGACTGGAGCCTAGGTAGAGCTTTGCCTAGGGCACAATCTTGAAAAGAGATTCTAAAAGCAATCACTGGCCATCTGTGGCTGGCAACTTAGTTCAAAGTTTGAGCAGCCCAGAGTCTAGGGAGGAGATGTGGCTCATGCTGAGGGTGTGATACTTAAAGAGGTGCTTCATGAAATACATGTTATAACTTATAAACTTATTTATTTTATGGTACAGGGGATTGAACCCAGGATCTTGTGCATAAGAGGCAAATCATCTTTTGCTAAGCCATGTTCCTAGCTATGAAATAGACTTTGAGTTTACATTTAAATTCTGTATTTCACACATAAATCAGGTCTTGGCATCTTCTCTCTCTGTCTCTCTCCTTTGTTTTGGAGATAGGGTTTCTCTACATAGCCCTGGCTGTCCTGGAACTCACTGTGTAGACCAGGTTGGCCTGGTCTCTCAGAGATTCATCTTCCTCTGCCTCCTGAGATTGGGGATTAAAGATGTGCACCACCACCTCCTGGTAGGGATTTTCTTAAAATCTGGCCAGACTACTCCATCCTTCTTGATATCTGAGGAGGATCTGTCCCCTCAGCCTGGGGCTTACAAATTTGCTGCAGTCCCCACCACCTCCTATCCAGTCGCAGGCTTCCTCATATTCCCGCATGCTCTCACCGTGGTCCTCTGGGGATTCGCAGATAGATTGCAGTGCTATGCCGTGGGTGCTAGGAGAGGGGCAGTAACTCGTCCAGAGCGGTCAGAAAAAGCACCTCAAGGGAGAGCAGCCACAGCTGCTGTGCCACAAAACCTGCAGATACGGCTGAATGCCCTCCTCTTTATGGCTCAAGGAGAGGGACCAAGGACACAAAGTCAGAGATGGCAGGGACATCTGCATAGAGAGCCGAGGCCAATGGCTTGCTTGTGGCCTCCCAGCCTTCTGCAGGCTGGAACTGGAGCAGCCAGGGCCCTGCCTCCCTGGCTCTGGGTTTCTTAGAGATTGGAAGGTCTAGAGGCCTGGACACGAGGCTTGTGCCTGTTACTCACTTGCAGTGTGACCTCTGATTAGCCATTTCCTCTCCTTGAACCGGTGTCTCCCTGTGCCAACAGGACTTGGGAGTCTGATGGTTTGACAGGACAAGGGCCAAACACTGACAAAGTGGCCTGTGGACACTACAGACATTCGAGGGTCACTATGACAGTTGGAAAAGAGCCACCTTCTCCAGCAGACTGGGTGCCATCTGTTTAACAGAGGCCTTGAAAGGGCCCCACCCCCACATCTGCCTGACTGGTCCCTCTTAGGGCACACAGAGCCTTTTTTAGACTTGGACCCCGGAAAGCTTATTTGATCTTCTGGGCTTGGCTGTGAGCTGAGCTGAGGATGCAGAGGCCAAAGGCTCCCTCTTCTAGAAGGCGTCAAGGTCAGAGGCTGTGAGAGAGCAAGGCTACGGCATGAAGCCACACTACACTCTCCAGTCTGTGTATTTAGATAGGATCTCACCATGCACCCCACACTAGCTTTGAACTTGAATCCACCCTCTTGCCCCAGCCTCCTGGGTATCGGGATTATCGGCATGCTCCATTTCTGTGTGCCACACTCCCATCAAGTCCCCCTTTGGTAGAGCTTGATGTAAGAGCAGGAGGCTGGATGCAGTGATGCCCATTTGCAATTCCAGCACTTTGGGAGTGGTGGGGGTAGAGGCAGGAGGATTAGAAGCTCATGATAATCGCGTTGTAAGTCCAGCCTGGGCTATACGAGACCCTGTCTCAAAAAGAAACCAAACAACAAAACCCAAGGTCCAAGTGTCATGGCACTCAAGGTCACTTGATATGTAAGTACCAGAGGCAAGTTCAAGTCTTAGGTGGAGAACGAACAGCACTTTCTTTAGGGTCTGGCTAGACCTGAGCATGCTGTTGGGCTGCCCCTTGGGTGCTGTTTCTCTCTTAAACTATGTAGAAAAACGTTCTCAATAGTGCTTCAAACTCCTATGACACATACTTATATCCTGACAAAAACCGTCTTCAGGGGTGAAGAGGTTTCTCCTCGTTCTGTGGTGCCACACTGATTTCCGTCCCCTTCCCCCCCGCCCCCCCCCCCCCCCCCCCCCCCCCCCCCCCCGTATTTGTTCTAATGGAACTTCAGTGGCTTCCCTTCCACCGGGTACCTCGGGGCTGCCCATCAGAAGGCCTTGGCCTTATATTCTACAATGTGGCCACACGATGGCGCTGCTGCTCAATTCAGGAAAATAGCCAGCTCCAGGGCTGCAATTGAGAGCATCAGATACCCTTTCAAAGTGATTCACTGGCTGCTTATGACTGCTGTGTTAACACATATAAATAATCTTAATATGAGCAACAGCATTAGCATTGAAACAGGGATTCCTGCGTTATCAGCTCGCCTGCTTAGCTGGTTCCGTGTGCCACTCAGTCCAAGCCTGTTAGATGAGCCTCTTTTCAGTGATTGCTCTTTGAGGGGGACACTGAGGCACAGAGAAGAACAGGGTAGCTCAGAGTGGAGGGCACACGGTGCTCAGCCAATGAATCAGCCTGGCAGAGTGCTTCTCCACTTCTCTGTGTATGCCTTAGGACACAGGACAAGGACTGTCCCCGCTCCTAGCCCAGTTCCTGGTCAAAGACTTCGGAGGACCTCCGTGGCAGGGGTGGGAAGATTCAGGCTCCCTGATGGGTGCTCAACCTCCCTGAGCTTCACTATGGTGTGTAAGTGCAGCCTCTGCTGCCTTGGAAGTTTCTTTGGCTGGAAGAAGCAGACTCTGGTATGCAGCTGGTGGAAAAGACTGCAAAGAGGAGGTCATTCTGTTCTCCACGTGGCATTTGCAGGGCAAATGGTGACTCACCAGAATCTGGTCCCCAAGGCTGCCAGTGGTAGAGAGGCCAGGAATGAATGAATCTGAATGATTCATTCATTCATTCATTCAGATTCGTTCATTCATTCATTCATTCATTCATGCAACCAGCATTCTTTTAGGAACTGCTCCATGGTAAGCAGTAGGAATATTAGTGGTATAAACACAGCCCAGTGCCCTGTAGCTTCCTGGATAAACTTTGGAGGTTGTCCAAAGTTCTAAAAGCTTGCACAGGTGGAGTTGGGACAGAGAAGGAGAAATAGGTAGATGGTAGATAGACAGACAGATAGATAGATAGATGATAGATAGATAGATGATAGATAGAAGATAGAAGATAGGTAGATGGAGAGATGATAGATGGATGGATAAGTAGATGCATGGATGGATTGATAGAGGCATACATACATAATACAGACAGACAGACAGATAGACAGATGGAAGGACAGACAGATCTGCTGGGGATGGAGCCTAGTAGACAGAACATATTAGGCAAGGGCTCTCTACCACTTAGTCAAACATCTGTTCCTTTTTTTGTCCTTTGGTTTAACTTTTCTGGGGGGTGTGTGTGCCCCTGTCCTTTCCCCTCCCCCATACTGTACTCAGCTAACTTGTCCTTTCTTGGGATTCTCTCTAGAAGTTTTACTGGGAGAAGAACAGGAAGGCAACGGAGACCAGTGCGTGAGGAGTCCTGGGCAGGCTTTTGGGAAGAGCCTGGAGAGTTTCCATCTTGGCTTCTTGGAGAGTGTTATTGCAAAATTCTGGTTGGAGCAAGATGGGACTTAGGAGTGAGGTGGGCTGGAGGGCAAGGGTGGGGCATGGATGTTTGGGGGTGGCTGACAGGGTAGAGATAAAGGAACAGGGACTGGTGGGCCCTGGAGGTACTGAATGGGGATGAGATAGAGAGGAGGCCTCTGAAGAGTTCCCAGGACTGCGGGTGTGTTGTGGGTCTCACATGGACACCTGGAGCAGTTCTAGCCCATTGGGCTACACTCTGGAGCTCTGCACTCAGGAGACAGGAGGACTGCCCTAGAGCATGATGGGAAGTCTGAGCAGGCCATTTCTCTCTCTAGGCTTCTCTGTAGGTCAGGGCTATGCAAGAACCCACGTCCCTCTTCTGTATCGTGCAGGGAGGAGGGGGTGAGGGCTGGGAACAGGGGGACAGGACAGGGGAACTTGGGAGACAGAATTGTGAGCTGAAATGGGCTGCAGTCAGGGACTGCTTCCCACAGACTTGCAGTCTCTCCAGGCAGGATGGCGCACACGCGCACACGCGCACACACACACACACACACATTCACACATGCACACATATACACACATGCACATATGCACAATCATATACTAAAGTGCGCACGCATATGCACACACATGCACACACACATGCACACATACACATATGCACACATGCACACACACAGGCACACATGCACACACACACACACACACACACACACACACACACACAGAGGCACACAAATATGCACACACAGTACCACATGTGATTTGTGCTTCCAGAACCACAGTGTAACAGATGTCTTATTACACTCGACTCTCACCTCTCTTTTTTGATTAAAAAAAAAAAAATGCTTTCCCAGTGTCCTCCTATTCTTCCTGACACATGGGCAGTGCAGCTCAGCCCTTGCCCAATGGTTCTCTGGTTTCCAGTAAGTCTTGGATTTTATCCATGAGGGATATAGCTTGGAGACCCATCTGGTGATGGTGGAGGAGGAGGAGGAAGAGGAAGAGGAACAGGAGGCCAGCTGCAGAGGAAGAATCCTGATCTATGCAGTCCTTGGGCTCTAGTGGTCTTGAACCAGTCCCTTTGCTTCCCTTGGGGAGGGAACCATAGAAGACCTGTTGAATCCCTTCTGGAAATATCTGAGGCTGATGGGATAATATGGGAGGGCTGGGGCTGTAGCCCAGGTGGTGGAGTACTTGTCTAATGCACAAAAAGCCACCCCTAGCAGCACGTAAAGCTGAGTGTGATGGCATCCTCCTGCAATCCCTGCACGAGCAGGACTGAAGGCTGGGCTGAAGGCTGGGCTGCTGGGTTCAGGCCATCTCTGACATGGGTGAATCTGAACATATTTTTCCACCTCACTGAGCCCCAGCTCCTCATCTATGAGAAGAGGGGAGCAGAGGCCCCCTTAATGGGGATTATAGCAGACAGCAGCTCAGAGGGTGAGGATTCTCTTATCTTCCTCATCACAGAGACGTGAGGCCTGGGCTCTTGGATGGTTAGGAACAGGGGAAGATGAGGAGATTGGTAAACGGAAGTCCAAGGACAAACAAAAGACATGGAATTAAGTCCAAATGGTGACTTAGCCCAGTAGCTCTGAATGCTGGGGTGTGTGTATGTGTGTGGGGGGAGGGTAGAGTTTGAGCTTCTCCTAGAAATGAGATGCTGGAGAGACAGCCTGGGTCTTTGCACTGTCCAGGAGTTCAGCTCCTTCATCCAGCAGACTTTTGGGGAGGAGGTCCTTGCTGGGACCCAGGATGGAACCACAAGGTAAATGGATCAGCAGCTCCAGCTCAAAGGAACACCATTTCCAGGCAATAAGCTGATCCCCAGGTCCCTCCCTTCTGTGTCCACTGGCTCTCAGTATTGATCCACTGGGGTTGGAGCTGGCTGGAGCAGCGGGAGGAGGATGCCGCAGTGCTATTAGGGCGAAGGCACGCTGTAATCTGTCAGTGTCTCCCTGGGCACAGCTGGCTGGGGAGCCATCCCGCTGTTAACTCCTCTTCTCTTTCAGCTTCCCACTGTGCACACAACTTGGAAGTCCCCTCCCACCTTTCTCCAGAGGAAACTTAAGTACCTGCTCCTGCTTCTCCCAGCCATGAGCCCTGGTTCCCAAATGCCCCAGTCAGTCTTGCCTCTGTACCTGCAGTCACCAAATTCCATATCTGGTGTGGCCACCAAATCTGTTCCTAGACATCTGTGTATCCATCTGTTGCTCTCACAGGCCAGCCTGTTTTCTCTGTTCATCCATCCATGCATCCATCCATGTATCCATCCATCCATCTTTCCATTCATCCATCCTCCCATCCATTCTCCCATCCTCCCATCCATCCATCCATCCATCCATCCATCCATCCATCCATCTGCCCATCTATTCATCCTTCTACCATCCATACATCCATCCATCTATCCATAATTCACCTATCCATCCATCTTCCTATCTATCTATCTATCTATCTATCTATCTATCTATCTATCTATCCATCTTGCAATTTAACATTGTTTCATTAGACTCAACTAATTCATTTTGCTTGTATCGAATTCTTAAGCTGAGCAGGGGCCAGTGGGCAGAGACCTCACCGTCCTTCATAGCCATCTCTGACTGTCACCTCCACTAATACATTAGCAGAAACCATTGGATTTGAAGGGCTGTCCTGTGGAAGAGTGTTGGCCTTCATGAACTGCATAGGAATTGGCTGAGGTGGGAGAGAGGCCAGCCTGTAGGACAAGATGTGGGCCCCAGGCAGGCAAGGGCTGTGAGCTGAGGTCAAGCAGGGATGTATGGACATGACCTGAGAAAGGAAGGCAAGCAAATGAACGAAGAGACCACTGCTGGAGAAGTGTGGTTTCCTGTGCCCGTGAAGGCTGTTGTCCTGTAAAGATGTAAGCTTCTTATTGTTACAGGGTCACTATTTTCTTGTGTGACCTGAATATACAGCCTAGCCTCTCTGGAACCCAATTTTAAAAACGGGACCATATTAAGAGTTATTGTGTGACATTGCTATTAGGACAAAGTGCTTAAATCTGTGCCTGGTACAGGGGACAGTGTGGCAGTTGTGTGCTATAGTGTCCATTCCTCCCTCCTCCCCTCCTTCCCTCTTTCATCCCTCCCTCTTCCTGCTCCCCTTTCTCTTTTTTTAAAAATAGGGTCCCATATAGCTCAGGCTGGTCTCCCACTCTCTACGTATCTGAAGATAAACTTGAACTTCTGGGTGTTGATATCACAGACATGAGTCACCATGCCCAGTTCATGTGGTTCTGGAGATCAAGTCCAGGGCCTTTTGCATGCTGGACAAGGTTTCTATGCATTGAGCAGGTTTCTATGCATTGAACTGTGTTCCCAGTACCCAGCACCAGACGGGGAACTTTCACTTTCTCTGTCTCCTCTGAGAATTCTGCCTTCTGATGCAGTATGAGGACTGTTGAACCATGGGAAAGGTGGGCTCAGAGAAGCCCTGCTGTGCTGACATCACACAGCTTTCTCTTCCCCCACTGTGTGTGTGTTGAATCCCAGACATTTTTTTATTTCCCACTCTTTCCTACAGTTTATTTTCCTTTTCCTTCTTCTTTTCTATTCTTTTTTTTTTTTTTTTTTAAAGATTTTATTTATTTAGTTTATGTATGTGAGTATACTGTAGGTGTCTTCAGACACACCAGAAGAGGGCATCAGATCCCATTACTGATGGTTGTGAGCTACCATGTGGATGCTGGGAATTGAACTCAGGACTGCTGGAAGAGCAGTCAGTGCTCTTAACCACTGAGCCTCCAGTCCCTTTCCTGCAGTTTCAAAAGCTGAGAATTTGCTGTTTCTCAAGGAGTGGATTCTCTGAGATGCAAAGCCCCTGAGACATCCACCCTCTGGCTATCTACACTCCTAGGCTCCGACATGGCCTTTCTTTATTTTGTTTTTATTTTTTTTTTATTTTTTTGTTACTGCAAATAGTTTCCTGACAACAAGTTAAAACTTTTAAAATAATGGTTCAATGTAAAAAAAAAATGGTGATTTTCTGTGTTTCTCTTTTTCTGGGAAAGCTCAACCAAACCTCTGTAATGCGACTTTAACCATGAGCACCACAGAAGTCATGATGCTTCCCTCCTTGCCTGGCTTGTCAGGAAGCTTGTACCCTTTGTCACGCTGCATCTTTTCTCCTTCTGTACGGCTTGTGTCGTCTGCCTTATGATTTATGTGTCTTTTGCTGTAAGCTGTTCTACTCACAGAGGAGTGATATAAGCAGAAGCTGAGTTGAAGATGTAATATTACAAATCACAGGAGCTACTTTCAATGAAACCACAGGCTGCAGGGACAGGGTGTGAGCATATCTGTCCCCACTCTCTCATGGCCTAGCTCTGCCTTTGGCTTGGTGAGATTACAGGGAAGCTCCATGGTAGTTTTCTCTGTGGTATATGTGTATGGTGTATGTACATACTTACTGTGTATGAATATGTGAGTGTGGTATATATGTATGGTGTATGTACAGCTGTGTGTGTAGGTGGGGTATATGCATAATCATGTGCATACATGAAGGCCAGAGGATGGCTTTGAGTGTCCTGTTCTATTGCCTTCTGCCTTAGTCCCCTGAGACAGGGTCTTTCACCAAGCCCAGGGTTAGGCTGACAGCCAGCAAGCCTCTTGCCTCAATACTCCTCCCAGTGATTGGGTTTATAGGTGCATGTGCAGCATTTTTGATTATACATATGTGTGTTTATGTGTCTGTGGGTTTATGCATATGAGACTGGTCCTTGTGGAGGCCACAAGAGTGCCTGATGTCCTAGAGCTGGAGTTACAGATCTTGTGAGCCACCTGATGTGGGTGCCAGGGATAGAACACAGTTAAGCCACTCCTCTTGCCCTACATTCAGCCTTATATGTGGGTGCACAGGAGTCAAACTCATGTCCTGATGTTTGCACATCGATTACTGCTCATGCCCTTCTCCCTCTATGTCACTCACATCCTACTCTGGCCTGGATTGTCTTCCTCATCCTTCAACTCTTAGTGGATGGCTAGCAGCTCGGAGTCCACTACTGGTTTCCCGTCCTTGCTGACTGCTCTGCCTGTGGAACTGTGGTGCTGAGCCTTTAAAGCCAGCACAGGCCAGGCAGTGTTAAACTCTTGATCTCTCACTTTGGCTTCCCGAGTGCTGAGATCACAAATGTGTCCCACCATGGAACCCTCCAAGCCTTCATCACCAGTTTTTGGGGCTACTGAGGCACATGAACTGGGGTTTTAGTGATTTTCTCAGCCTCTCTAGTGTGAAGATAGCCCTTTTCATTTGTTTGCTTTTTTTTTGGTTTTTCAAGACATGATTTCTTTGTGTAGCCCCGTCTGTCTTGCAACTCACACTGTAGACCTGGCTGGCTTAAAACTCACAGTGATCCTCCTGATTCTGCCTCCTGAGTGACAGGATTAAAGGTATGTACCATCACCACCTGGCCTGGGACAGCCATTGTTGAACCACTCAGACAATGACTGTGCCTCATAAGTCAGGGTAATAAATCTTTCAACGAATTTATTGTATCTCTTCTGTCTCTCTGGCTAACACAGGAGAGGGAGGCTGAAAAAGAGGAGTCAGTCTCTTTCTCTCCTCTCTCTCTCTCTCTCTCTCTCTCTCTCTCTCTCTCTCTCTCACACACACACACACACACACACACACACACACACACACACACGGTGGGGAGGGGAACAGAGTTTGGCTTCCTGGTCTGGGCTGCACACTAGAGACAGATTCCAGCCATCTGCCCTCACGCCATGCATCTCTGTCTTGACAGAGGCTAGGAGCACAGCACACACAGCCACATACCCTTGATGCATACATAGTGCATGTGTCCTGTGATCCTGGTCTCGGTGACATAGTTAGGTCTCCTTGTCTGCCCATACACATCAATACATAAGTGACCTTGGATGCAGAGATGAGAAGTCCAGGGATTTATGAGTGGGGTCTGGCACACACTCTGTCCCACGCCAGTCTTCCCTCCTCTCCTTGCTACAGCAAGTCTCTGTTCCTATGGGAGCAAGATCAGATCTTGCAGATTGAAGAAACATGTTTCTGTGTGTGGATCAAATTCCAGAAGTGTGTGTGTGTGTGTGTGTGTGTGTGTGTGTGTTTGTAGGGTGTGCATGCACAATTGTGGGCATGGATGCATACACATGCACATGTGCTTTGGGGCATGTGTTAAGATATGCACAACTGAGCTCATATGCACACATGCCCCTATGGATTTAGGCAGTGATATTCAGTTAAATGTTTAACAATTGGCTCTTCCTTTAAAAAAAAATCCCTACATTGAAGGTGTAGCACCTTCTGAGATGGGAGGTGGGATGCATATGGTTGGACTGCAGGAGCTGTGGAAGTCTGCTGGATATCTGGGAATTGGATTTGCATCTGTGACTGCCAGTAGTAGGCAGTCCTGTCTGTGGCTGGCAGAGAGAAGTCTACACGCTGGCCAGGAGGTGCAGAACCTCTGTGCTAGTCGCACAGGAGGGAGGTAGCTGGGCACCAGCCAGCTTTTTTTTTTTTTTTTTTTTAAGTGCCACTTGGAAGCTGGTCCAAACTGATGCTCCTTGTTAAGCTGGCCTTGACACTCTTTGAGACAGCACAGTCTGCCTTACTGTGCAGATTCTCTGAGAAACAGTGAGGAGTGTTTCACTGGAGGAGGAAGGAGGTATACCTCAGACCTGTATCCCATGGGATGGGAGGCAGGGTTGAGGGAGAGGAAGCTGGAGCTGGAGGCTGCTCAAAGCCACTTTGTGGGACATATGACCTTTTCTCTCTGGCCTCAACAACAATGGAACAGGACTTCCCAGAAATCTCTAGAGTTCTTGACTGGACCTACTGAAGCCAGAGTCCTGAGGTGGGGTTTGCAGTGTTGGGGTATCCATTCAAAAGCTATAGGGATGCTGGGATGTAGCTTGCATCAGTGCAGCTCCTGCCTAGCACACATGAACCCCCTGTTCCAGCCCTCGATACACAGAAATGTGGATCATGGTACACTGGGGAAGTAGGCAGGAAGATCAGATGTTCAAGGGAATCCTGGGTTGGTTACATAGAGTATTCAAGGCCATTCTGGGCTACAGGAGAATCTGCTTTATAAGACAGACAGACAGACAGACAAAAACATAGTGAGGCTAAGCTGCCACTAGGTAGTCGGGAGCCCTGCTGGGGCCTTGGCTGGCTTTTAGGGACACTACTCTAGCCCTGTCCAGAGCAGAAGACAGATTTCTGGCTAAGGAGATAAGCTTGCTTGAGTCCCTACTCTGTTCTAGGCTCCCCTTTGGAGGATGAGCTTCCGTCTGCTCTCCCACAAGTGAGCTGTTCTAGAAGCGGCTGTTCTGTGGAGCCTGAGACTGTGTCCCTCAGTGGAAGATATTCTGCTCCTGTGGAGTGAAGATGGGGACTGAGGGAGAGGCAGGCTAGGGATGGAGAAACTGGGGTCAGGACTACTACCCATGCTGTACTGTGAGGCAAAATCTCCAAATGAACTTTAAGTTTCTCTTGCCATGAAGATGTGTGGTCAGGACAGGATCGAACATGTTGCTAGGTCCTCAGTCTGATTTGTAGCTGTTGGCATTTTGCTTATGATCCCTGAACCTCCTTTGCTGAGCTTGCCTTGGGCCCTATGCTCATGGAAGGTGAACCCCAAAGAGCCTGGGATTTGTGGGATCTTGACAATGTTTTGCCTGGGGGCTGAATTGAGCACATCATTCTGAACGGTGGGCAGTCCTATCTTTCTGGGCCTCAGGGTGTGGGGTCTTGCACCTCTTGGGTGGGTGTGGCCCTCATTTCATCCTTTTCCTCCCCAGTCCTGGGAGCTACGTACTGGCTCAGCTCCCTCCTCTAGCACACACTGTAGCTTGCCTCACAGAGACCTCCTGGCAGTCCCCAGGCATAGTCAGCCACCCCTATTCATGTCGTCACTGGGACCACGTAGCATTTGAGAATCCATAGTCCCCAGAGCTGGGTGATGGACTGTGATTTGTCTACAGTGACTTCTGTCCCCTGCCTCTGCCTTGTCTTGTCTTTCCAAATGATAATGTTGAAATAACCAGCTAGGGCTTGAAAGATGTCTCAGTGGGTAAAACATTAGCTGCACAAGCATGAAGACGAGTTTGAATCTCCAGGTACATATAAGAGTTGGGCTTATGGTATGTGTGCCACCTTCCAATAATACCAATAAAGCAAACAAGTAAATGCCACCCACTTTCACATCTCTTGCGGCAGTAGTGATGATGGCTGTCAATATGGTATCTGGAGCTCTGGCTGGCAAGTTAACAGCTCCACTATAAATCAACTTGGCCTTGTTTTTATCCACGGCACATCCACCTGACCTATATCTAGGTCAAGGGCAACAGATTCAGAAAGGTGACAGGCAGGAGGGTTATCAAACTATTTATCAGGTTAGGAGATGGCTTAGTTGATAGAGTGCCTGCCTGGCACCCATGGATGGTGTCCTGGGTCTGGTCCCTAGCACTGGGTAAAAGGGATATGCTTAAAGAACACCCTCCAAATTCCAACTGTGTAACAGATGAAAGGTTTTGGTTTTCTCCTCCTCCTCCTCCTCCTCCTCCTCCTCCTCCTCCTCCTCCTCCTCCTCCTCCTCCTCCTCTTCTTCTTCTTCTTCTTCTTCTTCTTCTTCTATATTAAAGACAGGGTTTCTCTGTGTAGCCCTGGGTGTTTTGAAACTCACTCTATTGATCAGGATGGCCTCGAACTCAGAGATCTGTCTGCTTCTGCCTCCCAAGTGCTGGGGTTAAAGGTGTGAGCCACCAACACCTGGCTTTGATCTATATTTTCTAAGTCTTGATTTGATATAAAACCCCTGCTTTTTTTCTAATCCTGTTTGTCATCACAGATTTTAAAGCTAAAAGTGAAACAAATTCAACAGATCTAATTTACTTTTAGAGGTGTTAAAGGCCCTCCTTCCATGAGCTGACCAGCCCGGGCAGGATGCTGGCCTTGATTTCCACCAGCCATTAGATGGGGCCTCTCTCCAAGGTCAAGTTCAACCCCCTATCCCCTGTAGTGTTCCTGCTTGGTTATTTTTTTTCCACTTTGTCAAGCTGAGGAGCTCTTACAAGACTCTCCCCATTCCTGCCAACCCCTGGTTCTCTCTGTAGAAAGCCTTCAGAGTATACCCCAGCGTCAAGTCCGTTTCATGCTGCACACAAGGTGGTGGTTGTATGTAGATTACGGGGTGGGTGGGGCTTATTAAAAGGGGAGAGCTCAAGAATGGTGTAAGCGCTGCTTTCAAAGATGGGGGGCAGTCATGTTGGGAAGGACCAATGTTGCTGGAGCATGGGGGAACGGATGGGCAGTGATCACAGGGACTTGTCAGAGAGCTGTGTGGCACTGGCTTCTGCCACCTTTGGAGGGGGTGAGCCCCATATCACTGGAGGCCATGAGGGATGCTGAAGAGAAAGGATTCATGATTTTGGATGTTGGGACACCTTACTGCCTGTGTTCTATCACCCATCAACTCTGAGAACTTGCTTAAATGGGGTGCCCGAGCTGGGACAGCGATTCAAGGAAGTGAGGACCAAGCTATATATATATATAAAAAAATCTTTATTTCATGTACCAGGATTTTGTTTTCTCATTGTTTCATTTTGTTTTTAGGTTTCTTCTTTTTAAAATTTTTTTTTCTGTTAACAGTCTGGAAAAAAAATAACCCACCAAGAAAATAAAATGGAAGTTGGTTTTTTTTTTGTTTGTTTGTTTTGTTTTTTTGTTTTTTGTTGTTTTTGAATTGATCAGAGCTGGGTATGAGCTGACAGTCACCACAGGAAGCACTGCCCCATCCCTCCAGGGCCCCTAGCCCTTTCTTGGTCAGCCATGCTGATATTTCACGCTGATATTACCTCTCACCCATGAGTCTTGTTTGGGTGGCCTGACCCCAGGTCTCACTTCCTGGGAAGAAGTCCAATTTGTGCCCAAATACTTGACCAGAGCTTAGAGTGCTATGCACAGAGGGGTGCTTGTTTGTAGGACCCTTTCCTGTGTCTCTGGGCCTTTATCTAGTATGGTTTGGAATCTGCTGGGCCTTGGGCAGGGCTGAGGAGGGACAAGGTGCTGTTTTTGCCCAGTTTGGAAGATGCTCTGATCTCCCTGCATGTTAACTGGCCCTCATATCTGAGCCATGGGGTCCGAGGCCTCCCCTGAACTTCTAGGCTGGCCTAGCAGGTGGTCTGTCTTGCAGCTGACCTGGGAGAAGAATTTTCCTCTTCCAGACACAAGGCAAGAAGCTATAGAAGCCTTCCTCAGCATGCCCTCCAATTCCCAGAGAGTTGCAGCAGAGAACCTTCAGAGCAGGCTAGCGTTGGGGTAGCAAAGACAAGCAGGAGGTTGGTTAGAGCTGGAGGAGCAGACTCGCCCTTGGAGTTGGGGGAGGGGTGAGGTTGCTAGGAAAGGGTTAGCTGGGTTCTCATTGTCTGATCTGGCCCTTGCCACTCTGGGGAAGGAAAAGGAGAAACCTGAGCGCTTCCTTAATTCACTCTGGGGTGCAGGCCTAACTGGGTTGATCCTTGCCCTGGAGAGTGTTCTGCAAACATTCTTTCCATACAGGGAGATCTTTCACCCCAGAAGGCCTGCTTTTTCACTGACCTCAAAGATAGCAGAAGACTCTGTCTCTTGAAGAAGCCTCCCCCACTCACTATGACTGGGGTTATACCCATTCAAACAGGGAAGGCAAATGAGGAGATTCAGAACTTCGAGTCTCCCTCTGTCTCCATGGCAGGATAGGTTGCTCACATATGTGAATTTTTGCTTTGACACTGGATGTGAGGGTGGGGTCTGGGGAACACAGTGAGGAGGCACGTGGTGTTTGTGTGTGTGTGTGTGTGTGTGTGTGTGTGTGTGTGTGTGTAAGAAAGGAGAGAGAGAGAGAGAGAGAGAGAGAGAGAGAGAGAGAGAGAGAGATTGATTGATTTAGGAATGTTCTCAATGTCATCAGGACTGCTTTGATTACTTCTGGCAATTTTTTCACTGAGCTGGGCTGGTGGCAGATCTTAAAAGTCACAGACACAAAAGGTAAGAATGAACCTTCAGAATCTCAAGCCAGTCTGTCCACAAGCTGACACAGTGGGAAGCTGAGGCCCAGAGAGGCCACAGAGCTAGGACATCTAGAATATAGAAAGGAGCCCTTCCATACAAGAATATGATGCATCACACATGTGCAAGGTACAGTGGGGAGCACAGAGGCCAATGATGGAGTTGGGCTGGTTTCCATGGCTTTGGAGGGCACAGGTCAGCTGCCTCTGAGCCACACTCCTGACTGGGTGTTGGATGGGAAGGGTTTTCAATGGGCGTGACCTTGGGTGGCTGCTGCAGCACTGAGCCTAGGGGACAGTGGCTCTGGCCAGTGACTATAGGTAGAAGTGTGTGTGGGTCTTCTCTCTCCATCAGCAGCACCTCCCTGCAGGCAAGAAGAGACTCTCCAATCCCCAGGAAGATGATGGGGCCTTTCTCCTTTTCCCTCTGGCTCTGTGCCCAGCTCACATCTCTCCCAATGGATTTTGTTTGTTTGTTTTTAATGGATTTCTATATTTGTTTTTGTTTTGTTTTGTCTTTACAAGTTCCCTGCTAAATTTTAAGTCCCCCACCCCACCCCGATTTTTGTTTTCACAGTTTAAAGCTGGAAAAGAATTAAAAGAAAAAAATACTACTTGATTTTCTTGCAAGTAAATTCACTTATTATATATTTACATTTATTTATAGTCTGTGGTTTTTTTATTTTTTAAAAAAAAATCACCACTTGTTTTTCCTTTTTCTTTTGTAAAAAGAAACCTTTTTGCAATGTCATTGTTGGACTCCCTGGCCCCCCAGAGGGGCATCAGTGAGTCCACAGACCCCCAAAGGGTCAAAGAGCCCCCTTCCCAGGGGGCTGGGGGCCTGTGAGTGTGGGGGTCCACCATCGCCCCAGGGTCATCTAGTGGCCCTGAGGTGAGGGGTGAGGAGGGACGGCTGCTCTGTATCCCCTGGGGGTGGGTGTCTCCTGCCTTCAAGGACAGGAACTCAGGGTTACTGCCCCTCTCCTCGAAGGCTCCCCCTGAGGATTCCAGGGGTCTGGCTTCTCTGTGAGCCACCAGCAGCCATTCCTTCTCCTTCCCTTTCCTCAAGGCCTAGGAAGTCATCACAGTGGGTTAAGGACCATTAAGGACCATTAAGGACCGGGAACCTGGGGCCGGGGAGCCCCAAGTGCACCACCTCCAGGCACCTAACGGACAGGGGTGGACCAAGGGCTTGGGTCACCTGGAGGCCTGCAACTGCCCCATTGGTGCTGGGTAGAGTTGGCCGCAGAGCCATTGAACTCCAGCATCCTAGGGCCCGGCTAGGGATCCAGGGGCTTGGCAGTGACCATTGCTCCCCTGGCCCTGGGGCCCCTGAGTCTCTACCCCTTACTCTCCCCGGGAGGCAGGGCCTGCTGGGGTTAAAGGGAAAAGAATGCGTTTTTTTAAAATTTATTTTTATTTTTTTTCATTTTTAAACTCTCCCTGCAGTTAAAACAAAAAAAAAAAAAAAAACAAAAACAAAGACAACATAAAACCCTAATAAATTCTCTCTTACTTTCCTCGTTTTTTTTTGTTATTTTTTGTTATTTTTTTTTGTTTTTTGTTATTTTTTTTTTGTTTTTTTTGCTTTACATTATCTTGGTTCCCTTTTATTTTTTCATTTAAATTGGTTTTTATTAAATGTTAAAATAATGGTACATGGGAAATCATGCATTTTCTTTTAGATTTATTTTCTATTTTAATTTTATCCCTCTTGCTTTGTTTAAAGTTTGTCTTCCCTCGGTTATATTTTCCCCTCCCCCCCGCATAGCCTGTGGTTTTGATTTTGTTCTTCTTGTAGTTTTTTTTTTATTTACTTGCTATATTTTTCTCTTTTTTTGTTTTTTGTTTTGTTCGTTGTTTGTTCGTTTGCTTGTTTGTTTGTTTGTTTGTTGTTGTTATTTTTGCGTATGGAAGGTCTCCCCGTGGCTGCTGTGGTCCCTCCCCCCGCCCGCGGGCCAAGCCTCCCGGGGGGGTCCCCCATCCCACGGTCTTCATACGGGCGTGGTCCGGCGGTTGGCTGTGTTGGCGTGGAGAGAGTCCTTGCTGTCCTTCTGGATACAGTTGTGAACCTGGAGAAAGCTGTTATCCCTGTCCGAGTTGTAGGTGGCGGTGGGCGTGGTGGCAGCCTTCAGGGGGTCCCTACTGAGAGTGTACATGGAGATCTCCGTGGACGGCAGGGTATTGAAGCCCTTCACGCCCACGGGCGAGGCGTCCCTGGAGTGAGAGGGCTCGGTGGAGCGCGAGCTGGAGCGGCTGCGGCGCTGGTAGCGGTAGCGGTAGCTGGGGATGCGGGTGATGGCGGAGGCCTGGAGGTAGTCGGTGGCGCGGGCCGTGGCCCGCAGCTGTTTGTGGCGGTCGATAAACATGTGCACGGCCAGCACCCCGACCATCTCGGCGATGATGAAGGACAGGGCCCCGAAGTAGAAGGACCAGCCGTAGGAGTAGCTGTTCTTTTTGGAGTCACTCTTGGAGGGGTCTCCAGCATTGGCTGATATATACACGATGATCCCGATGATATTACTCAGACCTGGAGGGGAAGAGGGAGTCAGAGAGAAGAGCCTGAGATGCTAGGGGGTGGAGAGGCCTGGGATGGGGCTTGATCTTGGGTTTCCTTGAATAGATGGACCTGAGGCGTAGGGTTGGGGGAGCAGTCTGGAAACCTCCTCTTACCATCTCAAGCCTTAAACTTTGTTTGTTTGTTTGTTTGTTTGTTTGTTTATTCGGGTAAAAGTGAGCCATGGACATGGCTGGTGCCATTAGGTGGTGGCCAGGCTTATTAAATGGCTCATGATACAGTTCCTGTCACTCTCTGCGCATCTGCAGCCCTTGTGACAGGTCATGTAACAGCACAGATACCTGGCTGTGGGCCTGCTTGCCAGCTTTCCTAGCCGGGGGAATGAGAGGTGGGTAGGCTTTCTTGTCTTCCAGGGTGCAGCTGGGTATCATGTGGGGCAGACGGGGGAAGAGTGGGTCACTTAGAGTCTCTCTGCCTCTTCCTCATTTTGCTTGTTCTAGAAGGGCAGAGGGCAAGTGGGTTGGGTGGGCTTGGTGCACTGAAAATTACAGGGGTACCAGCCCTTCCTCAGGGGTAGGAGGAAGATGGGGTATTGGCATGGGAGCAGGGGTCGGTGCACTGGACCCTCAGTTCGACCTCTTCCTTGGACACAGCCTGTAGCTAGACCAGGAGACGCCGATCCCGTCCTCTTGCTGCCCATCCCTGCCTTACCTGCAGACACGAAGAAGATGCCCGCGCTCAGGATGATGTTGTGGCGTGTCTTGTAAAACTCGCTTGCCGCGATGCAGAGGCCACCCATGAAGAGCAGGATCACACTCAGGATCGGGAAGATACTCGAGGCCCTCACGGCCCCTGCGGAACATAGAGCATAGGGGCCTCAGTGAGTGGCAGAAGGGCTGCATGATAAAAGATGATACAGGGAGGCCATGTGGGTGTGGGGGGACAGTACACAAGGGCCAGGGCCTCAGCGCTGGTGTCCCCGTGGTTGGCAATGTGAGAAAGGGGAGGAAGGAGGGTCTCTACTCAGCTCATAGTCCCTTAAAGATGCTCCATGACTTTTAGGACCAGACTCCAGCACCCTGTCACACACTCAGGCTTCATCCCCTCCAGCCATCCTGCCTTTGGCCTCTGTTTTTTTTTTTTTTTTTTTTTTTTTTTTTTTTTTGCCCCAACACAACCAGCCTCCTGGATGCCTCCTGGATTGTTCCATTTCACACTGTTGACTTTTGCCACACTTAGCTTTCTCACAGGGACGTCTTTCCTGTTTTCTTTCCTCCACAAACTCCTACCCATCTGTCAAAGCCCAGCTCCAAGTCCCCTCCTCTGTGACACCTTCCCTGACCTCTTTATATAAAATCTATCAGCCCCCCTCTGTTGCTTGGGGACACATGAGCATATTTGGAGGCAGGTGGAGTCACAGGGCTTGCACTGGAATCTGGCCGTAGCATTTATTAGCTACTTAAATTGGGAACTGTCATCTTGTGTGTCCACGCCTCAGTAAGACAAGGATGGTCTGTCTCCAAGGAGCATTGTGACAGTGAACAGAGTCAGTTCAGGCAATGGATTTATAAAACACATTCATGGGGCAGTAAGCGACAGTTGCCACACTCAGCGCATGTTTATATGTGTATTTTCATTCTAAGTCATAGAACCCAAAGGGCTATATCTTCTCTTTATAGCTTCCTTCTTTAGTCACTCTTTTCAAAGACGCAGGGGACCTCCAGTGTGAACAAAACAGCCCAGAAAGGCCAGGAGACAGACTCACTGCAAAGAGAGAGTGAAAAGGAGACACCCAACCCAGGGCCTCGGAATGAGAGAGCAAAGAAGGCCTGGCTGTCAAGATGCGTAGAAAGAGCAGCTTAAGGGAAAGTGCCCACAGAGGGGAGGGTGGCAGCTCTGTGGCCGTGAGAGGGTGTGTCTGTCTGTGGGAATCAGAGTCTAATGATGCCAGTCTACAGAGGCTCTGAGGGTCCCTGCAAAGTCATACGCCTTTCCCTAGCCAAAGCCAATTTATAGAAAGTGACATTATGACCCAGTTGACTCCAGTCGTGGAGCAGTGGCCAGGCAGCAGCAGAGCTGGAAGTGGAGATGGGGGTTGTACCTGCCTAGATGCTGTGCTTGCTCCCCCTGCCAGTGCTGTAGGCTTCCACATTCTGAGGAAGCACCCTACCACCACTCACTCCCTCTGCTCTCTTTCTACCTTTCAAGACAGGGTCTAAGGTGTCTAGGTTGTCCTGGAACTCACTCTGTCAGTGAAATTCTGATGTGGCTACCTCAGCTTTCTGAGTACTGGAATGAGAGTTCTGTGCCACCCGGCCCTAGTCTCCCTCAGTGGCTTCTAGGGAAGTAGAGGCTTGTAAACCACAAGACCTTTGAATTAAGCCCAGTGATTGGTTATGGTATAGTTTGGGGTAAAGATGTCACCTATGTTCCTGACCTTGTCCCTTTGGGTAGCTGAAGGCTGAGAATCTGAGAGGGAAAGCTCCTTTCCCTTCTTCCTAGACAGGGTCTTACTATGTAGCCTAGGCTAGCCTTAAACCAGAGATTCTCTCACCTCAGTCTTTCAAATGCAAGGCTTGCTATACTGACTAGGGGACAGCTCCTCCTCCCTTCTCTTCCCTCCCCTTCCTCCTTGTCTCCCTCCCCCTCTCTTTCTTTTTACCTTTCTTTCTTGAGATAGTTTTCTATGTACCCAGGCTATCCTGGAATTCAGTATGTAGACCAGGCTGCCCTCAAATTCACAGGGCTCCACCTGCTTCTGCAATGCTGATATTAAAGGCATGTGCCATTAGACCTGGTGGGGACAGAACTGGGGTTTCAAACAGAATTGTAGGGAGTTCCCTGTAACTGCATCCCTTACCTATGACAGGGTCTAACTGCTCACTACTGTTATTTAGTGAGTAGACAGTTTTAGGGAGGTATAGGGGATCTGAGGTATGCAGAGCTTCGTGTCCAGGCAGGTCGCAAATAGAAGCTGGGCCAGAGGCTTACTCTGAAGTCTCAGCACTCTGGGGACAGGGCTGCTTCACTCTCCAGGCCTTATGGGAGATGTGCTGTCTTGTAAGCTATTTCTTAGAAAATGCACTTTGGGCAGGTGGGTTTCTGGGTTTGAGGCCAGCCTGGTGTACAGAATGAGTTCCAGGGCTATACAGAGAAACCCTGTCTACAAAAACAAAAACAAGAAAAAAAAAAAAAAAAAAAAAAGAAAATGCACATTGTACATTGTCCTTAACTGGACCCTGACCCAAGCACTCATGTGTATACACACAGAGACACAGACACAAACGTGTGAGCGCACACACACACACACACACACACACACACACACACACTTCTTAACTTCCTTAATTCCCATTGGTACAAGAACATTGGGATGGTGAGCGCTTACCGACACCCTGGCCAGGGTCCTGAGCTGGGACCTAACACATTCTTACACCTTTGCTATGATGTAGAGAAAACCGAGTTCAGAGAGATGGAGCAAATTGTTTAAGGCTACCCAGCCAGTAAGCAAGTTTTCTAATCCAGATCATCACCAGGGCTGTTTCAAGGAGCTTAGGAAGGTGCTGGAAGGTGGCCAGGACTGGACTCTGGTTTTGTCTGTGCTGTGGACTTGCTATGTGGACTGTTACATAGAAGATTCTGTTCTTTCCTAATGGATATGGAAGGATGGCTCTGTCCCCTTTCTCCAAGGAAATGACTCTTCCTGCCCACAGCATCCTGTGTTCATCGGAGGAGACGCCTGATGCGAAGGGCCTGAAGGACAGCCCGGGCTAGATACCCAGCTCTGCTTCTTCTGCTGTGAGAATTCTCGCTATGTGTCTTGCAGGGCCACACTCTTAAAAAGCCCATGCTGCCTCTGGAAGCCAAGGCCTTGGTGGGTGCATTCTGCTTGCTGGTTGTAGCTGAGCTCTTCTGGTAGACAGTACATGTTGCACCGAGACGGGGATGTTTGTCTGAGACAGAGGGGTCTTTGTTGGAGTGCTACCCCCTGTACCAGTTCCAGGATATATGATAACAAGTTTTGCCCTATCTTTATCAAACTGTGTTCTGAAGAAGGAGATATATATCATCAAATGGTAACAGAGTCCCTGCCTAAAAGAAATGCAGGAACAAAAATGGAGAAGAGACTGAGGGAAAGGAGGTCCAGTGACAGGCTCAAATTGGGATCCAGCTAAAGGAGAGGCTCCAAGGCCTGACACTATTACTGATGCTATGGTGTGCTTACAGACAGGAGCCTAGCATGGTGGTCTTCTGAGAGGCCCAACAAGCAGCTGAAAGAGCCAGATGCAGATACTTACAGACAACCAATAGACAGAAGCTGGGGACCCCTGTGGTTGAATTAGGGAAAGGCTAGAAGAAGCTGAGCAGGAGGGTGACCCCATAGGGAGTCCAGCAGTCTCAATTAATCTGGACCCCCAAGATCTCTCAGACATTGAACCTCCAACCAGACAGCATATGTTAGCTGATATGAGCCCCTCCACCCCCAAAAATATACAGCAGACACTGCCTGGTCTGGTTTCAATGAGAGAAGAAGCACCTAACCCTTGGCCCCAGGGAGGAGGGAGTTCTGGTGGGGTGGGGGTGGGGGATGGGGACATCCTCTGGGAGACAGGAGAGGAGGAATGGGATGAGGAACAGTCAGAGGGTGGACCAGGAGTTGGATAACAACTGGACTATAAAAAGAGATTAAAGAATAATAACAATAACAATAATAACAAATTGGTAACAGAGCCAGAAAGATACCAATGGAGCACCATGGTGTGTGTGTTTGGGTGTGTCTCACGTCCTGAGGATGGAGTTTGAGACAGACACAGTGTTAGGCCTTCTCTGTCTCCTCAGCCAATGGAGAACATTTTACTTCTATTATACAGAGGCTGAAACTGAGGCTTAGAGAAGCTTGGCTGTCTGACCAAGTGTTGTGATCTCAGGCCTGTCCATCTAACTAACCATGGCATCCCCCCCGCCTAGGCTCTGTGCATTCTCTGAGCTGGATCAGGGTGGGCTTCCCTGAGAGAGTGATATGGGGTTGAGTTTGGGTCAGTCCATAGGGAGAGTGGAGGTAGCTGCTCAGAGTGTTTGTGGGACAGAAACAGTACCAAGTGATGTGTTGGACAAGGAAGGGGCTTGTTCAGTGACAGGGCCAGGCTCACAGGCACTCATGGAGGGACTTGGGGATCCATGAGTGAGGAAGCTGAGAAGGCCAAGGCATGGTCCAGAGCCAGGTGGAGCCTCCTGGGTCTCTAGGGGCCTGGTGAGTCAAGGTCTTCAGAGTAAGGGAGTTAACTGGGCATTTAGAACTGAGGGCTATAGAGGGTCTGATGTATATCACAAGAAGCAAAGTCAAGAGTGGCTGCAGGCCAGGAGGAAAGCTGCAGGCCCTTGTTCTTTATCTTTTCCTTCCCCTTTGGACAGGATCTTTGTAGCTCAGACTGGCTAGAACTAGTTGTGTAGCCCAAGCTGGCCTCAAACTCTTATCCACCCCCCTCAGCCTTCTGAGCGCTGGGATTTACAGAAATGCCAGAGTCAACTTCGATTCATATTTTCTGTGTTGGTGGCTGAAGTGACAAATGTTCTGACTGATGGAGAAGGACCATGCTTAGGAAGTGGCCTCTTGTCTCAGCCGGGGGTGGGACAGGGCTGAGGTGGGGTACGTGGCTGAATGAGAATTAGGGAAACTGAGTCAATCTTTTCTGATAGTCCTCTTTGCCAGGCCCTCTTGGGAAATCATGGTTATGATATTGGGCCTCAGGGAACCTCTCTTAAGCCATCATACTGACACATTGCTCTTGGGGGTTGGCACAGCCGGTGGATAGTGGCATTCAGAGGCCATGCAGTTCTTTTTTTTCCATCTGGCAGAGTGGGTGGGTGACACTCAGTAAACAGGGATGTAGGAAATCTGGCCTGCTGCTGGCTCTTCTGGTTTTTTGTTTGTTTGTTTGTTTTTTGTTTTTGTTTCTTTTCCCTTCTTCTTTGCCCTTGGGTCTACACTCTGCTGGCACTGCAGTAGAAGACACCTGAGGATCCTATGTTGTGATCATCCTGCATCCCTGGGATCCTTCCTCCGGGTCAGACCACCATCTTCTCCTGGCTTGTATACCGATAGTCACAGTGTTAGCACACTGAGGGTAACTCCTCAGTTTCTGCACAGTGTTGAGATCTATGAGTGTTAGCCTACTGGGACTTGATCCATTTTAATGGGTTCATGCGGCACACACGCTAGATTGGGAAGAACTTTCTAGGCTCTTATATCCTGCTTGTACCTGTTTCTTGTTTCAATTGGCTGGTGTGGTCAATGACCATGAAAGTAGATGGGTAATGGAAGATGTGTGTGCGTGTGTGTGCACATGTGTGTGTGTGTGCATGTGTGTATGCATGTGTATGTGTGTATATTGCTGGAAAGGGGAAGAGGTGCAGAGAGATTGGCAGACAGAGAGAGAGAGAGAGAGAGAGAGAGAGAGAGAGAGAGAGAGCAAGCACAAGCAGGCAGCCTCACTGGCTGTGTGGTCTGTGCCTGGCTTTCCCATCTGTGTGACAGGGAAACAGCCATTGCTGCCTCAGGGTGGCTGTGAAGATGAATCAGCTGCTGTCAGGTTGGGGACATAGTCAAGTGCTCAGCACACATTTTTTTTTTCTCTGTGATGCCTCATGGAAGATATGTTGGGGATACAGGGGGCCACTTAGAGAGCACTGGCTGTGCTGGGGAGCACTATGCCAGGCACTCCTCCGTATTCTGCTGGGGGTGGAGACCGAGACCATCACTCAGGTTCAGAAGACAGCTGTCTAAGCATCTCTGCTCATCACGCTGCCTGGGCCGCTGCCTTAGTTTCCCCAGATCTATATGTAGAGAAGGCATATAACCAGCTTCTCAACTGCTGTGGGGAGGAGCCTGGGCAACAAGTATAGCACATGTCCCCAAGGAGCCAGGAGATGCTGCTGGTATCACACCAGAGTAGGTGTGGCTATTGTTTATCCTCTCTCTCTGTCTCTCTGTCTCTCTGTCTCTCTGTCTCTTTCTCTCTCTCTCTCTCTCTCTCTCTCTCTCTCTCTCTCACACACACACACACACACACCTACCTATCCACGTACGTTTTATGATATGTGTGGTGGTGGTGAGGAAGGGGAAGAGCCTGTGTGTGCTGCTGTGATTTATGAAGTCAGAGAACAACCTGTGGGAGACGCCTTCCACCCTGTGGGTTCCAGGCTTGGTGACGGGCTGAGTCCTATTGCTGGTCCCCTCTTGGGATGTGGGGGTCCTGAGGTGGGTGCTTGCTAGTGAAGGCTGCAACTCAGCAGCCACAAAACTAATGAGCACTGAAATAAAAGTGGGGATTGAGTGGACCCTGCCTGGGCCAGGGCAGCAAGGGTGGCCCTGCCCTGCTCTGCACCGACTGGCAGCTAGCCTGGGCCTGGAGACACTTCCTTGTTGTGTGATCAGGCAAGTAGACTCCCTGGTTGCTGTGACTTCTGGGAGGAAGGTCCCTGCCCTTTAGAGCCTGTAGGGGATGTGTGGCTGGAGAATGTGATGGGTCTTATTCCCAGAAAGTGCCCTGCACAAAGCAAGGCATTACATTTTCTAGATCTCAGTTTTCCCCTTGCCTGTAAAGTGGAGGCACAGGGCTGGGTGGTTCTCCTGGTGTCTGCAAGGCCTGCGTTCAAGAGTTTTGATGATGTTCTTTTACTTCCAAAACTGTATCCGGCAAATCTTGCCTCAGAGACTCCCCTCACCGTTCCTTCCTCACCGTGGCTGGGGAGGGCTAACACCCTACTCATTCAGGGAGATTGAGTGACTTGCCCAAGACCACAGAGTACAGCATCTGGAACGGAAGCATTTTTGTTCCAACCCCACAACTTAGGCCTTGACTCCTCATCTCCCTGTGTATCTCCAAGCTCAGCACCATAGGGACAGAAGGAAAAGTAGGGAGGGGACGTCCTCCAAGGTGGGAGGGTGGCCTTGTATCAGCTGAAAACCTAGCTCCATCTCTTTCCTCACTGAAGGAAGAAGTACTGTGAGCCTGCTAGGCAGACATGGGGAACAAGGCATCTCATTTATTCACTTGGCAAACAGTCCCTGAGATGGATGGGGTATGGGAGGACACCGTGCAGCTCCCTGTCTTGGGGTCCTCAAGCTCTTTATGTTCCAGTGAGAAAAATACAAAATTTTTTTGAGACAGTGTTTCTCCATGTATGTGTTTTTCTGGCTGTCCTGGAATTCTGAACTCACAGAGATCCAGCTGCCTCTGCCTCTGAGTGCTGGGATTCAAGGTGTATGCCACCACACCCCTCAAGGAGAAGAATCTTGACAGGAGTCAGCCACAGGCCACAGGCCGGGGCAGTGACTCACAGGTAGCAGATTTGCTGAGTATATTCAAGGCCCTGGGTTTGATTCCCAACATCACAGAACAAAATGGAAAACAGAAAAAGAAACAGATCCAACCAGAAAGTGGCCTGACCTGGCCTTAGAGAAGGGTAGAGTAATTTGCCTCTCATCCTGCTTGGGACGTCACATCCTTCTCCACCCTCTTGGCTGTTGGTAAGCACACCCCCCTCTTTACCACGACCTTTCCCACCCACCTACTGCTGCACCTCCTGGCTCTCATGGCCTGAGGCCTCCCAGCTGGCCTTTCTTTTCCTGCCTGAACCCAGCACACTGAGCAGCCAGGCTTTGAGTCTGAGCATCTGGCCACGTTCTCTGTTCTTAACCCTCCACGCACAAGGTGGGTAGGGTACCATCTCAGGGCTAAGCTGTTGTCTCAGTCTGCCGGAGTCAGAGATGCCAGATGCCGCTGATGCTCTTGGGCTGGAGGTAGCCCCTCCCCCTGCTGGGTGGGGTGGGAGAATGTCTACAATGTTTACAGCTCCCTGCTTCTGTTCAAAGGCTACTTTTGGCTTGAGGAAGCCAACTGGTAAGGGAAGCTCTCTCATCAGCTCCGTTCCCACCCCATCTTCTTTGTCTTCTGCCCTGCAGTCAACATACACTGCTGCACTAAGCAACCACAATGGCTAATGCCTTCTGAGTGCTTCCCGTGCTCCAGGCTGCTCAAAAGTGATGTCCTAAGCCAGCTCTCTTCACCCTCATCCCAACTTCAGGAGGCAGCACTGAAAACAAAGCCAGGAAGGAAGCCTAGAGCAGGCTGCTGGTATTGAAACCTCTGCAGTTATGCCCACCTGGCTCTTCTGTTCTCCTGCCTCTTGGTGGCCTAGCTCAGTGTATTCATCCCTGAGTGACCCCTCATGGCCGCCTGATGTCCTTCCTGAATGGTGGTATGACTGTTTTTTTTTTTGATGAAGGGCTGTTGCTTCCATCTCTGGCTAGGGTGCTCTCCTCATCAGCTGTGACTCCGCATGCTGAGGGGAGGTGGTAGGTGGCTGTGTCTGGAGACCCCAGCTCTTTCTCTGTCAGTCCCATTTAGTGGCCGTGTGTGTAATGGGCATGCTGGACCTGGTACCCAGCTCTCCTGTGTATGTGGGTTGTGCATGCGTGGGTGGGTATGTCTAAGATCCAATGGTATTTATTAGTTCTTCCCCACAGGTTCTAGCTCCAGGCTCTAAATGTTGAGTCGGAGACCTGATTCCACCCTTTTGTCTTGCACTATGAAAGTCTATATAATGTTGTAGATTTGGGTGTCTGGCACACAGTAGGTGCTTACTATGTGATTGTGGAATTGAGCCAATTGCCCTGATTCTTTTTCCCTCTCTCAGAGCCACATGAAGAAATCTAAGAAATACAAATTTCCATCTTTTGGACATAGCAGGGATACCCTCTAGGACCCAAAGACCTGCCTCTGACACAGACAGGGACATGTGTAGATACATGCATATGAATATACATGCACACATACACTTAGATGCATGGGTCCACAGGTACCAGACACAGATCACAGCACAGTTGCAGACCCTAACAGAGACATATGTTGGCATTTGAAAGATGATGATGGTCACTAGACATCACTTCCTTTTCCTCACTCAGACTGAGGAAGAGGCAGAAGCCACCATGACAGGCACATCCTATGGCCTATGGTGCTCATTGGGACAAATAGTGTGGCCACCATTCAGCCCTCGTGGAGGCAGTGGTAGGTGAGGCAAGGCCCACAGCATCACACCTAGTGGAGGGGATGGGAACCAGCAGGAAGATAAGGGGACCCAAAGCTACGCTTGTGTTACTAGGAGACCTGAACTCTGACTCAGGATAGATGGTAGGTCAGGGAGGAAGAGCATGTACCATGCATGAATCCATTTGTTCCCCCCCCCCCCCCCCCCCCGAGACCCTTCCTTGTACCAGGCCCTCAGGAAAGCTTGTGAGCTTGTGAGCAGGCACACCCTGTTTTCTTCACTGACCAGGAGTTGAGTTCTAGTCACAGCCTTCTAGAACTCTCTGTACTCCCCTTCTGTCCCACGTCACCCCAGGTGAACAAGGAGGGCAGAGGTGGCACACTGGCCTCTTTGGCTTTGTTCGCTCTTTGTCCTTCAGATTTTAGCTCAAACTCCCGTGTGAGTGCTGTGAGCCCCTCCTTGACTCTGGCAGTAGGAAGCCCCTCCCCTTTCCTGCTTGACTTCCTCTATCACAGCATAGCAGAGTCTAACGTGCTTTATGATGAACTTGCTAATTTCGTTGATTGCAAATCTCAAGTGCCTGAGGCTAGGCCTCCTCCGCTGTCAGCTTCCACGTCCTCAGCACCTGGAGGAGGGCCTGGTATCCAGGAAGGAGGCTCCTCCAGGAGGACTGGAAGTCTGTGAGTTGTTCACACTTGAAAGGGAAGGAGGAAGATACACTTGTCTCTAGGGTGGCAGCTTCGGTGGAAGCTTCAGCCCCCCCCCCCCACCCGGGAAGCACAGGTTTGGCAGGGCTCAGCTCCCTTAGCCACAAGAGCCTAAAGGCCAGTGACAAAAGGAACAGACATAGCCACACCCCACCCCTTCCTCTCCTCACATCTCTGCTTTTCTTGGAGCAAGTTCAGAAGAACATGGAGAAAGGACTCAGTCCCTCAGCAGTTTCCTCTGTTGATTAGGCGGAGCTGCCGGGGACAGGGTTGGGGGTTGAGGAGAATGAGATACAAAGTGGGGGCTGCTTCACTGGCTCTGTCCCTTTCCTTGCACCTCTATCAATTTAGTTAAATTTAAACAGCCTGGGCATGGAAATTGTTATCTGTTGGAGGCGAAGGGGACCACACTACCCTGAATGCCAGCTTCTCTAAGTGGCCTTCACACTGTATGAAAACAGCCATCACCCCCACCCTCTGGCTCCAGCTCTATGGCACCGTAGTCATGTGGGTGGGGAGTTGGGGTTGGCACAGATCTGATCCTGCCCTGAGTGGACCAGGGTCAGATGGTGTCAGGGTTAGTGTTAATTGTCAACTTGATAGAGATGAGTCCCTGGGTGCCTGTCCAGTCATCCTGATTTTATTGAGGTGTGAAGAGCTGCCCACCATGGGTGGCGCCATTCCCTGGCTTGGATCCTGGAGAGAAGGAGCTGGGAGGCAGCTGTGTTAATCAGCTGTGGATGTGATGGGACCAGCTGCTTCAATTTCCCCTTGCCTTGACTCTCCTGCCATGATGGGCTGTAGTCTTGAGCTGTGAGCCAGTATAAATCCTTTTTCCCTTCAGGTACTCTTGTTAGGGTATCTTATTATAGCAACAGGAGAAGTAAGTCAGGCAGGCTTGTGATTCTGTAACCACTGGGGCGCACACTACCTTCCTGGAGCCCACCTTGCATGGCGACTGTTCTTTCAGAGGTCCCAAGGTAGAGCTGCCTTGAAGGGGCAAGCTCTGGCATCTCTATTGGCTGAGCCCTTTCCATTGCCCTGAGCATCTTCCCTCCCTGCCTTCCACCCTGGCCCATTCAGAGTTCTCTACTCGGGGACTCAATGTTGAGCCTTCTACCAGCTGTCCTGCCTTCAGCCCACCCCAGTCTCTGGCTGCCCCAACTCTGTAATGCATCCATCACTCCCTTTAGTCTTCTGACTCTGATGGCTAGCTGCCCTTTCTAGATCAGGCTTCACCTCACTCAGAAGGACACCTGACTCCCCAGACCTACCAGGCTGGGACTCTTCTGTGTCTGTCCTCTCTTGGTTACAGGCTGGGCTCCAGCTAGGCTGGTCTTGATTGTTGCCCAAAGATGGGGTACTATTCTTGCTTCAAAGCCTTTGCTTGGTGGTTCCCTCTGCTAGGTCATCTCTTCCTAAGAAATCTTCTGTCTCCCCTGCCCTCATCTAGAAAGGCTGTCTCGGTTTCTTGTCTACATGACAGCCCTTCCTCTGCCCTTCTCCATTCCAGTCACTGAGGCCATCTCAGGCAGGAACATGGGCTCTTGCTCATTGCATCTCGCCTTCACTAGGACACAACTCTCCCAAGGACCTCGCTGTCTCTTGGTTCACCTGAGATCCCTAGTACTGACAACAGTACCTAGCGAAGCCTAGCAGGGAGTGAGCACTTAGTGTGTCACAGTGAATGAATGAATGATCCTTTTTAGAACCAAAGTTTACACTTGGCTAATGTATTTAGGAAATCCTTTTGTGAATGCCCCTGTGAGAAGTGTGATGGAGGAGCAGGCTTGACCCATTGGGAAATGGCACTATTAGCAGGTAGGACCTTGTTGGAATAGGCGTGGCCTTCTTAGAGAAAACGTGTCACTGTGGGGTGGGCTTTAAGGCTCCTGTGCTCAGGCCCCACCCAGTGTGGAATGAGAGCCTCCTCCTGGCTGCCCTTGGATCAAGATGTAGAACTCTGGGCTCTTCCAGCACCAAGTCTGCCTGAAAGCTGCCATGCTTCTGGTATTGATGATTTTGGGCTGAATCTCTGAAACTGTAAGCCAGCCCCAATTAAATGTTTTCCTTTATAAGAGTTGCCTTGGTCATGGTGTCTCTTCACAGCAATGAAACCCTAGCTAAGACAGGTCCCTAGTCTTTCCCCAGATAGCTAGCCCTCAGGCAAGTTCTGTCCCTCTCCCAGCCTATCAAGTGCCAGGCAAGCTAAGGTAGTGGGTTTGACTGACCTGGACTCTAGGCTGATTCAGGCTCAACCTACCTCCAGGTGAGACCCACTCACCTTGCTGCCTCTCAGCAGTTCTAAGGCTTCACTGCTTGCTTTGTCCCTGATAATATGTCACCATGACTTACTCCACACTTACTTTCTTGTTCAGTTACTTCCTTGGTCTGTCAGTGAAGCACATTACTGAACCCTCTTTCCCCTTCAGGCCCTGTGCTGGATGCTGGGGTGAAGAAATGCATGGGTCAGAGACTAAGAGACTTATATCTTGTCAGGGTGCTGGGTGGGTGGTTGCAGTGTGTGGTGATAAGGCAGGTGTGAGATGGAGATACAGACAGGGGGTGAGAGGGGCCTATGAGGCGCTTTTGAACCAGAAAAAAATATAGGGGGTCAGGGATTGTTCTAGAGAAATTAGCCCTGCCTCCAAGCTCCCCTGGCTGCATAAACTGACAGGAGCAGTGGCTTCAACCTTTCCAGAGCCATGTTGTCTATCTCAGACTACCATGTTATATAGCTCAGGGCCAGCACACTCACACCATCCTAAGCTGCTGCATGGTTTTGTGAGTGGACTTTCATAGGAAGTACCACTAAAAATCCTGTGTCTATTTTTCCTCAACAAGTGGCATCTAATAAAAACCAGGCATAGCTGCTCATGCCTGTAGTCCTAGCACTTGGGAGGTAGAGGCAGGCGGATCTCTTTAAGTTTGAAGCCAACCTGGTCTACAGAGTGAGTTCCAGGACAGCCACGGCTACACAGAGAAACCATGTCTTGAAAACAAAACAAAACAAAACAAAACAAAAACAAACAAAGGGAATTGGAATTTTAAGGTTGTGATGGTGTGAATATGCTTGGCTTATGGGAAGGGCACCATTAGCAGGTGTGGCATTGTTGGATTAGGTGTGCCCTTGTTAGAGGAAGTGTGTCACTGTGGGGGTGGGCTTTGAGGTCTCAATGCTCGGAGTCTCCTCCTGGCTGTCTTCTGAATAGGATGTAGAACTCTCAACTCTTTCAACACTATGGTCTGCCTGCATGCTGCCACGCTTCCTGTCATGACGATAATGGATTGAACCTCTGAAGCTGTTAGCCAGCCCCAATTAAATGTTTGCCTTTGTAAGAGTTGCCGTGGTCTTGGTATCTCTTCACAGCGATGACACCCTAACTAAGACAGAAGCTGGTTGAGTCCAGCTTCTATTAAAGGCCAGCCTGGGCTACATGATCAAAGAAAAGAGGCTTTCCCTGTCTGTGGCTGGGATGGAGTCAGTGTGGCTTAAACAGCTGAAAACATTTCCTGTCTCATCCTTTGCAGAAAACATCTGCTCCTTTGTTATGCGTGCTCCAGAACCCCTGCATTGCTCATTGAACTTAATAAGGCCTTAGGTTCCATGGGACACAAATCCCACTCTCGATGCCAGGACAAGGTGAACCCATACCCCGGAAGATTCTCTCTTTAGCTCTGAGGAAACAGACTCAACACATCAGAGTGTGCTCCAGAGGAATCATGTATTTCATGAGAGATATTTATTGAGGGACTATTATATTCTGGGTCCTGTACTGAAGGATACGAACTGCCTCCAGGTGCTTCCTGTCTGACTGATGAAGTGTAATGCCTCACTGTGATTGGCCAGGTGAGACCTGGAGCCCAGGTGTCTGTATTCTAGGGTGGGGCTCAGTTTTGACCTCCGACTTCCAAATTCAGGTCTTGTTTCTATCACAACTGACCAGCTGTCTCTGAGATCTATCCCTACCTCCACCCCACCCTCCACACAATGCCTGCTCTTACTGGCATCAGAGACTGTCTCACAGGTCCATCCTGGCCTCCCGACTACTCAGTACAGGCTGAGTATACAACAGGTACCCAATCCATATTTATTGCATTGGTTGAGTATACAGCAGGTACCCAATCCATGTTTATTGCATTGGTTGAGTATACAACAGGTACCCAATTCATATTTACTGCATTGGCTGATTCCAGACACAGTAGCAGTTAATGACTGACATCCAGACAGCCCTGTGGGAATTCTATTTGAGATCAAAATCTTGAAGGAATTCAGAAAAGGTAATAATAACTCTCTTATCATATTCCTCCTCCCTCCCCAAGACTCCCTTCCAACTCCCTGGGCTTGGTGGCACAGTCCTTTAATCCTAGCATTTAGGAGGCAAAGGCAGGCAGATCTCTGAGTGCAAGGCCAGTCTGGTCTACAGAGCAAGTTCTAGGATAGCCAGAGTGACACAGAGAAATCCCGTTTTTAAAAACCAATAAATAACTGAACGTGGAGGTGCATGCCTTTAATCCTATCACTCTGGAGGCAGAAGCAGGTGGATCTCTGTGAGTTTGAGGCCAGCCCAGTCTACAGAGAGAGTTCCAGGACAGCCTTGGCTGTTGTACAGAGCAACCCTGTCTCAAAACAAAACAAAACAACAAAACAAAACAAAACCACCACCACCACCACCACCACCAAAACCCCAAACCAATAAGTAAATAAATAAACAAATAAATAATCTATAAATCATGTCCTGCTCCCTCTCTGTCCCTTCCTGGCTGTCTCGAGAGTTCCACTTTCCACAGACTTTTCAGGGAAACCAGATTCCAGGCTGACCTGCAAGCTGCCACCTCTGATATGAGTAGTTATTATTGAAAGAGACAGGAGCAATTCAGGTAAGAACTGGGATGCTGTTGGTGAAGGGAAGAGGAGAGACACCCAGGTACAGGGGCGGGGGCAGCAGTTCCTGGGACTCTGTAAGCAAACCCCTCCATGGAGCCCAGCCGCCTGAGAGCCTTCAGCGTGGCTGTCCCAGCCCTCAAGGACCCTCAGTTCCTCTCTGGCAAATCCCTTTTGATAACTAACAAGGTCTGTGTTGGTTTCTGGGGATGCTTGAGAAATTTCCTTGGGGCTTCAAAAATGCTTTCTCTTGATAATATGTCTCAGGCAGACTTAAAGATCACAGCAGTTACACCAGGATTTAACTTTGATTTGACTTGTGGGGGAAGGGAAAATTCTCTCCCTTCTTTCTGTCTCCTGAGTACAAGCTGGTTTCATTATTATTTGAGAGCAATATTTTCTGAGTTCCTATTCTAGGCCATGCCCTGTGTTGGAAGAGAATGTCCCTTATCTGCAGAACTGGGGGATGTTACTCAGCAGACAAAGACATCCCCTCCAACCCTCATCAAGATGAAGGTCTGTTCCTGGGAACCCCTGAGAAAAGGGGTGGCTTCAGGGAGGAGGTGAGGTTTTAGGAGAGACTTGGGGGATGAGTAGGAGTTGGCCAGTCAAGAGAGAGCAGCAGTTTCCTGCCCCTGCTGTAACCAGGGTACCAAATAGGCCTGACCTTTGATCCTCAGAAGGAACAAACTGAGGGACCCTTCAGCTGAAGGGAGATTAAAACACCGTGCGTGACTCACGGAGGAAATACTCTGCGGTGTCAGCTTCGTAGTCCGCATCTTCCGGAAAGTGGTCGATTTGCTTGCACAGACCTTTGAAGTTCCCTGCAAGATAATGCAGAAGGGGTGAGTGAGTGCTTGGGTAGCATGGCTCGGACCCCATCTGCCCTTTCTGGACACCATGATCTTCCTAGGCATCGTTGCCCTGGATTACAGCACAGCCTACAGTCCTGAGCCCAGAGCCGAGGCTCAGCATCAACCCCTGCCTTCCGTCCCCACTTTGAAGAGCTCAGGTTTGATCTGGGTTAGAGACTATGCTGAGGGGGGTGGGGTGGGGAATGGGCTCAACAGGCTAGCAGGATGGTAGAGTCTTGCAGCTTGGCAGAGAGTCACCCAGTTCTTTGCAAGCCCCAGATCCTTTCCCAAGAAGACAGACCCTTGATTGACACGACCAACAACCCCTTAGAAGAGGATGTACCATCTACACGTAGGGAATTCACCTCTCAGACACATTATCCCAGCAGCTCTGAGCTGGGGGCTGGCCATTTACCAAGGTCCTTTTTGGATCCTAGGCCTCTTGTGTAGCCCAGACTGGCCTCACGTTCATTGTGACCCTCCTGTCTTAACCTTCCAAGCACAGGGTCATAGGCCTGAGCCACCATGCTAGTTTTTAGTTTGTGAACTACAGGTCACCATGGCAATGGGGCACCCATGTGAGAAGTGCTATCAGCCCATTTTACAGATGGAGGAACTGAGTCTCGAGGACCTCGGGACTAGGAACAGGTTAGCAGGCTGGAAAGGAGTGCAACAAGGACTCAAATATTGGCCTTTGTCTCTAGGCTTTTGCTTGTTGAGAATTAGTCCTGGGCAAGTGCCAGGACAGGGTTGGGTAGTCTGTCAACAGCATTCACACAGAGAGAGAAGGAGCCATGGGGGTAAGGGACCTGCAGACAAACTGACAGCTGGGATTCAGTTTGCTGGCAGCAGAGTGTCAAGCTTTGGCTCTGGTCTTCTCTGTGCATTACCCAGTACTGTCCCCAGCAGCAGTGGAGGCAAGGCTGGTTCCAGTCCAGTTCCAGTTTCAGCAGGAAAGATGGCCCAGATTGCCTCACCCAGCTCGGCTTTCTTCACTTGACTCAGTTTCTCTGCTGGAGTGTGTGCGCGCGCGTGCACACACACACACACACACACACACACAGACACACAGACACACAGACACACAGGTTCTGAACATTTGGCAGAGTATTTAGTGTGGTGATTGTTGAGGGTGCAACGAGCTGACAGCCCCTATGTTTTTCTATGACAGTTGCTAGACTCACCAGATAAATACAGTCCCTAGTAACTCAGCAATTTAAAAAACTTAAATTTATTTTCTATGTTTTATTTGTTTACTTTTAAGATAAGGCTTCACTTTGTGTAGCCCAGGCTGGCTTAGAAGTCACCATTTAGTCCAGGCTGGCCTTTAACTCATGACAATTCTCCTGCCTCTGTCTCTCTGATGCTGAGTTAACAGATATGACCCATCATGCCCAACTTAGCAAACTGTCTACTTATAGAGTCTGAAGTTCACACACATATATGCACATACATGTATGCATACTCACACATGTACACACATGCACACCACATATACACATGTACACATGCATATGCACACATGTACACACATGCACACATACATGTGAACACATATATGTGTACATGTATGCACATTCATCCACACAGACATATGCACACACACGTGCACACATATGTACAGACATATATATACACACACATACATGTGCATACATACATACATATATGTGCACACATACATACATGCACACATACGCACACACATGAAGAACACACTGGATCTTCTGGCTACTTAACCTAGCTTTGTAAGGCCAAAACCAATCCATAATTGCTGATACAGAACTTCAGAAATGATTCCTGGAAGTATATTCTTTGGATCTGTAATTTCTCTGAGGATTTTGGTCTTCCTTTCTTCGTCCCCACTCTGTTCCTCCTCTCCACCCTCCTGCATTTGAGGATGCTACCAAGAGGCCTGTACCACCCTGATACCTTATTCCCAGGATCCAGGCTTGTGCCTCCTCTCGCTTCTCCACTAGGGAGACCCTTGCAACAGCTGCTTAACTTCTCCCTCCTATTCAGTTCCAAACCCCAGCCCTTCTGAAGCGCTTTTCAAAGCACTTTCATTTTTTTTTTCATTTGATCTGACAGATATTTCATCAGTACAACTCTGTGACAGGCGACTGTATGAGGAATATGCACAGGAGACACAGAGAGCTCCTGAGACCAAGGTCCTAAGAGCCTGGGGACAGTTGAGTCTGGAGCCCAAGGCTGGAGGTAGGACCTCCTGGTGTCCCACACAAGGGCCCAACACTTCCTGAGCCTTATCCACACATGCTTCCTGCTGGATGCTTCTTCCTGTGCTTCACCCCTGCTTGCCCTGGTGACTCTGCATAGGCCCAGGCCTGAGAGAAATGTCTGAGGATGAGAGGGGAGGCCATGAGGTGAGGTGTGAAGAGCCTGCCCTCCCTTTCAAGGCCTAATCCCAGCCATGTCCTGGTGGCTGTTACAGAGAGCTGTAACTCAGTCCTGTGCTCACACTCACTCCTTTCAGCCTGGGCTTCTGGAAGCAGCAGGAAGAACAGTGAAAGTCTCTCCTTGGTTCCCTTTTGCCCAGGAAAGCATGATTATCATCCTGACTGGTCCTCACCGCCCATGCTGGTACCTCAGTGCCTTTCACCCCATCTACAAACTCAGAGCACCATGCAAACGTGCCCAAGACACCCTAGTCACCCACTTTTACATTTTGAGCCTTCTCCTTCCCAAGATTTGAAAATGCAAGTGACATCATACCTCTCCAACTTGTGCCCCTTTCCAGACTCACAAGGAAAATCGTGCATCTTTAACAGCCCATGCTCTGCCCTCTATCTCTGGCCTCGCCTCCCACCTATCTTCCCCTTCTTGGTGTATCTCTGTCTTCTCACCTGTGCTGTTTCCTTCTGTACACTTGCTTGTCTTGTTGCCTGAGCTCTCACCGAACCCTCCCAACTTCCTCCTGCCGCGTGTTAGCAGTGGTTCTCAACCAGTGGGTCGCGACCCCATCAAATACCCTGCCTATCAGATACTTACATTATGATTCATAACAATAGCAAAACAATAAAGTAGCCAAGAAATAATTTAATGGTTAGGGGTCATCACAACATGAGAAACTGTATTAAAGGGTCGCAGCATCAGGAAGGCTGAGAATCACTGTGCTAGAGAGTCTACCCTTGACTGGTTACACTGCTCTGTGCGTGCAGAGCTGAGGTTCTGAGGGTCCCAGGCAGCTGAAGCCTTGGGTAGTTGGGAGTTGGATAAAGTACTTTTTGGGGTTAGGGGGCATGGTAGTCAGAGAATGGGTAGGATGCAACCGGCAGAGTGTGGAGTACTGGGGTGACTAGTCAGTCATGCCAAGGCCAAGGTGTGTGTGTGTGTGGGGGGGGGTGCCACTGAAAGTACATGGTAACAGGGAAGATTGTAAAATGAGTCCTTGAGACAAGACAAATGTTTCCTCTTTAGTTTCCCCACACGCCAAGTGTGTTAGGAAACTGCCTACCCAGTGAAAAGTCGATGCACAGATGATACATCAAATTATGCTAATGGGCCCCAAATCATCGGGTGGTTTTTAGAAATTATTGGTGTGATCTTTGGCTGATGAGGCTTCTGCGGACTCAATGATGGCCCTGTCTGGCCACGCTTTGACATAGGGAGCCTCAGCAGATGCTGCCCAGCCTCCTGGTTGGAAGAAGAGTGCTCGGCCACAGTCAGTGTGGTTTCCTCTCGTTATCCACGGCTCTGTGGAACTGGCCCCTGAGAGCCACACAGCCTCAGAATAGATGATGGCACCAGAGCCAAGGGGAGTAGGTGTGTGTGTGTGTGTGTGTGTGTGTGTGTGTGTGTGTGTAGGACAGCTTAGAAGAAACATCCTCACCAGTGACAGGGAACACAGCCAGGAGCTACGACACATCATGCCTGCTACCTCTTGGGGCCACAGGGACTGGAGGGGCTTCAGAGCCTGCAGAGCTGAGGACTTGGGAATAGAGTGCAGTCCTTAGCCTGCCTTTGGGAAGAGGGGTGGAAAGATGGTGTCACCCAGCCCTTCCTTCCTCTCTGCCTGTCCTATGCTGGAATTCCCTCTTCCATCCCACCTCCTTTCAATTATTGGGGGTGATTAGTGCAGAAGCCCAGCAGGATTTCAATTTTCAGCCACTAGGAAAGCAAACACCCTTACACACCAGGTTCAGGTCCTTGGAAGTGAGGTGGCCAGGGCCCATCCCTGGAGGGAGCGTCCAGTGGACTTAGAATCTCCTAGAACAATTTTAAGATTCCTCCAGGAATAGGAGGAAGCAGGCTAGAGCTACATTCTTAAGAGGGCGAGGGAGAGAAGGGAGCTAGAGAGAGGAGGGAAGATGAGTCTCAGAGGCTGGGGAGTTTAGGGAGGTGGCTGAGGCTCGGCCTGCAGATAGGGAACTTCAGTGAGGAGCAGAGGAACGGTAGCCTTAGGGACACAGAGAAAGGATGAGAGTCTGAGACACATGTTCCAGAGGGCACCAGGGCAAGGACTGTGGCAGCTGTGAAGTTGGGCTGGGTCAGCCTAGGGAATGGAGGGATGTAGAAGACAGGCAAGTTAGGAGTGAGCAGGCACATAGAGACAATGGTGTGCCTGGCAAGTCTGAGCCGGATGATGAATGAGGCTGTGAGGGGCCAGGAACAGAGGCTGGGGTGTCCGAGAGTCCTAGCTTCTGATCCACTGCTGGCACAGAGACTCACTAGGGGTGGGTAGTAGAAACGCTCCATCTCCTTGGATGTCTCTCACATAGGAAATTCAAATGGACACACATCACGATGGGGAGCGGGGAGTGGTGTGACCTGGTTTTCCTGAGGCTAGTCTGTGGCTCACTACATCTCCTCATGTTTGATAGTCATCAGGCTCCTGGTTAGAATGGCCCCAGATGGATCAGGTACTCAAAGAACCTGTGGTTTTACCCCACCTTTGACTTTCCTCTAAGTTGGCTTCATCTTGGGGCAGCCATGGTGGAGACTTAGGGCTGGCCCTTCTGGGACATCTGGGGTAGACTTCATCTAATCTCCGTGGACTCCCAGGGCACAGACAAGCCCCAAAGGAGAAAATACAGAGTGTAGAGGGTAATGCCTCATGTGTTTTGTTACAGGGTTATGCAAGGCCTGTTGGGAGCATAACCCTCCCACTAACATTTATGCAGCACCAACTGTATACTATACTCTTTGTAACTTGCTGAGGAAAAAAAAAAAGAAATGTAGTTTTGTTCTCAGGGACTTGAAGGCTATGCTGTGAGACAGAGCTTGTGATAGAAGAGCAACCCCAGCTGGGATGTTGTGGGGGGAGGGGTGGGGAAGCAGTACTGGAGAAGAGCCTGGAGGCAGGAGTATGTCACAATCCACTTTCTCAGGCTCAAGGGGCCACTTGGTAGTTTGTATCTCTGCCTGGGTCTCAAAAGTTTAGTGCCTATTCTCATGAAAGAGTTTAAACCAAGAACCTCCAAATGCCATAGTCTTGTCCCCCCTCAGAGCTACCCCCACCCCAGAGCTTGCAGTTAAGCCTTTTGCAAACACAGGACAAACGAGGGGGGAGGGGTGAAAAGCTGTACAGCGATGGGGGACTGTTACAGGATTTGCAGAGCGTAATGACAGGAGGTGGCTGGACAAGGGACAGAGGCCAGTTCCCACCCAGCCCAGTCTGACCCAGGGAGGGGATATCTCACCTCTGCCCTGCCCAGACTCATGGGACTCCCACTCTGAAGGATTACTTAGCCCAGGGACTCAGCAGCCAGGAATCTCCATAAGGGGGAACCTCCCTGACCCTAAAGCTGTGCTTTCGTGCCAAGTGGAGGCTGGATCCTGGGACTGCCAGAAACTTCCTTGGGTCCCCTGGAATTCAGGCTTGCTGGTATTAAGTGGTTTAAATGGCGGTTTTAGCAGCTCTAAAAAAGCACCATCGGCTGCCTTCTTTTTTGGAGGTACAATGAGCTTCTGGTAAACCTGGTCATTAGGGGCTGCGGGTGCTGGTTTATTTTCACACATGCATGAGTTGTCTAAAAAAGCAGAGCAGGGAGGGGTGGGGAGCACAGGAGGAGCCAGGGGAGGCTGTCCAAGTAATTTTTTAAGTGAAGTAAATGAAGGGTTTGGTAGGAGCTGCTCGCTCTGTTTTCAACCTCTTCTGCTCCTGGCTTTTTGTTTTTTGTGTTTGTTTTTCCTGACAGGGCCCTCCCTGGAAGTGGGACTTTGAGAGACCTCAGGAGATGGCTGCCCTGTATGACTGGTACTTCTTTAGCTCTCAGTATTAGCCTGAGTACCAATTGGTGTGGGATGGTTTTTATTTCATGTGGTAGTATGTGAGTTTGCTCATTTGGTTATTCATTCATTCATTCACTCATTCACTCATTCATTCATTCAGTGGATAGTTCTCAATTCTACCAGCTGCCAAGTGCTGGGCAATCTCCGGGTAGGATCACTGCGGTCTGCTCTGCTTTCCCATTTCCTTGTTTGCTCTTTTCTGTATGTTCTGTATTCCCTGCTCTCTGTAGCTCTCAGTGCTGGCTGACCGCATCAGGGGATGCCAACTCACACACTGTCCTATTGCATCTGGTCCGATTTTTATCACCATAAAGATCTTCTTCAGTTCCTTGCATGGGATGTGTGTGAGGTGGTCGAAGCCCTGGACTTAGAATGATCTGACTTCTGAAGCCTGGCTCTGTCAGTGGTCAGCTGCATGAATCTGAGCAGGTTGTGTGACCACTCTCTGCCTTAGTTTCCTTTGTGTAAGGAAGAGGCATTAGTTCTTGTGGAGATCTTGGGGTCATCTCAGAGGACTCATTGAGATAATAAAAGTGAGGGTCCCTAGTTCCCAAGCACCCAATAAATGCTGCAGTCTTTCCTCCTCCTTTTCTTCCTCTTCTCTCTCTTGCCTCCTCTTCATTCTTTTCTCCTTATCTTTCTTGAGAGATAGTCAATATGTAGCCCAGGCTAGCCCTGAACTCACAAAACTCCTTTCTCAGCCTTCTGAGAGCTGACATGATAGGAGTGTGTCTCCATGCCTGGGTCTATGTCTTCTTTGAATGACACTTTTAATTGTCCTTAGATGAAAAGACCACTTTCTTCTCTGTGCTCCTGTGCAGTTCTCAGTGAGCTTAGGAATTTCCCAGAGTCATTTAAAGTGGACAGGGAGGGGCCATAGCACTGTGTTTCTTGTAAACCGGTGACATCCACACTGCAGGCATCTCAGTGAACAGACTTGGGCCTGGGGGATGAGGGATATTTTGCACATGCTTTGATCCTGTTCTGCCTTGGTATCATCTGAAAACAGTGTCAAGTCTGTGATTCCAAGGGCAGACCGAGACCTAGATGCCTCTGAAGATACCACATTTTCCTTGAATCTAAGACCCCCATGTGTACAGTTCACTACTGTTGGGTCCATTGAATACAGCACGTGACTTTTGACTTTTCTCCTGAAAATGTTGTCCCTGGGGCTGGACTGCTCACTGTTGAAGAGTTGAGGCTGCTCTTGAAAAGAACCTGGGTTCAGTTCCCAGCACCCACACGGGGACTTACAACCATCTGTAACTCTAGTACCAGGCTAGTCTGACAAGCTCTTCTGACCTCTGAGGGCAACAGGCATTCACAGGGTGCACACACAGACATGCAGACAAAACATTTATACATAGTGAATAAAAAGAAATGAGTCTAATTTTTTTCAGTCTAATTGGGAAAAGTTTATCAAACACATTAAGAAGTCCATGAGTATGCGTGCCCGCCTAAGCGGGAAAACGGCACAGGACACATTTTTATTCTTCTAAATATATGAGCATCATGGCAGACACTAGATCCCCGGGGTGTGAGAAGCTCCGCACTTTCATTATCAAAAGTATATTTGGCATAACTGAAATGTGTGTGCATGTCACACCCAGCAATTCCTTTAGAAGGCAGGTTTGAGGAAACCCCTGTGTGAAGAGACAGGAAGACTCTGGTAGAGTGTCTCTAACAGCCCTGCTTGTCGCTGAAGCAAACCAGGAATGGATTTTTTTTTTTTTTTGTTTTTTTGAGACAGGGTTTCTCTGTGTAGCCCTGGCTGTCCTGGTACTCACTCTGTAGACCAGGCTGGCCTCGAACTCAGAAATCCTCCTGCCTCTGCCTCCCAAGTGCTGGGATTAAAGGCATGCGCCACCACCGCCTGGCAGGATTTTTTTTTTTTTTTTTTTTTTTTTTTTTTTTTTTTTTATCACATTGTAGCTCAGGAACAGGATGCTAGGCAGCAAGGAGAATGGATGGGTTCTGGGTGTCATACATGTGAAGTGACGAGTTCCACAAACAGAACTGACACCGTAAACCAGGCCGCATGTACACCCTACACGCCTGTGTCTGTAACTGCGCCATTCACAATAACCAAGCAGTGGATTCAGCCCAGATGTCCACCCACGGATGATGGACAAGCATGGTCTGAGCCTTATTTGGGCGTACAAAAGAATGAAACGCTGTGGCTTCCAGGAAGATGGATGGCCCTAGAGATCATCAGGTTGACTGAAATAAGACAGATGCATAGCGACTGATATCAAGTATTTTATCTCATGTGTGAAATCTAACTTTAAAAAAAGGTATGAAAGAAGTGGCTCTGGATGGGAAAAGGGAGAAGACAAGAGTCTGGGAAGTGGATTTGAGCACAGTCCACGGTGCATGTGCAAACACCATAACAAAACACTTTGTTTTGGTACCATTGGTACATACCAGTAACAAACAAACAAACAGACCAACAGACTAAAACTAAGCTGTCAGAGGCTCAGTTGGTAAAATCCCTGTCATGTAGGTATTGAGGGCCTGAGCTTAGATTTCCAGGATCCATGTAAAATACAGGTGTAGGGGACAGACACAGTCGCTTCCCTGGAGTTTGCTAGTTGCTAGTTGAACCAGTTGGTGACCTCTGAGCTCAGTGGGAGGACCATCTCAAAAGCTAAGATGGGAGAATCATGTATGGTGTGGCACACCTTTAATCCCAGCATTGGGAGGCAGAGGCAGATGGATCTCTGTGAGTTAGAGGCCAGCCTGGTCTACAGAGCCAGTTTCAGGACAGCCACAAGTGAAACCTGTCTTTTTTTTTTTTTTTTTTTTTTTTAAACTAAAGTGGGGAACAGTCAAGGAAGATTCCCAGCATTGACCTCCGATTTCCACACACGTGTACATATAGGCACATGTGTGACAGTACATGTTCAGACTACTACTACTAATACACACACACACACACACACACACACACACACACACACATACTTAAAACATTTAAAATTGAATAGAGCATAAAATCAAACTGCAGGAAGATCTATAATGGTTGTATTTTTCTCAAAAACAAAAACAAGTATGGCTAATTTATAGACTGTCTAGAAATATAGGCTGCCCCTGGGTTTCCACAGGTGGCTGGTTCCAAGACCGCTCATGAGTACCAACCCAGAGAGTGCCAAGTCCCTTTTAATCTGGAGAGAGAGGCAGGGGGATGGTAGCCACTGGACTCAAGATGTGCTTGTGTGGGTTGGGGGAGGGTTCTTAGCAACTTAGGGGTGTCAGGGCTGCTCCATCTTTAGACCAGTGTCGTGTCAGTCTCATTGTCTCAGTCTCTATTCTTGCTGTGGCAGACATGGATGGTTGTTTGACAACACCCTGTTGTCTACATCTTTTCAAGACTTGACTTGACACATGGCTTCCCCAACTTTTGTTCCCCAGCTTCCGTTGTGGTTAGGAGTGGCCAAGTGACTTGATTCTGTCCAATGAGATATAACTGGGGATAACTTCAGGAAATGTCCTTCAGAGTAAGAATGGACCTTTGTCAGCCCTTTTTTCTGGGTCTGTGAACTATAGTGTCTGGCTGCCATCTCGGACCCCACCCCCACCCCAGCCCCCCAGGCAGTCTTGATTGGATTGTGGTGCCACGGTAGGCTGAGATAGCTTATCTGGGCCTCACTATCATGAGGTGTCTACCTAACCCTGGAAAGCTTGCCTTCAGAAATGTTCAGCGGGAGAGAAATAAGCTCTCTTTTAGTTAAAAGAAACACTTTATAACCAAACTCGGTCTTAGAGATTAGGCAAGAGGCTTTTCTTAGAGACAGTAGTCAGAGCATGTGCTGCAGGGTAGGCAGGGATGGGGCTTGTGTGCGTACACAAGGAGAGAGGTCGCCCTGTGGCTTTGCTCTCTGTGACGTGTGGGTTGATCAGAGCCTGATCTCAGCAAGACTGAGGATTTGGAGGGTTCAGGATTCTGATCTTTGAGATCTCAAATACAGCCTGAGGGTGGAGTTGACTCTGAACTGGCCCCCAAGGAACAGGAATGAGTTCACATCGTGGGTAGCTAAATCCCAGACAACCTCAGACCCCACTTTGAGGGGGTGAAGGGGATTCACACAGGGTAGGAGGCACGAGAACATGCCCACAAGGCCACTCACAAAATCTGGCATTGTTATAGGCATGTAGGAACAATAGGCCACACAGGGTTCCATTCAATTCAGCGCCTACCACTGGAGGGCAGCGATCACTGGTGCTTACTGTTCAGGCTGCTGCCTCAGTCTGTGCCCCAGCTATGATGTTGGCACCCTCCTGGGCCTCAGTCTCCTAAACACTGAGATTGGCAGACTTACCTGATGGGATTGTAAGAACCGCATGGAACCTTACATTGCAAGGGCTCAACACAGAGCCTGCCACCTAGCAGACGCTCCACAGTGGTAGGATGGACACCTGGGGTTCTCCTCAACCAGCTCATGGTAGGCAGGGGGAGGCTAGTGATCACACTGCTAGGTGCCCAGGGAGTTCTCCAGGCAGCCACAGGACCTGTGCATACTGACATCCTATGAACACACTTGTTCAGTTGATTCTGTCAGTTCCAGAGTCCTGAGAGTAGGCCGTTCACAGACACATGCTCTTATGCATCAATAGCCTGAGAGCCACCATGGGAGGCTGTTGGTTCGGCAGTTGTGGCCTTGTAAGAGAGCTAGAGTCTGCCATTCCCCTTCCTCCTTTTCCCCTCCATTTTAACAACTTTCCCCCCCTTTAAGCATGAAGCTATATCTCAGAGCATTTCAGTGACAAGTGATTTGGTCTACTAAGGAATCCAGGCCAGACAGCTAAACACTTCAGACCACAGAGTTAACAATAGGTTACATTACATCTTGAGATAAATGTTCTACCAACTTGTTGAAACACCCTGTCCTTTTAGAACTTAAAATACTCTTGGACAGGCTATCCATTTTTTGATTCAATATTTCAGCTAGTCCCCCAGAAGGAATTTTTTTTTTTTCTTTTGAGACGGAGTGTCACTACATTGCTCAGGGTAGCTTTAAACTCACCAGCTACCTGCTTCAGGCTCCTAAGGGCTGCAATTCCAGGTGGGTGCCACCATGCCTGACTCTCTCTCTCTCTCCCCCCTCTCTCTTTCTCTCTTTCTCTCTCTCTCTCCACCTCTTTCTCTCTCTCTTTCTGTCTCTGTCTCTCTCCCTGCATGTGTGTGTGTGTGTGTATACAGCAGAGGTAGGATTATTTAGGACTTAATGCATTATCGAGTATAAACTTTGGCCTGATCAAGGAACCTTTGAGCTAACGTGATCTGAGCTGTGACTCAGGATTCTACCCTGGTGCTTGAATGAGGAACAAGACTTGGAACCACAACCTAGAGTTCTCCATGGATAGAGAAGATGCTAGAGGCCTTCCCCTGTTTAATCCACCCCAAACTTCAGACCACAGAGGCTCTTCAGTTCACTTTCATTGCTCTGTGTATTCACCAGAGAGCTAGGCCCTGGTCAGGCACCACCCACACCACTGGTCTTTATTGGGGCGGGGGGGGGGACACAGCTTATGCAGTGAGGACCCAAAGCCTGGGATGTCCATCTGACCACACTCTCTCTTCTTTAGAAGTTTCCTCAGAGATAAAAATTCCATTCTGGGAAGAAGCTCCTTAAGGCACAGGCTGTTTGTTCTAAAGGGAGACAAACGTTCCCCCCTTGCAGGAAAGCTCCTTAAACATAAGTAAACAACCCATAGGCTTCAGGAAGTCCTTAAAAATGGCCAGATTCACTGGACCACCTTCCCCAAGCATACAGAAGCAGCAAGGATTGCTGAGACACACTCCCAGACAAGCTGAGCTCCGTGGAAGTAGCAGAGACCAGCCCCGATGCCTAAAAGAGGCCCAGACACTCTCCAACCTGATGAACTGACTGCAGGCTGTACAGTGTGTTCTGGTTTCCACTTTCCCCAAACTGTCACCCGTACTGGGGTGGGTTTTGGTGATGCAGCCATCTTTGAGTCATTTCTGCTCCTACAAGTAGCCCCTCACTCGTATGCTGGTAACCACAATAAAACTCACTGGCTCACCATGCTGGACTCCAGTGGAATTCATACTTTAGTCTGTTGTTGGCATCCTATTTGGGAGAAGCAGACATCTGTTCTTCCCAGGAATAGTGTCACATAACACTCTCAAGCCAAGGACACCCACCCACTCACAAACCTCTAGGGTTTGCATGGTCTCCTGCACAGGGCTACAATCAGCAAGGCTGAGGGATTCCATTCCCCCTGACCCCTGACCCCATCTCTATTTCCTTCTTTTCCAGATGAGGGAAGCTCTTGCCTCTTCTCTACCTAAAACATTGGTTTCCTTCCTGAGGACAGAGCTGGGAGTCTTGGATTGCATGCACAGGCAGAGCTGGGACTAGGTGGTGTGCTTAGGGCACAGACTTTAAGAAGTGAAGTGAAGATATGTTTTGCCCTCTGTCAGCTCCCTTAGCCTGGCTATGTGGCAAGGAGAGGTCAGGTCAGTATGTGGGTAAGTGTTAGAGTATTGAGCTACCCATCACTAGGGGCCTTCTAGCAGAAGGTGGCTGCCTACCTCTAAGAGGTGTGGAAGAGAAGGTTTTCACAGTGGCTGGGAATCCGTGTCTCTATTTATCTGCGAGCCTGATTTGAGAAGCCCTCCCCAATCCTCATAGCCCGGAGCTGCTTCTCCCTCCTTTCGTGTCTGCTTTTACCTTCAAGATTTCTGATCTAGTGATTAATCCCAGGCAGCCCGGGGACAGCTTTTGGATTCCTGTCTTATCTTGTTATTTCAAAGTTCACGTGTCATTTCCCTAATACAACCACATCAAGGACGGAGACTGGACTCCACACTCTATTCCTTCTCAGTGGGTTTGGGAGATTCTCTAATGCGTGTTAAACCCCCCGCTGGGCCAATACTTCATATAGAACCTGACTTGATGGTCGCATCAGCCCTCAGATTATGAATGAGTCCACTCTCCAGGTGAGGGATGGTAGGCTTGGAGAGACTGACAAATGCTAGCTGGTAGGCTTGGAGAGACTGACAAATGCTAGCTCCTGTTTTTAATAGAATCAGGGCCCACACCATGGGGAACACCAGGGCATGGAGCCATACATGAGGCACTTAACCCCTCAAGAGGCTTTGCTTCCTTACTGTAAAGTGGAATATTAATATGACCTGCCTTCGTTTATTGTAAGGACTAATAAAGGGAATATTCATGCAAACAGATCTCTCAGTGGACCCAAACCATACTCTCTATATCAAGAATGGTAGGTCTTGCTGAATCTAGAAAAAAAAAAAAAAAGACATGAATTTAAGTCACAGGGTCTCCATGTGATTAAAAAAATCCACACCAGTCAGCCAGGCATGGTGACACATGCTTTTAGTCCAAGCATTGGGGAAGTAGAGACAGAAAGATCACTGTGAGTTCAAGGCCAGCTTGGTTTACAAATCAAGTTCTAGGACAGCCAAGACTACATGGAGAAACCCTGTCTTGAAAATCAAACCAAAACCAACCAACCAACCAACCGACTAACCAGCCAACCAACCAACCAAACAATCAACTAACCAACTAAATAACTAACTAATGAACTATTCAACCAACCAATCAACCAACCATCTAGATTGGCCATCTTGGCAGAAGAAAGGCTGCTTCCCCCGAAGAGCTCATGATGTCTTTAATGTTGCCCTCCCCTATTTCTCCCACAGCCATTTATAAAAGTGGGTCTTTTATAAGTATCATTGGTAAAAACTAGTCCTCCAGAAGCTCATGCTCCTTGGGGCAAGTGCAAGAGTCTAGAGACAAAGAGTAAGGTTTACTCTTTTATTATTGATTCAAGAGCTGGTTAAGTGTACATTGGCCACCCTCTCCAAACCAGGCACCAGGCTAGGGACAGAGCTAAGACAAGAAATGGAGACTCTTCACTCCACAGGCTTCATTGTCTGGGATGAGGAGAAAGAGGAGGACTCAGAGAGCTTTGGTTCCAGAACGAGCCCTGTCCAGACAGGAGGAGGATAGACCTCACAGAAGAAAGGGGTTCCTGAGGCAGGGATGTGCCGCTGAAGAAGTATGATGCTGATTCAGAGAGCCCAGGAGGGCTGAGCTGGTTGTGTTGGTCACTGTAAGTGTGTGGGAGAGATGGAGACAGGTTCTCAGGGCAGCAGCACCCCCAACCTCTGCCACCTTTGCTCAGGAAGCCTGATCTCTGGGAAGGGGTGCCCTGCCACTGCCTCTGGCCTGCGCTTTGCTTGTGATAAAGACTGTTTACATTTCTGTCACTTAAAACAATGTGGTGTTGTAACACTCTGGAATCTGAAGATAAACGTTTAATAAAAGGATTTAATTTGATATGATGGTAAAACTTAATTAGATCCACAATGCACAGAGGGCCTGGCAAGCCCTTCAATTAGGAGCAACTTAAGGGTCTTGTGTGTGGGGATCTGCAAGGCTGTCAAGAGGCTGTGGGGGCTGGGATGATGGCTCTCAGTTGGAGGTCTGCCCTCTGCTGATTCTGGATCAAGGGCACTGCTTTTTGGTCATCCTGTCCATAGGTAGGGAGGGTCCTGGCGCATTCTGTGCTTGCAAATCTGCAGCTCTAGCTTTGGGCTGCTGCATGTGATCTCAGAACGATGTCCATGAACTTGACCTACTTGAGACTCAAGACCATGACCCCAGGTCAGGTGAAGACTCCTCAGAGGCCAACTTTGAACAGAAGAACTGCCTATAAGTCCACTTGGCCCTGAGCCCAGGGACGCTGAAGGGCAAAGCTGCTGGAGACAGGTTAACAAATACATTTGTGACTCTGGCTAGGACTGACATTCCGCTGATATGTACTGATATTACACCGAGTGATGGGTATGGTTTGACAAAGGCGTGAAGTTGTCCAGACACCCCAAGATTCCCTTCTTCTCTCTGAGTCAGCTTAGTTTACCCTTCTTCGGGAACCTTTTTGACCTCCCCATCAACGAAAAGACAGGGAATGGATTTTCAGCACCTTGGTCAGTGCCCATATTCCCTGGGAGGGAGTGCAGGGCACACATTCACCCAGGATGTGACAACTGTGAAATCCATCAACTTTTGCACCAATTTCAGCTTGTAAAATTGACATCAGCCCAGGTGGCAAGAAAATACACATCTTGGAGGATGAACTTGGGGTGAGAACCTCTGGAATCAGGCATCTCAGAGCAGCTTCCTAAAAGCTGTATTGAGGGTCCTATGATCAATGTATTGATGGTCCTATTCATACACCTATGTCAAAATGCTGTAAAATTTCAGATATACATATGAGGTGGGAGGCTCAAGAGTGGCATCAGTAGCATTTCAGGTCCAGACTGAAGCAACCCACGTTCAAGCACCAGTAAGATGTTTTAAATGGTCCGAGAACACAGCATCTAAAACAGTAATAGCTGTGGGAACCAGACTGTCTGGGGCCACAACTGAATCCATCTACTTGCTCGCTATGCCCTTGTACAAGAAATGTCATTCTCCAGTGCCTTGCTTTTCTTATCTTGGGAATGAGATGTTTGGCTTAGGCAGACGGGCTCTTAATCTGCTTCACTCTGCCTCCTGAATTTAGGGCTTACAGGCACATATCAGCATGCCTGGCATGGGGTTTGGGTCTTAAATATGTTTCAAACACCATCTGTTGAAGGCTTGGTCATAGCCTGAAGTGGCTGGAACTTTAGGAGATAGAGTCTTGTAGGAGCAAGTGAGGTCATTGGGGCTGGCCCTTAAAGGAGATGTTGGAGTAAAAGCCTCTCTTAAATATGTATCCTTGCCAAGGAGACATTAAGTCATAATTCTTCCTTTCTCTCTCTTTGCTTCTTGGTCACCACAAAGTGGATGACTTCTATCTACGTAACGCTATGGATGATGCTCTGCCTCACCGTGGACCAAATAATAACGTATCCAAGCAACCATGGAGTGAAGCCTTTGAACAATGGGCCAATCTCCCCCCTCTCTCTTTCTTCCTGTCTTTCTTTCAAACAGTCTATTTTTGTCCTAGCTGTGGAAATCAGACTAACATGAGTATCTCCTGGGCTGTTGGAAGGCTACATGAGCCAGTACTTTGTAAGTATAAGTAACTTAGAAGAATGTCTTATGTGTAGTAGGAGCTCATGTTATCAATAAATATACCATTGTATACAAAGTGACTGGCACATAGTAGGTGCTTAATAAATGGTGGCAACCATAACCACATTGAAATGAACTTCCACTGCTTTCAGAAAGAACCCTCACCTTCATGGGTTTCTTACTAGGGTTCTTGACCCTTATCACCTGAGATCACTGAGAACCCCCTAAGACTCCCCATTTTTGGAGGGTAGAGGGGTGACTCATAGTGATCTTTCTCTCCATATCCCTCCCAAAGGCCAGCACCTGGCTGATTATTGCAGTAACTGGCTTCTTCATCACAAGAATATACGTGCAAAGAATGTCTCCCTGGTCTTTCTTAACTTTTGTCTCCCAAACAAATCACCTTTGCAACCTGGCTGACAGTGCTGCCACACAGTAGGTATCTCATAGTTTCTTGTCTCAAAACTAACATGGAAATGCAGACAGAGCACAACGTCTGCAAAGGCTCATTCCATTATGGACACTTTGTGTATGTATGTGAGCATGCACAGATGGGTGTAGGTGTGTGTATGAGTGTGAATGAGTGTGCACACATGCATTTCTGTGTGTGTGTCTGTGTGGGTATGTATGTGTGTTTTCCACCTCATGAGGCTCCATTCCTTGGATTATCCATTGATAAACACTGCACTAAACGAGCTTTGGGTTTTACACCTGTAGCTTAGCCCAGTGCAGAGGCCATTGAAACGGAGGGCTCTCAGGTTTGCAACACCTGTTTTTGCCTTAGGTATCAGTGCCAGAGGCATTTTTACATGTGTCCTTATTTCCAGCCTGTGCCTGTTTCTGCTATCAGTTGACCTGTATGACTAACTGGCATGGCACCTTCTCCTGCCTTCTTCACTGAGTGCCTGGGACCTGATGTTACCTGCTTCTTTCTGCTCATTCTCACGACTTTGTAAGCTCTCATCTCCTGGTGCCTGTGGCATTCTCTGTCACTCAACACTCCAGGCTCTAATTCTCACCCATGTATGGAGGACCCTGCCATCAGTATATCCAACATAGTCTGTCTGTAGACACCCTGCAGATGTGTCTGTTTCTCTGTGGGCCTGCCTCCTATTGGCTCTCTGAACAAACCCCGCCTCTGTCTGGCCTGTTTCCCAGTCTGCAGACCTGGGAGTTGCCCTTGGTTTCCACCTCATTGGCCCTGCTTCCTCTGCTTCCAGGTCTCAACACACCCTGCGCTTACCACACTGTGGTCCAGACCATGTGAAGTTTTCTTTGCACTGCTGTAGCAGCTTCGTGCCTCCTGGCCAACTTTCCCCATGCCCACAGCAATCACTTATCACAGAAGGGGACCTCTGAGCTACTGCTCCCCCCATCCCCAGATGCCAACCCGGTTCCTCAGTTTGCTAAACCCCTCAGCACCCATCAGCACCTGAACATCATTGTGATCTTCAGAGTTAGAGCGCTAACCATTATACAATGGGTCCCTGCTTTGTTCTTCAGAAGCCACAAGCTGCTCTGAGCCCCACAGTCCACCCCTCTCTCCTGCCTCTGGCATTTCCTCTGTGCTTCTCCTATGGTCTTCCTCCCACTTCTTCCTGCTCACCCTCTGGATGTCCCGGCCCGTGTCTTCCTGTTCATCTGATACAAGCTTCTCATCCCTAAGACTGTTAGTCCCACTGTCTCCCACAGCTGCCCACTAGTGAAAACCTCTTCCCCTGACTGCAATGTCCTGTCACCCCATTGCCTTGCCCAGCTCCTCTACTGAGGCTTAAGTCCCTGGTAAGCTGCTGTCAGTTATTAGACAGGAGGCAGCCAGCCTGCTCTCTCCTGGTCACACCTCAGTTGCTGTCAGCTCATTTGCAGAGCTAAAAGAGGGCTCAGGAAGCAGCAAGTGGTGGTAACTGCTGGATTTTATGGAGCCAGTGAAAGGCTGGTGGACAGAGGATATCACCCCTATTGGATGAAATGCACTTGGGGCTTCTGTGTCTTACACTGACCCATTTGACTGTGGCCTGTGTTCCTGCTGTGAGCTGGAACTGGCTGCACTGAGCCCCAGCCGGAGCTGCAGGGAACAAGGCATGGGACTCTGGAGGCAGAGCCACTTCCTTCTCCAGTATCCCTTGTCCTGTCCCACCTCTCCATTAGTGTTAGATGAACAAGGGCGTGGCACCTGGCACGTTGACTCAGTTTACCTCCTGTCTTCCTCTAGGTCTGGAGGAAGGCCTGCCTTGGATTGGGGACCACATGAGTTCTGTTTACAGAACAGTGAGTTCTAGACCAGCCTGGGCTGTAGAGTGATACCTTGTCTCAAATACAGAAGAATAAGAGAAGGAAGGAGGGGAAGGAGGGGAAGGAGGGGAAGGAGGATTTGGAGGAGGAGGAAGAAGAGGAAGAGGAGCACCTGACCAAGTGCTTTGTAACTACCTGGGGGATGAGTCAATCGGATGGATTCATTTTAAAGCTAGACCCACTGCAGTCTATAAGGCTCTATCTGATTGGTCAGAAAGATGAGTGTATGCATGAGGTTTACAGAGGTTGGCAAGACTCATACAGAGAAGACATGTGAGCTAACCTATGTATTGGCACCTGGTATAGACAGTTTGAGTATATAACAGCACTGTGTCTGCAGAGGTGTGTTTATTTCAGTCTGCAATGGCTGACACACTCTGTCCCCGACTCCCATGCAATCTCTCTCATCCACACTGGCTTTGCCCTTAAATTACCAAATAGGCTTCAACCACAGGGGGTTGGCACTGGGTTTCCTTTGCCTTGTAGCACACAGCTGTCTTCCACGACTTCACTGAGATCTCTAATCAAACATCATCTGGTTGGGCTGGCGAGATGGTTCAGTAGGCAAAGTTACCTGCTGCCCTATGCTTGATTTCCTGGAGCCACATGTTGGAAGGAGAGGACGGACTCCTGCAAGTTGTCCTCTGACCTCCACATGCACACTCATGTATGAGCATGCACACAGACAGACAGACAGACAGACACATGCATACACATATATACACACTTGCACATACACACTAAATAAACAAATAAATGTTAAAAACTCTGGTCATCTATAGGATTATATCCACTGTTGGTATTTTTATTTAAATTGGTTGACCAGGTAAAGGTTAGCACTCTGAAAAATATCTCCTGACCATCTTCCTCTGTTCTTTCAGCTGGGTTTGCTGCCATCATCATCATCATCATCATCATCATCATCATCATCATCATCATCATCATCATCATCACCACCACCACCACCACCACCACCACCATCACCACCATCATCATCTCATCATCTCCCCTCCTTCCTTCTCTTCTTCTTTCTATATTTGAGACAAGGTGTCACTCTATAGCCCAGGCTGGTCTGGAACTCACTATTTAGCACAGGCTGACCTTGAACTTCTGGCAGTCCTCCTGCCTCAGCTTCCTGAGTGCTGGGATTATAAACTCATTTTCTCCTAGCCACTCATTACCCACTGCGCTTCAGTCAAATTTTTGTTGATGTGTTTGCTATTCTCCACATAGCCCTCAGACTGTAAACACTCAGGGCAGGGACAGTCACAACCTCCACATCCACACTATGCTGGGCTCATAGCTGACCCAGGAAATACTTGTGGAACATACGAGTTAATCTGTTGGATTAACTCTGGTTTACCTCTTGTGTTTCAAAGGAAAAAAAAATGTCACAATCATGCTATTTAAAACAAGGAACCCCTTGAGGTGCTGCAGGGCTGAATTTTAAGGTGTGAAACCATTTATATTCGTTCCCTTGTTTGCTCCTCCCCACTTCATATCCTGTCGGTGGAGCCCCCACATCCATTCTTTCAAACCTAGGACTAGAAGAATAAAAGATCTTCAAGTTTGGTTTCTCCAGAGTGACAACATCCCTGAGTGGCATAACCTCTGGGTACCAGCAAGAATAAGGAGGTAGGCAAGGGATTCTTCTCCTATAATGGAGGGAGGGTCAGGGAGATCGTCAGATACACTTAAAAAGTGCCCGGCCCACGGGAGAGCTGTATCCATGCTCTCGAGTCTGTTCAGTGTGGAGCATCGATGGAAACCCTCCTCCCTGAAGATTCTACCTCTGTCTTTCAGATGCCTTTCCCAGGCAGATGGGTTTTAGATAAGACTGACTATGTTAAATATCTGTCTTTCTCGGTAGAGATTATCCCAGGAAGGCTGCTGCACATTCTCTGGGGCTGGCAATTTACTGGATTCTGCCTTCTCCACTTAATTTGGGGAATGTGTCTCCCTATGAGAATGTAGGACTCAGGGGACTGGAAAGAGTCTGACCAGGAAGGGTCTGGACAAAAAACTTTTACGGTTTGTCCTTTCTTGTTGCTATCTGTGATTCATCCAAGTTAACTTTTTCTTTACAGTGTGAGGCAGGGATTCAGGTTCACCATGTTTCCATGGAGATACCCAGCTGCCCCAGCACCATCCTGCTCTCTTGATTGGTACTTTTGCTTCACTTGGCCCAACTGTCCCAGCACTTCTTATCAGCTCACAGACTTCCTATACTCTTCAAGGCATCCCCCAACAAATTTATTATTCACCTATTCTACACATTCACTTTCTATAATGTGTCAAGTGTGGGAACTGGGATCTAGGAGGGGGTAAGGGAGATAGAGTCACCAACCTGGGGAAACAGACTCTGGAGAGGAACATTGAAGTGCAAATCCACTGCGTTGCATAGCAGCAAGTGTTTTTATACAGTCTTTGGACCAATGGGGAGTTAACAGGAACTCTGGAGTGGCCAACCATCTCACTGTCACCATAGGAAAGTGCCCAGCTGCCAGCACCCAAGGGGACTTCCGTAAAGATGGGGGACAGCCACCTCCCTGTTCCGGGTTCCACTACTTTGTGAGGATCCTCTGCTTTGTGTCACGAGGTATGCAGAGGACATGGTTACTGACAGAGTGCCATGGAAGCTTCCATCGCCGTCCACCAGGCCCCACCTAGGGGCTGTAGAACCCAGATCAAATATTGTGTTTGGCACTGGGCATGTCAGGTGCTGAGAGAGTTGAGAGGGAGTCAGAGGCCACTCCTGTCCTCAAAAAGGGGGAAGCAGAGTCATGGAAGAAGAAAGAGGAGCTTTCCAGTGATGTGTAAATAGACTGTAACCAACAGAATCCTTTCTGAAAAAAACTTATGCACTGGGAACCTCAGAGGTACCTAGGGACTTGAAAAACAGAGGACACGGGGCCAGGAATCTTGTCATTTCTCCATATCTCCAACTTGCAGAACATTGGTATATTTGGTACACTTTATATCATATGTCTCTAGATGGTTGGGCATCCCTTGGGGACCAGGACAGATGCTTGCTTTCAAAAACTCCACTTCAGAGCTCAGCGCAGGGTTGGAAGCTGGGTCGGTGCTCCATGTCTGCTAACCCATGGCGGGTGGAATGGTGACAGCAATCTGTTTTCTAGTCACCCCAGAGATGTTAGAACTCAGCTGTTTGCTCAGAGGCGGAGCACACATCCAGTTCTGGAGGCCCTCAGACTTAGTGCCATCTTGGCCTTGTCCCACGACAGCTAGTTCACACTGAACCTGCTTCCAAAGCTTCTTGGGCTTCAGCTTCCTCATCTGAAAAGGATATGTCAACCTACCGACCTCATGGCTTTGCTTAGAAGATAAAAGGAAGAAATCACAGAAACTCCCTGTTCCCTGCAGCCAGTAAGTGTTCAGCAGGACCTTGGTTTCTTTTGCCCACCGGGACTTTGAAAGGCAGCCTCGCATGATAGAATAGCCAGCCACGGGGTGACGTATCATACGGACTGAGCATGGACATGTCACCTCTGTGCTTTGATTATCTGGGTCTGTGTTCTTGTCTGTAGAGTGGGGTAATTGCTCCTGCTTTTGAGGAATTTGGGGAAGGAAGATTCATTGAGACCATTGATGTCGAGCCCCTCCCATGTCCTAGGAGCCAGTAATGGCTGCTATCAATCTCACCCTGAATAGCTGCCTGCTGAGTATGAACTAGGGTTGGGCGAGGTCCATCTGGCCATAGTAGCTGATCAATAATCAGGCAGTGAATGACTATCTGATTTTGTGTGGCCACATGTCATCTGAGGTGGAGGTGGAGGACAAGGCAGGAAGGGACGGCAAGGGAGATGTGAGTGGTGTGCCAGTGTCACCGGTGGCTCGAGGAGAGGTTCCAGGCCTCTGGGTCCCAGACACTGCCTGCCTCTCCCCTGTAACTTTGCCCCCCCCCTGAGTCATGATGGAACTGACCTCCCCTTTCTTCCCAACTATGAGCATCTGCCATATGGCCATGTCTTCAGCTGGACCGGAACTGGGTGAAGCCCAGAGGCAAGTGGCCAAGTGTGCCTGTGGGGGCCCTCGGAGACAGCTGCTCCCGTGTCACAGCCTGGCTGCAGTGGCTGCCCCAACCGGCTGCCAGGACATCCTGCTGCCTTCTTACCAAAGACTGGCTCCTCCCTTCCCAGAGACAGGTGGCCACTGAAGGGACTGAGGGACCCTCCAACTCTTCCCTTACTGCTGGCAACACACACACAGGCTGCACACAGGCTTGCTCAACCCCAGGCTCAACAGACCAGAGAGAAAATCTAGACTGAGGAGGGAGTTTCTGGTGCACAGTGTGGCCTGTGGCCTGCCCTTGAGAGGAAGGAGAGAGCACAGGGGCATGCAGTGAGGCAACATGAGAGAAAGGGGCGGGAGTGGGCAGCCAGTGATGCCCAGCCCCTTCATGTTGCTTTTTAGAAAATACTCTTTTTTTTTTTTTTTTAAATAGACAAGGTTTCTCTGTGTAGCCTCAACTATCCTAGAACTTGCTCTGTAGACCAGGCTAGCCTCAAACTCACAGAGATCTGCTCTGCCTCCTGAGAACTAGGATGAAAGGCATGCACCACCACAGCCCAGCAAAAATATTTTCTTAAAAATTGCATTTGTTTTTATTGTATGTGTATGAGTGTTTTTGCCTGCATGTATGTCTGTGCACCGTGTGCATGCCATGCCTGTGGAGGCCAGAAGAGGGCGTCAGATGCCCTGGAACCATTGCAGATGGTTGTGAACCACCATGTGTGTGCTGGGAATCGGACTTGTGTCTTGACCACTGAGTCCTCTCTCTACTCCCTAAAAGACCTTCTCAAGTCCACACAGTCAATGTGGGAAGCCAGGTCATCTCTCCTATCCAGATGGGGAAAACAAGGTCCAGAACGGAGAAGGGATGACCCAAGATCACAAAGTATGTAGGTACCAGAGGTGGGGCATACACTCCACTGCGCTGGGGACCCAATTTCATAGTCCTTCCCCTGCATTAAATTCTGTGTGGAGCCCTGTGTGCATGTGTGTATGTGAGTATGTATGTACATGTGTGTACATATGTGTGTGCATGTGTGTGTGTGTGCATGTGTACCCATGTGTGTATGTATGTATACATGTGTGTGCATGTGTGTGTGTGCATGTGCGTGGTGTGTGTACCCATGTGTGTATGCATGTATACATGTATGTGTGTGCATGTGGTGTGTGTATATGCATGTGTGTATGCATATGTGTATGTGTGCATGTGGTGTGTGTATACATGTGTATGCATGTAATGTGTATGTGTGTGAACATGTCTGTACATGTGGTATGTGTGTGCATGCATGTGTGTATGTGTGTGCACGTGTGTGTGTGTGTTAAGTGGAGGCAAATACTTATGGCTCTGAAGGCTGACAATTTTTGATGCTTAAAATGCAGAACTAAGGCTAGGTGTGAACTCCTCCTGCTTAGGATTCCAGCTCTTATACAATTGTAATGTATATAAATATAAATGAAATTTCACAGAGATTCATGGTCACAACCTTACCAGAACTCAAATGTTAGGCACTGATAGGGTCAGTGGAGGATGCCGCTGGCCTGGAGCCATGTTGGAATTTGCTGGGTCTCGGCCCACATGGACTCCCTGCTGGTGCTGTTTCTGGACCTGTGTTTTCATTCAAGACCCTTACAGAATCATGTACCCTTCACGGATGGTGGCCCATCAGGTCCATAATTAGACTCACGAGCTGGTAAAAAGCAAGGAAGTGCACTCCCCTCTCCATGATACTGCTTCTGTGATTGCAAACCAAAGCCTGTTTGTGAGATGAGAGAACATGCTCTATTTTAAGTTTGACTTTTCTTTAAGAAGAATTGTTGGTTCGGTTTTTTAAATTATATGTAAGTGTGTATATGTGTGTGTTTTCGTGGGCACATGCATGTGAGGGCAGTTTGACTTTTCTTTAAGAAGAATTGTTGGTTCGGTTTTTTAAATTATATGTAAGTGTGTATATGTGTGTGTTTTCGTGGGGCAGTGTTCATGGAAGCCAGAAGAGGAGATTCCCTGAGCTGGAGTCGTAGGTGATTGTGGGTGCTGGGAACTACACTTGGGACCTCTGTAGGAGCAGTGCACACTCCTACCACCGAGCCATCTTAGAGTCTGACTTTTCATTACCACAGACTGCAAGAGAGAAGTTTGCACTCTCCCCTCCCTCTCGCTCTTTCTCTCTCCCTCTCCTCTTCTCCTTCTCTCTCTCCCTCCCCTCCTCTTCCTCCCTCCCACCTCTCTGTGTGTATGTATACATGTGATTGTGTATGTAAGGTTGTACATACACATATATGCACCCATGTGTGGAAGCCAGAGAACGACCTCAGGTGTTATTCCTCAGGGCATCCTCCACTTTGTTTTTTGAGACAGGATCTCTCACTAGCTGGAGATCATTAAGCAGGCTAAGCTGGCAAGCACGACCCAGGGACCCCAGTACTGAGATTTTAAGCCTTCACCACGATGCCCCAGTTTTTATGTGGGTTCTGGAGCCCGAGCTCTGGTTTGTGCTTGGCCTGGAGGCACGTTACCAAAGAGCCCTCGCTCTGATTCTAACTTTAGTTTTCCTAAGAAGATTCCAGTCTGAGTGAGGACTGTTTGTCTGAATGTTGGGTGTACATGCCACTTGCATGGCAGCCAGGCGCACTTAATTAAATGCTGTCATCAGGGTCACTGGTTTGTGTGAACACAAAGACACACTTCGGCATCAAAGCGGTTCGCTTGTGTGGGATTGGACGGCCCTTTGCAGTTTTTGCCTATGTGGATTTTTGAGAGATTATCTTCACGTAGAAACGTCAGGCTGTGCTCAGCCACAGCACCAGGGTGCAGGGTCAGAGGACAACTGATGGACAGTCCTGCCTCTGTGACTTCCCTGGGGTTTAGGCTGAGCTGACCAATGGAGCCTGTAATTGCACGTTCAACATTGCTCTTTCCAATCTGCAGCAGGGTGGTTCTGTGAAGCAGTCCTTGACTGCCACGAGGGCTTAGGACAGCATGTCCTCTGGGATGCGATGGACTGACTGTCACCTAGGTGACAGCAAAGCCATACACTATAGTAGATCTTGCAGTGGGGACAGGGATCCCTTTATCTGATTCATTTTGTGAAAAAAAAAAAAAAAAAAAAAAAAAAAAAAAAAAAAAAAAAAAAAGGACCCTATGGCTTATGGCTTCTTTCTTTTTCTTTCAGATAAAGTTGCCATGTAGGAAGTCACTTCTGTACCTGTCTGTCAGGTCACTTGTCTTATAATCGAGTGACATATTTGGGAGCACTAGCATTGTAGTAAGACTCTGCATATTGCAATTCCTCAATAATGCTCATTGGCTGTGTGACCTTGGGCAAATTACTTAACCTCTCTGTACCTCTTTTTAAAGAAGTGTTTCTTTTATTATTCACGTATTTTAAATATATATAATAATGGCTTCCATGATGACATCTTCATACATGTACGTAATGTATCATGATAATATTACCTCAAACCTGTCCCCTTTGTTTCTTCCTACTCATGTTTATCCTTTCCTAGTCCCCAACTTGATCCCCTTCTGTTTTCACACCTTTTCTCCTTCTCCCTCCTCCCTTCTCCCTCCTCCCTCCTCCTTCCTTCCTCCTTCTTCCCTCCTCCTTCTTTCCTTCTCCTTCCTCCCTCCCTCCTCCTCCCTACTCCTTTCTCCCTCCTCCTTCTCTGCCATCAGTATGTTCAACATAGACAGGTCTTTCCTCTGATCTCATGGTGCTCTGGCTGTCTCCCATAGTAGCAACCTGCAGATGTGTCTGTTTCTCTGTGGGCCTGCCTTCTATTGGCTCTCTGAACAAACCCCGCCTCTGTCTGGCCTGTTTCCCAGTCTGCAGACCTGGGAGTTGCCCTTGGTTTCCACCTCATTGGCCCTGCTTCCTCTGCTCCCAGGTCTCAGCACACCCTGCGCTTACCACACTGTGGTCCAGACCATGTGAAGTTTTCTTTGCACTGCTGTAGCAGCTTCGTGCCTCCTGGCCAACTTTCCCCATGCCCACAGCAATCACTTATCACAGAAGGGGACCTCTGAGCTACTGCTCCCCCCCCCATCCCCAGATGCCAACCCTGTTCCTCCAGGACAGTTTGCTAAACCCCTCAGCACCCATCAGCACCTGAACATCACTGTGATCTTCAGAGTTAGAGCGCTAACCATTATACAATGGGTCCCTGCTTTGTTCTTCAGAAGCCACAAGCTGCTCTGAACCCCATAGTCCACCCCTCTCTCCTGCCTCTGGCATTTCCTCTGTGCTTCTCCTATGGTCTTCCTCCCACTTCTTCCTGCTCACCCTCTGGATGTCCCGGCCCGTGTCTTCCTGTTCATCTGATACAAGCTTCTCATCCCTAAGACTGTTAGTCCCACTGTCTCCCACAGCTGCCCACTAGTGAAAACCTCTTCCCCTGACTGCAATGTCCTGTCACCCCATTAACTTATTGCCAAAGTTGCTGATGCCAATTTTACAGACTGAATCTGGGGTGAAATCGACAGATATTACCATTGTCACATCCTGGGCAAATGTGTCTTTGTATCCTTCACCCAATATTGAGGCTTTCAAAGATCACTTTGCTGATGCCAGCAGCATCCCCCAGGTAGCTAAAAGGCACCTGAACGGTGATGGGGCTGCACTGTGAACAGAACTCAAGTGGCCCCTAGTCCAAGGCAGGCCTTCCTCTAGACCTAGAGGAAGATGAGGTAAACTGAGTCAACGTGCCAGGTGTCACGCCCTTGTTCACTTAGCACTAATGGAGAGGTGGTGTCCAAGGGTGGACAAGGGAGGCTGGAGAAGGAAGTGGCTCTGCCTCCAGAGTCCTATGCCTTGTTCCCTGCAGCTCCGGCTGGGGCTCAGTGCAGCCAGTTCCAGCTCACAGCAGGAACACAGGCCACAGACAAATGGGTCAGTGCAAGACACAGAAGCCCCAAGTGCATTTCATCCAATAGGGGTGATATCCTCTGTCCACCAGCCTTTCACATAACCATGGTTCTAACTCCCTCCATCCCTCTGTCCCTCCCTCTCTCCCTCTCTCCTTCCCCCATCAATCATTGATTGCATGTAGAACCTCAGGGAGAAGAGGGGCCCCATAAGCCTCTACTCCCTTCATAATGGAGGCTGAGGGAGCCAGTCACACGCATCGACTTTCGCTCATCCATGAGGTCCCCTGGTGGGAATATGTATCCACACAGGAGAAAGGTATGGAACACATGCCTGCTGGCAGGGCTGGGCTGCATCTGCATAGCTCCAGGGTCTCCATTCCGTGGCCTGAGACCATCGGACTCAGGAAGGATGGCAGATGCTGTTTTACCGCCTGCTTCTAGATATCTGGAATGGTTGTGACCTCCATCTAGGCAAGCTTTGCCCAGCTGCTGGCTCTGAAATCCATCCATACCTCTCGATTCTGGTCTGTATTTTGTTTTTACGACTCTTATACCTTATGTGATGGGAGCAAGCTGAGGTCAGAGATGACCTGTTTAGAATTTGGCATGACGCTCTAGTGTATGGATGGTAGCCATCTTTAATTTTAAGTGAAACACATCAAAAAGTTAAGAGAACAGAGTGACTTTCTACTCAAACATCCATCGGGGCTCTGTAATACAGCCCCAAATTAAATTGTGTGTGTGTGTGTGTGTGTGTGTGTGTGTGTGTGTGTGTGTGTGTGCTATGTGAGCAAGTGTCCCCAGAGCAGCACCTCCCCGTATGTGCCACACAAAGGTTGTAGGACACAGGCCTTCCTTAGTCTTTACCCTACAAGTTGGCTGCATATGTCTCCTGGGAGAGTTGTTCGTTTTCTCTGGGTGTCACAGAACCAAGCAGTGCTGGCCAGCAGTGGATGCTCAGGAAGGGTTCCTCGGCTGGAGCCGAATTAAAAAGGCACCTGGAGCATCAGTCATGTCAGACACTGTTTAAGGATGATCCGCCTGTAAGTCATGTCAAGCACACATGGTGGCTTGTGTATTTGCCAGCCGCAACAACAATTAGACAGCAGGTGACATTCACTGAGCGCTCGCTGTCTGGCGCTCGGTCTGTTCAACACTATAGGCCTGCACTCTGGTTCAGCCCTCCAAGCACAACTGCAAAATCCACAGGGTTCCTGTTTCCCTTGGCAGAGGAAGAATCTGAGGCACAGAGAGGTTAAGTGCCCTGTCCCAGGTTGCTCAGTGGTGGCGCAGGATTCTGAAGCAGTTAGTTTGTCCAGGTGACATTTTCTGTCCTAGTATGCACCGGGCATGTTTCTAGGTGTGTTACAACCCATGGAATGGACAGGTCTCCGTGTGCGTTTACAGAGGCCTTGAGAAGTTGGGCCAACCTTGGAGTTTCTGACTCAGAACGTAAAGGCTCAATCATGTCTAACGAGTTTCCAAAAGCTTATAGCCTTGGAAAGCTGGTGACTTAGTGGAGCTAAGAGGACAGTTCAGCCATGTCTGCCAACACACATGTTTACAGGTGGGCACGGGAGAGAAGTCTAGTCACAGGGTCGGTTTGACTCTGGAATTCTGTGGTGGGGGAGGGGTGGACATTCTTTAGGTCTGTTTTGCCACCCTGTTCTGACACTTAGCCCAAAGCCATCTACCTTGCCCAGTCTGACTAGCCTGGCTAGTGATGGTCCCACATGGTCCCAATGGTCACAGGTGCTATTAGATCCCTCCACAGAAATGTTAGTGGGCTAGTCACTGTGTAAAGTATCCCATCAGACAAACATCTCACGGATCCTCTCAGTGAACCCAGGTAGAGTTCTCTGTCAGGTGAGGGGACCAAGGCCCTTTCTGGTGATGCTCAGGAAATCTCTACGACCTGGGCAAGCCTCTTGACTTCCATGGGCTTCCAATGTGGGGCTGGTCTCAGTGTTCCTCTGAGGGTCTTCCTGCCCCTAGTTTTGGGGGTCAAGGATCCGCACCGGAAATCCACTGGATTAATGGCTCTAAAAATGAGAAAAGCTTAGCCATGTGTGAGTAGATGCCATTTACAGGTGATCATGAGAGCCAGAATATATCCAGGGATGGTGTATAACTGGAACACGATTAGAACCTGAAATCTAGACAATTCAGGAGTCATCTCGAATGGCGTGGCAGCTGGGGGTGTTGTGAGTCTGTGTAAGAGGTGAAGCCAAAAGATGTACTAAGGGTTATGCATTCTTTAACTTCAAGATCCTCCACTGTGACACCTGGTAGTGTGAGGTGGTGTGAGTTTCAGGTACACTCATTCATCCATGAATCTCCAGGACCCATAGCAAACCCAGGGGAGGGATGAGAAACAACACTGCTTTCCACAGGTAAGGCCTACTTCTGGCCCTGAGCCATGTAGCTGGAGACTGAGAGGAGGGTCTATAGGGGAGGCCACTAGAACCTCCCTCTCCTCACCTCTCTACTTTGGTTCCCAGCCATCTCTTCATCTGGCCAGTTCTGCTCCAAACCTGCTGCTATGGCTTTGGAAACAGTTTACCAGCTACCTTTAAGATGGATGGAAAGCCATTCAGAACCCCCTGCCCCAGATACCATGGTACTAGGGAGGCAGCATTGGATTGACTAGGCCGTGGTCCCCTGCTAGGGTCCTAGGATGCACTAAGGACTCTTATAGTGCCACCAGGCTTGGCACCTTCTCAGGAATAGGCCAGTGGTAGATTTCAAAAATTGAACTTATGTCTGCCATTGTGTGTGCACATGTGTGTACATGTGTGTACAGCTGGGTGTGCATGCGTCATTTCTCAGGCATTGCCACCATTCTTCTTTGAGACAGGGTCTTCCACTGGCCTGGAACTCACCAAGTAGACTAGACTGCCCAGCTTGTGAGCCTCATCTCCTCAGTGCTGGGATTGTAAGTGTGAGTTGCCATGTCTGTGAGCACTGGGAGGTGTATGCACCCTTAACTGCTACGTCATCCTTGCAGACCCTCAAATCCATTCTCCATACAGAGTAAAGATCACTGGGCAGGGAATCTAAGAACTCATTCCGGCTCTCCCACTCACTTGCTGTGTGACTTTGGGGAAGCTCCACCCCCATTCTGGACCTCATTTTAAATGAGGATGAGAGGGTGTACCCTTTGTGGGCTCTGTCGTTAGGAGAGCCTATTCTTCGTTGAGGCTGCTCTTGTGCCTGCCCCTCTGGAGGGCAGGCTGCTTTCGGGCGGGGCACTAACTCTTTCCCTCCATCAGTGTCTGGGGTCTAGACAGACTTTACGCACTTTGATGCTGAGAGCATTGTCCTTCTGAATGAACGAGCTCCCAGCAGTGCCGTGGGCGGCTCAGCTCTGCACAGGGTAACACATCAGATGATCACCGGTGGTAGATACTCATTGGAATCTTAAAAAGGAAACAGGTCTAGGTTTTGTCTGATTTGATGAGAGAGCTCAGATTCAGAGAAACCATGTTTATCTTTAACTGCAGCTAATTTTTTTTTAAAGTAAAATCTTCCGACAGTAATTTGACTATATGGGTGTTCTATCTCTAGTCATTTTCTTGGAAAAAAAAAAAAAAAGAAAGGGGGAAATGAGAACAAGTGCTCGCAGCAGCAGGGGACGCTGCTTGGGAATTTAAAGGTGCAGGCATGAGAACGGCAGCTCAGATGGTTAGCCGGGGCTGTGCGCAGCACCTTGCTGCTTAGTGTCAGCTCCAGGCTAACAGGGCGCTCCAACCCCAGCCCTGTTGCTGATGCTGGTCTGCAGCAGTCTCCAAAGAGATGCTTCTGCTGAACCCAAGATCTGCAGCTCTGGCCAAGCAGGACACCAGTGACCTAATTCATTGCTGACTAACTCACTCGTCTGCCTTTCTTGTTCTCTCTCTCTCTCTCTCTCTCTCTCTCTCTCTCTCTCTTTCTCTCTCTCTATTTCTTTCCTTCTCTCTCTTTCTTTTGACTTTCTTTCTTCCTTTCTCTCATTCTTTCTTTCCTCTTTTCCTCCAGCCAACCTCTCCTCCCCCTCTTTCTTTTTCCTTTCTTCCATCTTCCCCTTTCTTCCTTTTCTCTCTCCTTCTCTTTCTCTTTTCCTCTTTCCTTCCTTCCTCACCTCTTCCCTTCCCTTTTCCCTCCTCTCCCCATCCTTCCCCTACCCTTCCTTCCCTCCCTCCATCCTCCCATAGACTCGTAAGCACTTGTGCCCTCTCCTGTCTCTCCTCTTTCTCCCCGCCCCCACCCGTTATGGTTTTTACTGGCTAGAATGTGGGTTCAGGATGGAACTGTTGGGTCTCATTGGTGCCTTACACTCCATCTCAGTGAAGACACTATTTATGGAAGGTCTTTGTGCTTTGCAGAGGCAAGCCAGGGGAGCACGTTCACAGGAGCTGAGTCATGTTTGCTTCTTGTCTATTCAATGGTTTGCTTTCAAAATCTGGCTTACCAGTCCTTTCCACCAAAGACTTTGGCTCTGGCATTAAAAGACACCACTTTATCTAAGCAGTAAAATCACCTCATGAAGTAAAACCCACCTCATGTGGGTACAAAGAAGAAGGACTCGGCCTAGATCTTGGCCAGAGGAAGAAGGAGAGATGACTACAGAGTAGACTAAAATCCCCTAAGTGGTTAATGAATTCATGGCGGTCTCTGTGTGTGTGTCCTTTGTCCCCCGTGTTACCCCACAAGCAGGCTATCTATCCTCTTTTTTGTTCTACAGGCAAGGAAACCGAGGCTCAGAGAGCTTACAAAACATAGCCAAGGCCACACAGAGATGAGGTGACACTGGTGACATCACACACCAGTATGTTTCTACCTAAGAGTACCTCTATTCTGCTGAGCAAAGCAGCAGGCTTGAGACCAGTGAGACCAGAGCTAGACTGAAAGATGCAGGGACAAAGAGAAGTGGCTCCCCCCACGGTGTCTCTGGGCATGGGAAATGGGCTCACTTGGGAACTTGTGTATTCATGTGCATGTGCACTCAAGGAATGGGGGAGAGCACTAGGGTAATATATAATTAAAGCTTATTTTAGATTTTAAGAGCAGGGCATGTTCATGGCAATGCCGACAGTGGGTACAGAAACAAGTGGCAGAGGAAGGGACCTGCCCTTCCCATACTCAATGGGAAGGAGAACCAGCTGGGCTGGGAGTTCCCCTCCTTGGCTCACCTGCTCTTGCCTATTGGCAACTTGTCATGGAGACAACCAGAAGGCGGTACATGGGAGCTACCTGTTGGTGAGTCTGGGTGCTTGGGGTAGCTGTGGTGTTGGCATCTGGTAACATCTTTGACTCTTTTGTCTTTAAGATGGGTTTTATGGCTGCCAAAATAGGATTAAGTCTTTGGGCTACCTTTTCCCAGATTGAGGGCTTAGAAAAAAAAAATTGACATGATGCTGAGAAGAGAGCAGATATAAATAAAATCATGTGTTCCACATGATCTGACTCTTAAGCTGTGAGCTTGCATCTTCAAAAAAAAAAAAAAAAATGCCAGCAAGCCTTCCACTGTTTTCCTGTTCTCACTGAACTTCCAGGTGAGTGTTGTGAGCTATTTTAGCCATCTTCCTGGTGCTTTTCTGTATTTACTATAGTTGTTGTTGTTTTTGTTTTTAATGCAATGGCATGTTTTGCTTGTGTGATTGGAGAACAAAGTGTACTATTTATGAATGTGAATAGACATTTGAGGACAAGATGCTTTTGAGAGGAGCAGAGTGACTGGTGTGCGCAGAGACAAAATAAAGCAGCAATTTCCTGTTGACCTCACTCAGCACTCTGGTCTTCGTGTATGTTGAGGGGTGGGGGTATCAAGGAAAATGCTTTCTTGTGTTTCTGCAGTCCTTACCTAAAGATTGCTCAGCTCAGTACCAACCTTTCTGATAGAACATCAGCTGTTCAAAGGGCAATTCCTCTCCTCAGGAACCCCTGAAGTCTCTCTCTCTCTCTCTCTCTCTCTCTCTCTCTCTCTCACACTCTCTATCTTTCTCTCTCTCTATGTGTGTGTGTGTGTGTGTGTGTGTGTGTGTGTGTGTGTGTGTGTAGGCATGGGAGGAAGCCAGAAAACAAGCTTGAGTGTTGGTATTTGCATGCTATCTACCTTTTCCCCTAGACAGGGTTTCTCACTGGCTAAGATAGGCTAACTGACCAGGGAGCCCCAGGGAGCCCCAGGGAGCCCCAGGGAGCCCCAGGGAGCCCCAGGGAGCCCCAGGGAGCCCCAGGGAGCCCCAGGGAGCCCCAGGGAGCCCCAGGGAGCCCCAGGGAGCCCCCTGCCTCTGTCTTTCCAGCCCTGAAATTATATGTGTGCACCACAATACCTTCCTTTTTTTTTTTTTAAACATAGGTTTTGAGGCTCTCGCTTTATTGAATAAACTATCTCCTAAGCCCCACAAAGTGTTTTCTAGTTTGCTTTCCTAGTGAAAGTTTTGGGGTTTTCCCATAGGCATCTGCAGAAATCAAACAGAAGAGGCAGGCAGGGGAAATGACCTGCAGTTTAAGCTGTGTGAGTAGGTACTACAAACTAAATGTCCTTAGCTTGACATGTACTTTAGGAATATAACTGTCAAGAGTGCCACTGAAAACTGCCATGGACTAGGTAGGTTGGCAGGAGACTATGGGCCTTGGGATCCTCCTGAGACAGTGGTTCTCGATATATGGGTTGCAACCCTTTGGAGATTGATCAACCCATTTACAGGGGTCTCCTAAGACCATTGGGAAACAGATGTTTACATTATGATTCACAACAGTAGCAAAATTACAGTTATGAAGTAGCAATGAAAATAATTTTATGGTTGGGGGTTACCACAACATGAGGAGCTGTATTGAAGGATAGCAGCATTAGGAAGGTTGAGACCCACTGTCCTGTGCAGAGTTCTGAGCCCTCCAGATCCTCACTGAAAGGAGAGGTAAAGGAAACAACAGAAAGCCAGACTCCTTCAGTTTCAGGGGAGCATGAGGAGGTGAAGGCACATTTGCTTTATGATGCACCTTCAATAAAAAAGATCTCAATAAAAAAGATTTCTTCTACCTAGGCATGAAAGTGAGAGACTCCAGTAAACCAGACCTCAGAGGAACTTGGTGCAAATAAAAATTCTGACAACTCTCAAAACAGAGAGCAATGGATCAAAAACACTGTGGAAGAAGGCCCTGGCTCCACAGTCTGGAGGAGAGCTAACCCTTCACCATGAGATTCATGCATGCAGGGACATGGACAGGAGACATGAAACAGGAGACAGGGACATGGGCATGTCTTCTCCTTGTCTCCTTGTCTCCTTGTCTTCTTGTCTCCTTGTCTCCATTCTCAGATGTGGGATTGATTGAGAGAATGAAGTAACTCAGGTCTATTTTAACAGCTAAGGGATAACTAAAGCCATAGGCCCCATCAAGGAATGTATTATTGATCTTTCTATCTGTCTGTCTATCTATCCAACACTTGTTTATCCATCCATTCATTCATCTATCAGTCATCAGTCCATCCATCCATCCATCCATCCATCCATCCATCTGTTCATGTCTATCTATCCATTTTTTCCTTCTTTTAATACTTTGGTCCATCCACCCTTCTGTCTGCTTATCCACTCACCCATTTATCATTGGTCTCTCTATCCATCCATCCATCCATCCATCCATCCATCCATCATCCATCCATCCATGCATGCATCTATATCCATCAATACAGCAGTTGCCTGATGCTGTTACTGTGCTAGCAATAGTTGCTTAGAGCATGGAGGAGGGACGATTGCAATAATACAGACTGTCATTCCAGGGATAGAAGTAAGTGCTAGGTATCAATGTAGGAGGTAGAGAAGCAGCCACTTGTTCCTCATACATGGATGTATGTGTTGTATATAGATAGGCTGATGACTGACCATGAGGATATGGAGGAGTTAGATAGGTAAGGGGCCACAGGGAGCACACAAGTCTGATGGGTTTCCTTCATCTAGTTACCACATTTACTAAGTTCCTACAGCTTCCATCACCCAAGCTCCATGGTTTTCCTGGGATGACTGGGCATGGACGAGAAGGGCCCTGGCTTTAGAGTAGATGGCTACTGAAGCATATGTTCTAATAGAGATGTGTCACTGAGACCATAAAGAAATATGTGAATGAAGGCCTTTGGGGGCATAGAGAGGGTTTGGAAGTCAACTTAGAGGGTTGATGCTCTCTGAATTAGTGGTACAGTAATCTTGGAAAGAACATCCCAGAGGAGAGCAGCACAAGTGAGCACTTTTAGGTAAGGGAAAGATTGTTGTCTATGAGGGTTAGGAGGTGGCAGTGAGTCTGGGGACAGAGGATAGCATTTGACAGGATAAGATAGATAAGCAGAAGACAGATCATGTATGTCTGTTGTCCCTAGTAAGATATTAATAGTTGTCTGGAAGAGGGCCAGGGTTGTCTATGAGGGTTAGGAGGTGGCAGTGAGTCTGGGGACAGAGGATAGCATTTGACAGGATAAGATAGATAAGCAGAAGACAGATCATGTATGTCTGTTGTCCCTAGTAAGATATTAATAGTTGTCTGGAAGAGGGCCAGGGTGGGAAGTAGACCAGTTGGCCAACTATCTGTGCAGCTCAATGGGGAGGTAAGAAGAGCTGGGTTATGGGAGTTGTGAACCTGGTTGGAGAAGCTAATAGGTGGTTCAGCTTGGCATCAGTTTGGGTGTAGGAAATGGTAGATAGGGCAGCCCAAGCTCAGGATGGCTTTTCTGCTGGTCTGTAAGAGATCTGGGTACAAACTCAAAACCACAGGAGCTCTGGATGGCTTTTCAGAATTAAAGTGAGGCTGTCAGTGTCTATCTTTTTAGACATGAGTTCTCACTGTGGACATTTAGGTAGGAGTGGCAGGAAGAGTGATGGATAAAGTGTGGTGGGGTGGTGAGAACCTCAGGAAGGTGGGTGTAGAGGTGGGCAGGTGCCTGAGCTGCTTTCCAGCTGAGAGGTGCCGGATGCTGGGTTGGCACGCAAGAGTTGGCACTGTTCTACTTACTCCAGGGTAGGGTTTGCACTTCCTGCAGAACAATGTGAGGCAGGACAGAGCATGGAAAAGCCCAGCCTAAAGTGTCTGTGTTGGAGAATTAGATAGGACATGTTAGAGTACCCTATCCCTCACAGGGAAGATGACCCACTGGGTTACATACATTCTTTTGGACTAGGTGGCTAGAAGAATCTTGGACAATAGTAGGGATGGTCTCATGATCAAAATGTCTGGAAAAGCAGGCTCCTTGTGGAGTCTAGAGTGGCTCTTTCTGGTCACATGGGTATTGTCCTTGTGACTGTGCAGCCCCCAAACTCTGTACCCGTTCCTCTACCAGCCTTGAGGACAATGAGAAAAACAGACCAACAGGCTACAGCTGGCCTGTTCTGTGAGTGACCCACTTCTTTATAGGGAGCCCAGCTGGTGGAGTGTTTCTCTACTTCTAGCTCCATGCATTTTAGGAGAGAGAAGGAACACTGGGAACTTCAATGTGGACATGACAGCGGTTGTACCAGCTTCTGTCCAGGGTCTGAGAAAGAAAAAAGCCATGGCTCAGATGCTCTCAGGAGTTGGTACCAATTGGATACATTTCCCACATGTCTTCTTCTTCTTCTTCTTTTTTTTAAATGGGGAAGCAGAGTAGCGGAAGGCAGCTCTTTCTTGCAGAGCACGCTGTACTGTGTAGTCGTGTGCAGAGGTGGGCTATGGAGCTTCTGCAATTAGAAACCCACGGGAGAGACACTCGTTGCTAGAATGATTCAGACGCTGTTCCGACAGAAGCGGAGTGACCTATTTTCTGAGATTCTTTTAAAAGTGGAAATTCGTTTTGTGTCAATTGCCCTAGGTGACCTCCAAGAGACACAGAATAGCCCCGAGGTGACACCTGGGAGCTTTTGCAGACTGGCACCTATGATGAAGTTCAGTCCCCATGTCTTTACTGGTTGGGGGTCCCAGGTCTCATCTGTTCACTAGCCTGTGATAGGCCTGAGGATGAAAGAGGTCCTTTTCTCTCCTTCCATCTTTGGTCCATCTCTCCCAAGCTTTCTCTCCTCAGTCTTTCATCTCCATATTCATGGCTCATGCTGTGAATTCTCAAGACTTCTTCTTGCGATCTGTGTTGGTCAGTTCCCTGTCCTTTTCTTGGTGGGATCACATGTGCTACTGACTCCCTCTTTGTCTTCACCTGTCCTCGTCTCTCCCTTCTCCTTGGCACTCTTCCCACCTCACTGGCTCAACTTTCTCGGCCTCTCTGTGCTCTTCCTCACATCCTCCAGATCTGCAGAGAGCAACTGACTTCCTCTCTTACCAAGCTATACTCACCCCTCAAGTCTCCTGATAAGCCAATATCCTTAATCCAGTCAGTCCCCAGGGCCAGCGTAGTTTTCCCCTCACTCCCTTAGTCTTACTTGCTGTTCTGGAAAGCACAAAACACATTCCTGGTTCAAATCTCTCCTGGAAGCCTTTCCTCTATCCCCAGTCTATTTTCACCCCATCTTCTAGTCTTTTGCTCATCATCACAGTGACTGTCTCTGATCTCCAGTAACCCAGCATGTCCCTGCTTTATCTCTCTGCATCCTCAAGCCTCCCTTCTTTTTCTTCAGAGCGCGCCTGGTCACTGGATACATTGTATCCATCACTGGATACATTGTATATCTCTTTGTATATTCATTTTTTGTCCTAGTGAAACATCTGCTTTGTGAGGTTGGGGAACTTGCCTTGTCCATCTGTACCTTCAACTTCCATCCAGGGTGACTGCCACCAGGATTATCAAAGTCATTCTTTTCCCTAGCTGTAAGGTCTCAGGGTTGGAGCAGGTGAGATGGCTCAGCCAAGAAAATGCTTGTTGCCAAGACTGATGACCTAAGTTTAATTCCTGGGACCCACATGGTGGAAACAGGACTGCTGCTGTGAGTTATCCTCTAGCCTTCACACTGACACCTACCTCAAATTGCACAATAAATAAATAAAGTGTAGTAATTTTCCCCCAGCACCCAGGGTCTGTGCTTACAAAGCTCCCTTTGGAGTCTCCATGCACCCTATCAGTAGCATAGGGAAAGAACGTCAAAAGTTTATAAGGGAATAGATCCAAACAGGATGACTGATGTTGACAGGCCTCAGATCAGTACACATCCCGAACTTCCTGAAATGCCGTTCTGAGTGATACGGGCAGACGGCCGTTTAGACACATCTGTTTCAGAGGCAGTTTGACCTATGGTGAGAATGTCAAATGAATTGAAAACATTCTGACATTTTAAGAGCTTTAATTTACTTTAGATAGAAGCCATAGCATCAGGATATGTCAAGTTCATAAGGCTTGGGCTTAACAAACAGGAACACGTGCCTATGTGGTGCAAGGGTATGTCAGTGAGCCAACTGATTCACTGAAGGAGAGCACCCCAGAAACGGAGGACATGTCTGCAAAGCACAGCTGAGGCTCCAAGTGGGGGCTACCTGACATGCTCACTGCAGACTGAAGATGGGTTAAACACGGAATCAGACAGCAGTCAAGGAGATTTAGGTCAGGACGGGGCTGATGATAGTCACTAGTTGGTGGTGTGTATACAGTAGGCAAAACACTGACTTTGGCTTAGATAACCGCAACTCCCAGCTCTGCACCACACAGGCTAAGCACCGGCAGGCTACTCACCTAACAGCTTATTTTTGGATCCTGCCTTGGAGAGGGACAGGGAAACTGAATCACTCAAACCTATTTCCCTTACATTCTCATGTTCAGACGGAGCATTTCACACATTCCCTTCCAGCGATGCATACTGAACTGAATCCTGGCTAGTGGGCTGTGGAAATTGTGTGCCACCTCCAGGCCTGGTCCTTAAGGGCTACTCCAGTGTGACCAGCTTTCTCTTTCCCTTCTGGCTTGAGGGAGAGGATTGTGGTAACTTCCGAGGCTGTGTGATAAAGACAGTGGAGCCTCAAGACTGATGGACACGTGTCTCTGAATTTACGCTTGAACAGTTCCCTGTTTGGACTTCAAGTAAGAATTAAATGCATCCGTACTGAGCATGGCTGTTGTAAAAGATGGCCTCACCCTGGCACATATGAAAAGCAAGGCATGGAACCCTTTGTGTTTGGAGCTCCCAGGAAGACCTAGGTTTATAGCAGGGGGTCCCAGAAGACCAATGCTTCCAATCTTCTTGTTCAACTATTCACTATAGTCAGTACACATAAACTTGTGCAGTGTTTTGCTGATCTCTGAAGGGGATTTCAGAAACACAGGGAAGGGGCTGGGGAGATGGCTTGGTGGGTAAAGTGCCTGCCTTGCTTGCACAGGGACCTGAGTTAAATCCCCAGAAGCCACATTTAAAGTCAGGGAGTTGGAAAGAAGGATCAGTGGTTGAGAGTGCTGGCTACTCTTCCAAAGGACCCGGGTTTAATTCCCAGCACCCACAAGGTGGCTCACTGATGTCTAACTTCAGTTTTAGGGGATCTGACTCCCTCATCCTGCTTCCATGTGTACCAGGCAAACATATGAAAAATACCAATAAAAAAAAAACAGCTGGTAGGTGGGAAGATGATTTAGTGGTTTAAGCATCTGCCTCTTAAGCATGAGGGCCAGGGTTAAGATCCCCAGAGCCTGTGTGAAATGCTAGTAGGTGTGGCAGCCCGCTTGGGCTCATTGGCCCCTTAGCCTACCCTGTGTGGTGCGTTCCAGGCCAAGGACAAACCATGTCTTATAAGAGGGAGGGCCATTCTTGAGGAATAATTAATTGTTCTTTTGCTTCCACACCTATGCACACACATGTGCACACAACCATGCACATGTACATAAAACATAAAGCAGGGCCCTGGTTTCTTGTTCCCTATCCATTTTATGACAAGGCAACTGTCTTGTGTGTGTGTGTGTGTGTGTGTGTGTGTGTGTGTGTGTGTGTGTGTGTATCCTGACACAAGGCTTCTGCAGGACAAGGTCAGAATGAGTGTCTCCAGCAATAACCATTAGAATTCAGAGGAAGGAGGTTCCTGTGGTCAGTTAGGGAAGACTTCATAAATCAGCCAGACAGCAGAAGACAGCAGCTACATGGGCCACCACAGATAATGGGCAATCTAGAAAGAATTTCTATTACATTTTCAGAAGAATGAGCATGATGTATTCATCCTCCTAGCAGATATTCATTGCTAACCATGTTAGTGATGTAGCCTCCTTAGAAAATTAACCTAGAATACGGAAAAGGCTATAAACGGGACAAGGATGCTCATTATTGAGCTATTTTATAATGTCAAAAGACAGAAGCAACTCAGATGGCCGATGGGAAGTGGGTACGTAAGTGGATTGTGGTCTGTCCCTTTGATGTACCATGTCCCTAACAAACCTCACTGAGTGGAAGCAGTTCCCCATCTTAGTTGTGACTACACCAATGACCAACTCTCATGTCATAGCCATGGACCTGACTTCTCCAACCCCACTCTATAGCTCTTTGTCCCTTAGGGCCTGTGGTGGTTTGAATACGCTTAATCCAGGGAGTGGCGCCATTAGGAGGTGTGGCCTTTTTGGACTAGGTGTGGCCTTATTGGAAGAAGTATGTCACTCTGGGAGTGGGCTTTGAGACCCTTCTAGTTGCCTGGAAGACTTCTGGCTGCCTTTGGATCAAGAAGTAGAACGCTCAGCTTCTTCTCCAGCACCGTGACTGCCTGGATACTGCCATGCTTCCTGCCTTGATGATAATGGACTGAACCTCTGAACCTGTAAGCCAGCCCCAATTAGATGTTGTCCTTATAAGAGTTGCCTTGGTCATGGTGTGTCTTCAGAGCAATAGAAACCCTAACTAAGACAGGGTGTCTGCTTGCATGTCATAGAGGCCTCACAAACATCCTAAAAGTGGCCTGGCATTCCTATTTCTTGACCATGTTCCCTTCTGTATCCCTGTATTTTTATGTTCTCCTTTGGAGATACAGTCTCACTGTGCAGTTCTAACTGTCTTGAAACTTGCTGTTGTAGACGAGGCTGGTCTCCACCTCACAGAGATCTACCTGCCACTGCCTCCTGAGTGCTGTTAAAGACACGCACTGGCTTGTATCAGTTACTTCTCTCACAGATGTGGCTACCTAAGGAAGGGTGGGTTTATTTCGGCTCACGGTCTGAGAGCACAGTCCATAATGGTGGGGAAGCTGGTCACGTTGCACGTGTTGGCAGGAGGCAGAGGGATGAGTGTGAGTTAGCGTTCTCCTTCTTCCTCAGCCCAGCTCGTGGAAGGATGCACCCACAGTTAAGGTGGGTCTTCCCACCCCTCTTAACCTAATCTAGACAATCCCTCACAGGCTTGCCCAGAGGGTTGTCTTGTAGGTGATTCTAGATCCTGACAAGCTGATGATATTAACTGTCATACTCTTGCCCCAGCCCACAAAATCCTGTCCTGACATCACCGGCCTCCTCATCCTAGTGTAAATCAGGATTGTGGGAATTTTCCTGGATTCTCGTTTTCCTCCCCCCACCCCCATGTCCAATCTGTCAGACCTTGTACACCTTTAAAATCCTCCCTCTTCGATCTCTGTTGCCACAATCCCACACTGCCACAGTGGCTAAACTTCCCAGCTGGGATCCTCCTGCCCCCAGGAGCCTCCCTAGCATGGTCAAGATCAAATCAGATTCCCTCACCGGGCACCTCTCACCTTTGTCTCTCCATGGCTTTTCATGACTCTTAGACAGAAAGACCTACATTTACAAGCCTGAGCCCCGGTCTGCTTGCTTTCAAGCCATTTCATTCTTCAACATTCCTTCCTCACAGTCCACGTGATGGAGACCTGCCCCCCCCCCCCCGCCCCCAGTTGTCCTCTCTGAGCCCTTTCTTCCATAGGCACCTACGACAGGTTCACACCTCCAAATCTTTCCTTTATCAACTCAGCCACCTCAGGAAAGTCCTCAACCATCTGCAGGCCAGCCAGGCTGCTTGGGGACCAGCTTACCCAGGGGAGGAGAGGTAGCTAGAGGTGTTTGGTAAAGGGAGGAACCAGTCATTAGCAAACTTCAGTCCCCTAAAGTGCAGACTGGGCATCCTACCTCTAGATGTGAGGTGTCGGGGTGCCAGATCACAGCCGCGATGCTGAATTTGAGCCGAAACTAGTCATTTGTGGCTGTGCCGTCTCTTGGACTCTTGTGGAGCTTAGCTCTTATTTAACGAGCTCCCAAGCCCCGAGTACATTTGTATTCAATTGGCTCCTGCGGATGTGTTTTAGTTCCTTGAGTAAGACATTTCATTTTTTCTGGGTCTCAGTTGTAGCAGCAAGCCTTAGTGATATGGACAGGCATTCCCAATGCCAAAAGACTGGAAAAATCTCAGGTCTTAAACAGGTGTGGAGAGAAGTGGGGCCTGAAATTCAGGACCCTTCCTCATCCCCCTCCAGAGGACCTTGTCATTAACAGCAGAGAGCACAGCCAGACCCTGCTGGCTGGCAAGGACCCAGGGATTAACATCCAGGGTGTTAATGTCCTGATCTGGCCAGTGCTGAAGGTGACAACATCTGCTGTGCGAGGTGTCAGGGCTCGTGTGGCACCTTCTGGTTTTTGGAGCATCTGTCTTGGGAGGCAGCTTGGGTGGCCTTAAGGCTGAGCTCAGTGCAGGCTCAGAGGCTGCTGTCAAGTGATAAAAAGCTCTTATTAGACCCAAGTGATTGACTTGTGCCTTCAGTGTCTCAAGAAAACAATAGGGACCCATTTGATTTGGCTCTGTTCCCAAAGGTGCCCAGGGATGGGACAATTGAGTTCCTGCAATATAAGTGGCTAGACTGTGGTCATTGGTAGAAGGTATTTGTAGCACAAGACTGGCAGGTGGTGTGGGCTGTGTGCACTTTTCCCTTGGCACACAGGATATGGGAGGAGTTTATTTTATGTGTGCATGTGCATGTTTGTGTGAGTGTATGACACTCACATGTATGTGCAACTATGCATGCATAGTTGTGCACATGTATGTAGAGGCAAAAGTCAGTGTTGGATGTCTTCTGTATTGTTCCTCAACTTGTTTTTTGAGGCATTGTCTCTTTCTGACCTAGAGTCACTGATTCAACTTGACTGGATGGCCAGCAAGTTCTTGGGGATCCTCCCGTCTGCACCTCCCCAGCATTGTGCCTGTGGTGTGTGTGTGTGTGTGTGTGTGTGTGTGTGTGTGTGTGTGTAGATGCTGGGGTTAGAGCTCAGACCCTCTTGCTTGCATGGCCAGCACTCTACCATCATCTCTCCAGACAAGTTTGTTTTCCTTGAGGTTTTTCTTGCTGTTGTAGAAGTCAGAAGTCAGGAGTCAGAGGGAGGGCAGATGGCCTGTATCTGGCAGTGGCTTGCTTGGAAGTGTCTCAATAAGCCACCGGTTCAGTGCATGGTCTGTTTGATAACCACTTCTCTGAGAGGGCATCCCTGTATTCATGTTCCTACTGAGGGCAAATGACCTGTCTCAAATCACATGGCCAGTAAAGGTGGGCGGGGAAGGGGTGGAGGTCACACCCATCTGCCAAGTCCACACAACATGTCCTCTCTGGGAGAGTGATGCCACTGTCACCTCTGTGTTCAATAAGCTGGTAGCAGCAGAGGTCTCAGGTCTGCGTCTCTCTCATCACTGTTTGAGTCCAGAGGCTTCTTCTGGGAGACCGGGAGGAACCCATAAGCAGGAGCTGCACCTCTCCTGCTTCTGCCACATCGTCTCATTGACAACTCAACGGGGCTCCCCTCCCTGCCTCCTGTCTTCCAGAGGCTTTCCACTAAGTGAAGCTAGAACCCCAAACACTTACAGGGGCCCTGCCTCCTTCTTTCCTACCATTAACCCCCCATCTGCTCATTCTTGCTCTGACCACTTCTGGGTGAAGCTGCGTGAAGGGGCCAAGAATGTTGCTTTGTCTTAAAGCCTCAACAGATGGCATTCCTTCTGACCCGCATACTTTTCCTCAAGTTTTGCCTCAGCGACTTCTACTCAACTTAAGACATTTTTTTACTTGAAGAATGTCTCCGAGGACCAATGAGATGGCTTGATGGGTGAAGACTATTGTCTCCTAACAAGGTAACCTGAGTTGATTCCTGGAACCTACATAAAGGTGGAAGGAGCTGGCCACAGAGTTGATCTTTGACTTCCACATACATGCTGTGGCACATGTGCAAACACATGCACTCACACGAGCACACGTACACACACAAGCACGCACACACTGAAACATGTATGTCCCTGGACCTCATTGTCCAATCAAACCTTTCCCCTCAAAGCCTGTATTCTGTCTTCATCTCCTCCTGTCCCCTTTTCTCTCTTGTCTCTTCCCCTTCCTTCACCCTTTTCCTCCTGCTGTCCTGTGTTTCCTCCTTTCCCACTCTTTCTCCCTCCTCCTCTCCCTCCTCCTCTCCCTCCTCCCTGGGTGCCGGAAGTAGACTCCAGGCCTTTGCCCATGCTGAGCGTGCACTGAGCATCTGGGCTCTGCCCCCAGCCCCTGTCAGTCACTTTCTGATCCTTTCCTACTGTCTTTCTTTGTAGCCTCACTGCTGTTTGCTTTTGGTCTTCTCTAGAGCCCCTCAAGGTTAGGGGTTAGCATGGCTTTGCTCCCCATGTGGCACCTCCTGCTCCTCACCCCCTGCCTGGCACACCAAAGGACTTTCAGTGAGCATTTGAGAAGTTTGTTGAATGAATACTGGGATTCCTTGGGATTGTCAGCATCAGCCCTGGCAATGTGGTGCCCACGAGTGTATTTATAGAATCCAGTTCCTCCTAATGCGGTTTTCCATTTATTCACCCCTGAGTCATTTCCATCAATATTTACTAAGCACCAACTGGGTGTTGAAGATGTAAAAGTGGCTGAGAAAAACGTGCCAGCCCACCAGCAGCTCAGTATGGATATAGCAGACAGGGAGACACTGAAGGTCAAGAGCCCGAGTCTCCACCTGCCGGTCAGGTCTTCCAAGTGTGGTCCACCGACCTTGTAATAAAGCTGTGTGGCAGTGGACCAGTCACTTCACTTCTCTGGTCATCTCATGCATGGAATGAGAACATGGTGATATCTGAAGAGATGCCATGACCAAGGCAGCTTGTAGAAGAAAGCATTCAATTGGGGGCTTGCTTACAATTTCAGAGGGTGAGCCCATTACATTAATCGTGGGAACATGGCAGCAGGCAGGCATGGTGCTAGAGCAGCTGCTGAGAGCTTATGTCTTATGCAAAGGTTGGAGGTAGAGGTGGGGTGATCATGAGGGAGGAAGGGAGAGAGAGAGAGAGAGAGAGAGAGAGAGAGAGAGAGAGAGAGAGAGAGGCAGATTGGGGCTTTTGACACACTTTGCCTGCCCCTAGTGACACACTTCTTTCAATCCTTCCCTACACAGTACCACCGACTGGAAACCAACTATGGGGCCATTCTTATTCAAATGCCTCAATCTCCATCTTGCATGGCCAATCTGTTGTTCAAGGCATCTACAGGCAGAGTTTGTCTTAGAGCAGGGGCTGCAGAGATGACTGCAGAATGTTAGTGTTCAGGTCAAACACAAGTCTATGAGGAGAGTCGCCAGCTCCCGCAACTTAGTAGATACTACTGAAGTAGGCGGTTTAGGCTAGTCAGAGCAAGAACAAAGAGGGACCTATGGTGGTCCTGACCCTATCACATCTGTGTCTAGCTTTCTGTTCTTCCTTTTCCTTGAGAGACACACGATGTCCTTTTCTATCTATGTCTGGGTGACCATACCCTCCTCCAACTATTCCTCCTTCCTACCCTCCACTCCTGCTTCCATCCTTGCCATTTCTACATAAGTTTCTGGGAACCCCTCCCTGACTCCCTCCCCCAAGACCGAGACTAATGGTCTCATCCATTGTGTGGAGTAGAAGCTGGTGGCTTTTTTTTTTTTTTTTTTTTTACTTGCTCAGCATCTACCCTCTCCCAGGTCAGATGTACAAAGCTGAGGTCCACGATGGGGATTGGTTAGGTCCTTAAGAAGAGATGGGCAGCCTAAGACCACCCCAAGTGCCACCCACCTTGGCTAGGAAGCTCCTTGCAGCACTCTTGAGAGAGATGTAGTTCCCTCATGGACTGACTTTCTGCAGGGGTCCTGAATTTATGTGCAGAGGCGGTTCGAATAGGCACCAACCATGGTGAGCTTCAGCCTTTCGACTCTAGTTCCACTCAGTCTCTCGAGTAGACAGAGGGAGGAAGCCCAAGTGGAAGCAGGAACTCAAATACTGGGGGCCTCAACCCAGACCCACACTGGGACCTGACCACACAGCCACACCTGCTGTACAGGATATCAGCAGCAGCACCCTCACCGGCTGCTCTGAGAACAGGGCTGTGTGGGAGAAGAGAGAACACCACAGCACCCTTGGAAGAGCTACTGAGGGCTGACTATTCTTATTCCTTCTTGGAACGCTTTCAGTGGAAGGACTGAGAGGTCTCCACCTCCAGAAACCCTCCCTCTGGCTATTCCCTTGATGAAGAGCAGGCTTTTTCATCACGTGGAGAGACACAAGCTTGTGACAGCTAAGACAGCCAGCACTCTGCAGCAAGTAGCCTGTGGGGGCTCAATTGCCCTTGGTAACTGTGTCTCCTTTCTGTGCCTCAGTTTCTCCATCTTCAGGGTAGGGTCATAAAAGCACCCCCCAGAGAGTGACACCTAAGCATTCAGCAGCACTTTACTGTGAATGTCTGAATGCGAAATAGAGGATAGAAGCTTGTTTGCCTGGGCCTCTGACAGCTCTTGAGTGTTTAGTGTTATTGCCAGACTCCCCACTCAGCTCACAAACCTCCCCCTTCTGCCTGTCCTCGGCTCTGTTTCTCTCCCCCATCTTTCCACTCCCCCTCTCCCCAGTCACCTCAAAATATACCGAGTGCTCCCAGGACGCTTCTGCTTGCTGCAGTTCTGCTCCCCTGGAATGTCGTCTTCAAAGCTTAGCTACTCATTTCCAAGTGCAGGGATTACAGGTGTGTACCCCAGAGTGGGAAATAAATGCTTTTGTATGAATGAATAATTGTATAATGTGCACTTATGACCAACTATATTTGGCAAGAGGTGCCTGGTATTTGATATATGTTTCCATGTGTGCGTATGACTATTCATGTGGGTGTATGGGCGTGTGTGTGTGTGTCTGTGCAAGAGTGTAGAGGCCAGGGGTCAATCTTGGGTTTTGTTCCTGAGGAATGTTGCCCATCTATTTGTGAGACAAGGTCTCTTACTGGCCTTGAGGCCTTGAACTTGTTAAGTAAGCTAAACCAGCTGGCCAGCACTTCTGAGGTACCCATCCACTTGTCTCGGTGTCCCTAGCTCTGTGACTATAAGCACACACTATCCTGCCCACATTTTAAATGTGGGTCCTAGGGAATCAAACTCAGACCCTCATGCTTGTGTGGAAAAATAACCTATTGATGGCGCCATCTTACCAGCTCTGCATGTGAGGTTTTAATCCCTTCAATACCAAACTAAGGAGAATGTTTAAGAAGCCTGCTTTCTTGGGAAGGGTAACCTGCTGAGTTAAATCCATATCAGAGGCTGGAGAGAAGGTGCAAGATGATGAAGACTCCCCACTGCTTTTCTGGAGGACCCAAGTTCACTTTCCAGCATCCATATTGGGTAGTTCACAAAAACTGCCTATGGTTCCAACTTTGAGGGATCTGATGCCCCTGGCCTCCAAAGGCTCCGGCACGCACACGCACACAGCAACATACAGATACAAACACAAACAGATACACATAATCTTAAAAAAAAATTCCTGGAAAAGAGACCTAATGGGTGTCTAAATGAAGCAAGCCAGGGGCCCTGTAGACCGACTTCACTTGCTGAGCAATCTTGCCTCTGGCCAGCTCTGTTTGTGTCTCTGTGTGTGCTGATTCTCCAGGCAATTGAATTACATTACCCTTTTCATTCTTATAATACGAACAGAATTCAGATGCGGTATTTGATGATGTCTTGTCTATCGCCCGGCTTTGGGACTGCCTGGCTCACTGCGGCAAATTACTGTCAACCAGAGGGCCGCTGCGCTTCTGCCACGGTGCCAACATTTCCACGGAAAACCCTGGCCATTTAGTTTATGTCTCAGAAATGAATTTTTATTTCATTGGCTTAATCTTTAGAGGCACTCAGAAAACGCCTGCCTATTCCCAGGGAGGCTTCTGAGGCAAGATTCTTATAACAAGACCGGAGCTGGAAAATCTCCTGAAGAAGGAGAAATACAAGTGCTCCCTGCCTGGCTGCAATCGCTGTTTGTACCACACCTGCTGAGACAAAGAAGAGCCCAGACTGGATTCCCTCCAGAAACCGGAAGGGAAGCTCAGTCCAAGTTGGGAAGGTGTTAAAATCTTGAGTCCAAGGCTGACAGACCCAGGGAGGCAGGGGAGATAGGGGAGTGTGTCTTCTAAAATCAGAAGCCTGGGAATTGGAGAACTGAAATGCATTATGGGCTTAGCTGGTGAGGGTTTGGAGATTCGAACCCACCTCCTCCTTCCTGACACATCACATTTATATTGCCCAGTAACTTGTCACAATTGATTTACAATGTTGGAGCCCTTGCTGTGGCCCAGGGAAGGACCCAGCCCTCTTGGGACACTTCCCATCAGACTGAGGTACAGCTCGGCTTTCAAGTGGGGCCCCAGAGCTAGGAGGGCATGCCTTGCAGGGACTAATTTTACTACTATTGCTTCCACTGCACTCGTAATGCCTGCTTGCTGATGTGACCTAGGGTGGCCATCTTGATAATGAGGAGTGGTCCTTTCCAGCTGCCCATACTGCTTCAGCTTCTGGACTCGAACAGAAGGAGAAAGGCAGCCCGTACTCCGAGGAGGATCATCCCCAGGGTTTCCTCGGCCTGGCTGCCTGGCAAGTGCTCCTGTGATTCCGGGTGATTAGCAGTGTGCTGGCAGCTATAACAGTGTCACCAGAGTAAAACAGCAGGGTAGGTGAGTGCAGTCCACTCCACCCAGGCCCCTCTGAGTCTCAGCAAGGGACAGATGTGACAGTGAGAACAGATGTCTAAGGCTGTGCAAGCCACCTGGGACTTTCTCCGTCTCTCTTCACCACCTCCCTTCTTTCTTTTCTTCCTATCTTCCTGCATCCCTCCGTTCTTTCCTCCCTCCCTCCATTCTCCACTCACCCATCCTTTCTGCCTTCTCTCTCCCCCTTCTGTGATCACCCTTCCCTTTCTTCCTCCAATCTTTCTTTCATTCTGTTATTCCTTCCTTCTCCCCTTCCTCCCTCACTTCCTCTGCCTATTTATCATCTATAATCCTTTATCTTCTGTCATCTATTACTCATCTGTCTGTCTGCCTACTAATCTTATTACAATAACTATTTCTTGAGCCCTGGTCTCACACCTTATGCTCTCCGAGTCTTTTGGGGCCACAGCAACAAACCTTGCCCAGCTTGGCTTCTTAGACTCTAATGATCTGTAGCTCTCCATCCATCTCACACAGTGATCTTTTGTGACATAGACAATAAAAGTCACAGGGAGTCAGGATCGAAGAATGTCAATCAGGAGGGAAGGTCAGGACCAGAGGAGAAGCCAACACCAGCAGGAGGCCAGTGCTCTGCACAGTTGCCTGTGCTAAGTGAGAGCTGGGTGGGAAGCAGTCAAGGCAGCGTGTGTGTGTGTGTGTGTGTGTGTGTGTGTGTGTGTGTGTGTGTGCATGCATGTATGTATGTGTATGTGTATGCACACATGTGTGTGGGTATGTATTAGTGCCTGCGTGCATGTATGTGTGTGTGTGTACCAGGTACAGAGTATTACTATTCCTAAGGGACAGTTCTGCACCCTATTTTGCCCTTAACAGAACATGCTCTCTAATCATCAGGCCTTATTTAAGCCTCAGGATAATCTTACCATTCAGTTACTGTCACTAGTTCCATTGCACAGATTTAAAAAGCTGGGTATGAAAAACCTTAAGAACCTTGCTCAAGATCAAACCTTGAGAGAACTCCTCAGGTAGCTCCGACTCAGAGCCCAGTTCCTCCTTACACTTCTTCTCTTGCAGGGCAACCTGAAAGGCACACAGTGGCTCCTTTGGCAAAGGCATGATTGTCATGGAAGACAGTCTGGGGGAAAGTGACCCTGAGAAAAGGGCATGCCCACATGCAATGGAGAAACTGAAGTCAACTGTGAAATCCATTAGCTTTGAGGCCCGAGACCTCTGAAACTCCTGAGAAAGGGAAAAGCAGAAATGACCAGTCTCGGCTGGGGCTGGCTGGTTCCCTTGGTCTGAGAGTATCACAGCTAGTTCTTGCTCACAAAAGCTCAATTCTAGTATGAGAAGATGAAAAAGAAAGCCCCCCCCCCAAACAAAGCAAAACAAAACAAACAAGCAAACAAAAAACCATGTCTGCTTGGTCCTGCATGCTCCTGGGCCCAGTCGGCAGAGATGAAAGGAACTGGGCATGCTGGAGGGCGCTCTCCAAGGTGCTGAAGCAGCCCAAAGTGCTTCTCTCCTAGAGGCACATGGTTTCTGGGAAACAGATGGCCAGCTGAGTGACTTTAGGTCCATTTTTTTCTTTGTTTCTTTCTTTCTGTTTTTGAGGCAGGATATCATTATGCAACCTTAACTGACCTGGAACTCACCATGTAGTCTAGCTGGCCTTAAACTCAGAGATCTGCCTGCCTCTGCTTCCTGAGTGCTGGGATTAAAGGACTGTCCCACTATGCCTATCCTGGACACCGTTTTTAGAGTTTATATATCTCCCTCTCCTCACCTGTAAAATGATGGTGATGGTGGTGGTAGTGGTGGTGGTGGTGATGGATCAATTATAATAATAATTTGGGTTCCCAAAAGATAAACTGAGTTGCTACCTCCTATGAACTTAGCAGTGTCTGAAAAGCCTCTCTCTCTCTCTCTCTCTCTCTCTCTCGTGTATGTATGTGTGTGTGTGTGTGTGTGTGAGAGAGAGAGAGAGAGAGAGAGAGAGAGAGAGAGAGAGAGAGAGAGAAGAGAAGAGAAGAGAAATGGGGGGAGGGGAGGGAGAGAGAAACTTGGCTACATTCCTTAAGGCAAAGTTGCTTGGTAATGGGGTCATCTCTAGGATGACAAGCCTGGCAGAACTATGCCATGCCATGGATAGACTGAGCCCTAGGGGAGCAGCTATGACTGATGACACAGGAAACAACCCAACTCTCCTCCCTATCACACCCAAATGTCAAGACAGAGGCCTGCCCCATATCCAGCTTTCTGTTGCATTTTAGAATCCTAAGTTATTTCTCTGCTGTCTAAGGTCCCAGGTTCTCTGTGCTGTGTGGTTTTTAAACATCTGTGCAGGGACCCAGAAGTGAACATGAACAAGTGTACCCAAATCTCTTGGCCCCTTTTGGGGATGCTAAGCAGTCTAATTAACCACTGTTTACAAAACGTCTGAGAATCTTTTAGTGAAAGCTTCTGTAGGAATGTGAGCCATGAACCAATATTACACATGCTTATATTTGTTTTCAAAGTATATGTATTGGCAAGGGAGAAGGGGGGCTCTGTTTTCTCCCTTGGTGGTAGCAATGGGGGTGATGCTATAATGTGGGAACGGGCATTTGTGAGTGTTACACGAAATTCCTAGGAAAAGGAGTATGAGGGAACACTGTGACCCCACTTAAAAGATCCAGCATGTATTTCAATATGGAATGCCCTGAAGAGAGCCGGCTCTCTTGGATATAACTTGTCTCTCAACGTTTGCTAATACTAATCAAAGTTTGAGACAGAAATGAAGGAAGACAGGTGTCTTAAGTTAAAGTTTTTACTGCTGTTATAAAACATCTTGATCAAAGCAACTTGGGGAAGAAAGGGTTTATTTGGCTTACACTGTGATATCACTGTTCATCATCAAAGGTAGTCAGGACAGAAACTCCACACGGTAGGAACCCGAAGGCAGGAGCTGGAGCAGAGGCCATGAAGGAGTGCTGCTTATGCTTGTTCATCAAGGTTGCTCAGTCTGCTTTCTTATAGAACCCAGGATCACCAACTCAGAGGGTGGCTCCACCCTCAGTGGGCTGGGCCTTCCCCCTATCAATCACTAGTTAAGAAAATACCCCATTGGCCTGCCTGTAGCCCAATCTTATGGAGGCATTTTCTCAACGAGGCTCCCTCCTTTCCAGCACAGTGGTGGATGATATAAACCCCAGTGGTTACAGTTACAGTTTGGGTTAAAACATCTACAATCCAACTCCTGCACCCAAGAGATCACTGCAGGAGAGGGACCAGGAAGACTGGAAGAGCCAGAGGAGCAGAAAGTTTGTTATGAGGCTGTGTCTCCCAGTAGTGCCACACCCATGGAGTCTCACCAGCACGACTGTCATCTAAAACATGAGCTGAACAAGGACAGCAGCAGATGTGGGTGGGACAAAGCTCATGAGGCCTCAGCCTTAGATAAAAAACCACAAGCAACTAAGGAATACTGGGGGGGGGGGGGTAGATTGCCTCCCCCAGGGAGAGCACACCAATTGGTTAACCAATACCAGATGGTCATCCCTGAAAACATATACATACAAGTGTCATAATGCAGGCCGAGAAGGTTGTGTTTATGTGTGTACATAAATGATCAATGAAAAAGAGTCCATGAATTTGAAAGAGAGCACATGAGTGTCTGGAAGGGGAAAGAGAAAGGAGAAAAAATATAATTCTAGTACAATCTCATACTATTATTTGATTTTTTTTCAAAGTTACATGTTGTGTCTCTTATTTTAAAAAGGCCCCTGAAGCTGGGCACAGAGTGTTGCTTGTGAGACAGGCATCCAGGAGGCAGAAAGGCAGGGCGATCATCCACTTGAGGCTAGCCTGAGCTCCATAGTGGAACTCTGTCTCAAAAAGAAAATCTTCACTTGGCTTGATTTGCCGTGTAATGACTGTCTCACAGCTGAGAGAGGTTTTACCATGGTCACACAGTCGCTTTCTTCTTTGGTGTCTGTGATCTTCATTTGTGTGTGTGATGGGTGTCTAATTATGGGATGAGTGTGTGTGCATGGAGATGAGTGAGTTTGTGTGTGTGTGAGCATATTGTGTGTGTGTGTGCATGGAGATGAGTGAGTTTGTGTGTGTGTGTGTGAGCACATGCATATGTGTGCAAAGGGTGTCTGATTATGGTATATGTGTGTGTGCATGGAGATGAGTGAATTTGTGTGTGTGAGCACATGCGTGTGTGTGCGATAGGTGTCTGATTATGGTATATGTGTGTGTGGGCATGGAGATGATGAGTTCTTTCGTGTGTGTGTGTGTGTGTGTGTGTGTGTATGCTCATGCATGTGTAAATTAGAGGCTGCCACAAGCCACCTTCCTTCATCACTCTCTATTTTGCTGTTTGCTGAGACAGTTGTCTCTGAGCCCAGAGTTCACCAATTCAGCCATACTACACTGGCTGGCCAGCAAGCTGCAGGGATTCTCCTGCATCTGCACCACAATGCTGAGGTCACAGGCACAAATGCCATGATGCCCAGTTAGAGATGCAAACACGGGCTTCAGGCCTGCACAGCAAGCGCCACCCACGGGGCCATCTTTCCCTGGCCTCAGCTTTCCCCACTTTTGTAGAGAATCTCTATGTAACACATCAGTTTGAAAATGGCTTTTCTGGCAAGAGTGTTTCCTAACTCAAGTCTCTGAAATAAGGACATTGACCATAGCAGAACAACAGAGTGAGTTGGAGTTACATTTCCCTGGGACATGGAGGACGATGTCAGGCTCCTGAGCAGATCTGTGACTGAGGGGAGCCAGAACGAGATAAGAACACGATCCTTTGCTGTCCCTTGTGCTTCAGTCATGTTTTAGCAATCAGCTACACACATATGGATTGGCAATCAGGTGTGTGTGTGTGTGTTCCCATTAAATCAAAGAAGTCTATTACTATCTAAAAAGTTGGGTAGATATTTGCTTGTTTTCTGTGAAAACCTGGAACATAGCCATTTTCTTATCTCCAACAGGCGCCTGGAGGCTCGGTCACTCCACACAACCCCAAATGACACACTCCACACTGCTATTCGGCATGGGGTCAGCAGCTCACCCTGCCGCCTTCCCTCCTCATCCCTATTTCCAGCTGCACCCTCAGATGTCCTGGCATGTCTGACAACTGAGCCCGCTCACTCCATAATGAAGAAAAGAGGAGATGCGTGAGTGTGTTTGAGTCTTGTTTTCTGAGGGAGAGGCCTCTGGTTTTAGACTCTCTCCCAGGCTTGCCGAACTGGGCCGATGCCAGGGGCAGGCAGTCGTTCTCTTGAATTACCGTCAGGTTTTAATAGGCTCTGAGCATCCGTGGAAGGCTTCTGTTCCTAGTGCACGAGCCTCGTTTGCAGTGGTGAGTCAGTGTACTGATTCTCTCGTGTCCTCACGTTCAGCTCTGCGGATCTCACACTTACTGCATGTGTTCAGGAGTACTGATCAAGCTTTCGGAGCCTTCTGTCTCCCTCCTCTTCCTCCTCCTCCTCCTCCTCCTCCTCCTCCTCCTCCTCCTCCTCCTCCCCCTCCTCCTCATCTAACCCACCTTTATCTCCTGTCTGGATGCTGGTAGCACCTTCTTCAAAGACCCACTTCAATCCTTCTTACTTCTTTTTATCTCATTATTGGTACGAGAGCCAAAAGACACATATACACTGCAGACCTCATGGCATCTATTCCAGGCTTCATTCTACTCACTTTGCCTACTTGGTCCTTAATGATCTCTACTCTCCTGCTTCAGGACCTTTGCATGCATTGGTATCTCAATCTGGACCATCCTTTCCTTGCTCATGTGGCTTACTTACCATCCCTTTCTTCAGGGAACATTAACCCATCAGCTGCACCTTCTCCCAGTTCTCTCTGTGCTTCACTCTAATTGGTCAGCACATGAGGTGGTTGTGTGTGCATGCTTGCGTGTGTATATATATGTCTGTTCATGTGTATGTGTGTCCATCTGTGTATGCACATGTGTATATGTACATCTTTGTGTGTGCATGTATGTACATCTGTGCATACATCTGTGTGTATATTTGTGTGTGCATGCTTGCATGTGTGTATGAAAGACCATGTGTGTGCACATGTGTATACATCTGTGTATGTGTGTGTATATCTGTGTCTGTGTATGCTTGCATGTGTGTATATGTGACCATGTGTGCATCTGTGTGTGTACATGCAAATGCATATGTGTATATGTACAACTCTGCGTGTGCACGTGGGAACATCTGTGTGCATGCGTACTTGCACATGTGTAAGTACATCTGTGTTTGTGTGTACGTGTGTGTATGTATGTGCACATGTGCAGGTATACACTGAACACAATAACTGGATCCACTGAGATTTCCCATCCTGTCTTCAGAACTGAGGCGTGCTAGTCACACAGCTGAGGTTTAAGAACTATTGCTAAGTGAGTGGATGACTCTGAGGTAAAATTAAGATCCTTGTCGGGTGAGGCAAGAGCTAGGAGAGTGAGCTTTGTCTCTGCACATCACCCTTTTGGCCACACAGAAGGTGTGTGTCAGCTGCATAGCTTGACAGCTTCATCCAGGTCTGCTTCGAGCACATTCCTGCACCCAGCCTGAGAAATTACACAAGGTCCCCCCCCACCCCCCGCCTGGCAGAAGTCCAGGCCTGAATAAAACACTCTCATCTACTTGTGGCAAGTGTCCAGCAAGCCTATCACAAAATGAAAAATAAAAACATTTAAAAGACCATCCAGTTTCGAAGTCAAGCAACTGAAAAAGTCAGACTGTGCTAGTTATCTTTCTTGGTGACAGTGGTCACCAAGAGTTGAGTGGCCTGGCTGGTCCTACGTAACTACCGCTCTCACAACATGATATGAATGGCTGCCCATCAACGTGTTCCCCAATGGAGAAGTTGGTCTGTCCTGAGACACCCCCCAGTCAGATTGCACCCCTTTATTTAGAACAGCCGGCATGCACACACTGACTACATGTGTTTCCCTGCCTTGAGGCACAGGCTGCTTCCCGTTTCCCCTCCATCCTCCTCTCCAGGTCTCCCGGGGCATATTCTTCCCTCTGCCCTTGCTAGACCTCACAGCATGGCTTTTCTGAATGATGAAATACTTCTTCTTTTGACCTGTCAATGAAACCCCACCCCACCCTGATTCCTCAGGATGGAAATGGAAGGGTGTGGTTTCCTTTCCTCCCTCATATCAGTGGTATCTCACCTAACAAGTTTTGTCGAAAAGCTTTCCCTTTCCTCCAACTCCCCCACAATCATCTTAAGTTTTCACTGTTGCATTCCTGTGACTTCCTCTCTGCCCTCAGAGGCCCAGGTAACTGCGAGGGTCCTCTTATTTCTCCTTTCACCAAGAAAAGCAATTCAAGGGGCCAGAGTGATGGCTTAGTGGGTGAAGGTGTCTACCACCAAGCCCGGTGACCTGAGTTTGATCCCTGGGGTCCACATGATGGAATGAGAGAACCAACTTCTACACTTTTGCTACCACATACCACACATGCCCACAGACAGACAGAGACAGACAGACAGACAGACAGACAGGCAGGCAGGCAGGCAGGCAGACAGACAGACAGACAGACAGACAGACACACACACACACACACACACGATAATAAAGAAATGTAATTTTTAAAATTAAAAAAAGAAAAGCCATTCAAATTTCCTTCCAGTCTCACACAATCCCTAAAACTTGACTCATGCTTCCCGCATCAGTGATGCTGTAGGGACCTCCCCTCCCTCCCAACCTGACACCTCTCTTAGGGCATCACAGATGGCCAGGCATCCTACCCACACACCCTGCTTGCAAGAAAACCCACACAATCATCTCTCCGCTGGTCAGGTTGAAAGTCTTGGATCCCCATTTCCCTTCTCAGTTCACACCAGCTTCCCAGTATTCAGAACAAGCAGCCACCTTCTCCTCCAGAAGGTCCCCCAGCCACTAGCTCTATCATAGCTGCCCACTGAGTCCTGTCTGGATGGTGGCAGTGGCCCGACTTGTCTCCCTTCCTAAATTTGTCACTTCCCCACTGCACCCCCTCTCCCACGCCCCTTCATTCAGTTCCTCATCAAACACGTGGAAGGGTGAGGCTAAAATCCGAGTCAGGCCAGGTCACCTTTCCGCAAGTCTCTGTAAGCAGGGGTGTTCGGCATTTTGGCACTGTGACACACCACCGCCGTCTACAAAGATCACGCTTCAGAATGGTGCGACTGAGTTACAGAAAGAAAAATCTCATAATGTTTTGAGCAAGTTCACAGTTTCACATTCTGCGGCTTTCATAGTTGTCCCTAGCAGCGTTCAATCTTCAAGGGGTAGGCTGGATGCACCCGCCAGTGGCTGCCACCTCATGTGGAGTCAACGCTAACCTCACATGACTTGTTTTGTTTTGTTTGTTTGTTTTTTGACACTGTTACCACTGTCGTCTCATCCCTGCGTTGGTGATGTCACTCTAGATACGGTGGCCTTCGCGCTGCTCTAAAACACTACCCCAGGACCTTGGTGCCTGCTAGTTCCTCTCCCCAGACACCTTTCTGTACTATTTATCATTGATTTGTGATTTCCCAGATGTTATTTGTTCCTTCAGATGTATTTATTCAGTGTTACTAAGATCTTCCCTGATTAACTGTATAGCTAGTTTCCTTTCCCTGGAAAAGAAAGCCTATTTTAAAAAGGCGTTGTTAATTTTAAGTGTGTGTGTGTGTGTGTGTGTGTGTGTGTGTGTGTGTACACATGAGTGCACTTGACCTAGAATGCTTGCAGAGGCCAGAGGAGGGCATTGGATCCTGGAGTAGGACTGATAGGCAGTTGGGAGTCTCTGTATACAGGTGCTGGGAACTAGACTAGGGTCCTCTGGAAGAGCAGTGAGTACTCTTGACTGCTAACCATCTTTCCAGACCCAGAAACCCCATATTTTGCACCAACTTTCCTCCTATGTATCTGTCTCTATGTGGCTTACATGGCTGGCTTCAAGCAGCTTTTGAGCTGGGCTGTTACATGGGCCTTGTGCCTAGAACCCTGTGCTTGGTTTGGGCCTGTCTTGAAACTCTTTATATGTATATAAACACACGTGCAATGTGCATTGAACAATACACTCACAACTTCATTGCCTGGGACCCACACACTGTGTCCATGGCTCCTAGCTACAAGCACTTAGGGTTTACTTATTTTATTCCTCTGATGCTCCTTCTCTCACTAGAATGTAAGTGAGTGCCTCCCACCCAAAGCCCAGGGAAGCTGCTCAGGTCAGACTTGTTGAAGGAAGGAGTCTCCCAGCCCAGCTAGTGGGAATCAGGAAGTCACGGATACCGTGAGAAAGGCTCTCATGTGCTCTCTCTTCAAAGCAGCTGATGAAGCTCTCCCTGTCAAGCTCCCCCTGGGACCTTCTGTGCTCTCACTTTCACGCCAAGAAAGCTGGCACACTTTGGCCCACAAACAGCCTTTTGTTCTTGAAGTTTTCAAACCCTGCTTGTGAGACACTACAATGGTGCCCCTTGCTGTGACAAGCCCTGGGTGGGGGTGGGCTCTAGGGGAAAGCTGAGATTTTGAGGAATCAGAAGTCAAAAGCCAAATGAGACAATCAAGGATGAAACACTGACAGAACCGCGGGCTGGTACAACCATTCCACCCAGGGCAGCTTCACGATGACACTGGTGATTGCTATCGATAAGAATCCCCGAGGATCAGCTAGGATGCCAGCCTATTGATTTTTTCCCAAGATGGGCAACTTCATTATGGGGCAGAAGGGGACTTGGCATTTTGTACCACTTGTGGTGGGGACCAAGCTGGCTGCACCTTGCCCAGGATGAGTTCTTGCCACACTGGTGTGTGAATCTTAGCTATGTAGATTCAAGAGAGGCCTGGAGGGGAGCAGCAGGCTGAATAGGAAGATCCTCATGGGTGGGGGTGTGTGATGAGGGATGGTGGGATGGAGGCAGTATGCTGGGCTGGGCTGGGCTGGGCAATGGACGCTCTTGATGAGGGAGACTCTGGAAGTGGGAACTACATTTCAGGGCTAATTTTTAAAATGAGAAATAGCTTTCTAATTACTCCCCAGCTTTCTCCATCTCCCTGTGTTTTGTCTTACATAGCCCAGGCTCGCCTTGAGCTCAGGGAAGGGAAGCAGGGCAGTGAGTGAAGGGGAGAGATGAGACCTGGGACAAGTTTGCAGGTGTTCTGAGCAAAGCTACTCCCCAAACTTGAACGTACATCTGGCTTCTCTTCTTTCTCAGTAATCCGCATCTGAGCTATAAGCAGGCTCTGGTCTCCATTTCCTAGCTCCAGCCTCAAGCCCGCCACATCTCCCTCCGGCTCCCAATCTACAAGTCAGTTCTTGTTGTGCCTGGGCTGAGATGATGGCCCCTCACTTCCCTGTTTCCTCTGTCGCCCATCACCTGCTCTCTACCCATGACATCCCCCAGGGTTTCCCCGATGCTCAGGAACAAAGCCAACATCTCAGCCTGGATCCAATCTGTCCTCTTCCCTAAGCACCCTGCCTCTAGGGACCTTAGGTACTGCGCTTCCTCCAGCAAACTACACTCAACCCCATGGTCCATCCTGTAGACATGGGATGGCTCTTTCCCTCTCCTAGTTTGGGGTCCTTCTCACTAAAATACCTGGAGTCTCCCCTTCTAGTGTGCCCTAACCCCATCTGGTTTAATTTTTCCCAGTGTTTTTCCTCCCACTGGCTTCTGTTCTGTCCTGTAGGTTGGTTGGCTATTTCCAGGACAGTGAGGACTGTCGTAAGAGCCTGGGCTTTTGTTTGCTCTGTTTACTCCTGTGTCCTGATGTTGAAAACACCATAGAGCCCCACGAAATTAGAGGAATTCTACCAGTGCTGAGTGTCGTCCTTTATGGGACACACAACTTGATTTATGTTGTGTGTTGCAGTGGTTTTGTGCAAAATGTCAGTGGTTTCATGGCTAGGGACTAGTGCTGACTCCCTGCTTTTTGTGTGTGTGTGTCTTTTTTGGGGGGTGGAGGTCAATGGGACAAAATAGAGGGACCTAGCTTTGGTCAACAGTAGCAAGCAAATGTAAGAGCCTCAAAAGAAAAAAAAAGACACTATCAAGAAAGGCACATACCTCTTGTGGGTTCAGGGGGAAGGAACGGGGTCCCAGCTCTGGAAGGCTCTGCTTAGGAGAAAGGCTGTGAGGGTTGCACCAGAAACCAGGGGGAGGCTGTAGGGTCTGAAGTTGCTTCTATTAGAATGTGTCTCATGGCTCCAGAGTTATCCTAAGATTTTGTGTAGGAGTCACACTCTGTGACTGTAATATTTTAACTTACATAGAAGTTTTAATTTTATTAAAAAAACAGAGAACAGTAAATATGACTGGTGAGTGGTGGACAGACACATGATGGGAAGGGACAATCCCGAGGTTTGTATTTTGTATTTCCTCCTTTGTGACCAGCAGGTGGAAGTTTCTGGTTCCCCGGGGACCCAGCATTCGGTGAAACTGAAGCCTTAGGTTCTCTACGCTCACTCACTACTCCAAGTGCCTGGTGATCTGAGATGACCATGGAACACAGAATATACAAGGACTTTCAGTCTGCCAGGGACAGGCCTAGAGACTTGTGACATGCAAGCATGTGGCTATGAATTGCTCCATTAAAGTATCACCAGGAGCATTCCATGGCTCAGCTCCAGCACCCTGCTGACTCATCAGAGGCAGAGCTCCGTCCCATCTGCCTCACCCCTGCCTGGGAAGCAGAGCTCCCTCTATTCTGTCTGCCTCACTCCTGCCTGGGAAGCAGAGCTCCCTCTATTCTGTCTGCCTCACTCCTGCCTGGGAAGCAGAGCTCTCTCCATTCTGTCTGCCTCACCCCTGCATGGGAAGCAGAGCTCCCTCCATTCTGTCTGCCTCACCCCTTCATAGGAAGCAGAGATCCCCCCTGGATGCCTCACCCCTGTACTGGAAGTCCCTGGGCAGGCCACACCTGCATCACTGGCACAAGGTTTTACATTAGTACTGTGGAGGGATTTGTGAGACTCTCTAAGACATCACTTTGAAAACAGCTATGAACAAGACCTTGAAAGGCTTCAGGGGTAAACAAAAAATTGGCCGGTGAACTTGAGCTGGAGTTGAAAAGGTAAGACTTTATGTGGAGGAAGGTGGGACCTAAGATCCAAGGTCAGGGCAGACTGTAACAGTGTGAACTGGGAGGGACAGGGAATGCCGTGTACAGTGGGGTAGACTATAGGGCCTCAGAGATGGAGGCTATAGAGAAGCATCTGTAGGATTCTTACTAGGATCTTAAACTAATCACTAAGTGGATGTTTTTGTTCCCAGTTTTCAGGAGAGGAAAATCAAGGTCCAAAGTTGGACAGACAGCATGCAGACCAGCTCCTGGCATCTGGGCTTTGTGCTAGGACTCAAGCGCCAGCCTGCCTGGCACACGGGTCTCCTTCCTTCCTTCCTCTTTCTCCCTCATGTTCCTTTCCAGACCTTTCTTAAGCACCATGTGCCCACAGCGATAAAATCAAGACCCCTCTGCTCTCTTGGAGTTTGCAGTGGGGATGCGGGTGCGGGTCGGGGATGCATAGAGAGTGAACCACAGCCTATTCCCATTGGAACACCATGTGGGAGAGGGGCAGGGAAAAGCAGGGATAGGAGAGGAGAGATCTGCAGGTCGGTGCAGGCAACCTGAGTTAGAGACTCTCTAACTTAGTGGAGTTAGAGAGTGTGGCTCTGGCAGTCTCCCATTCACCCCAGCAGATACCTGACTCCCCAGAAGAGGATACACATCCCACTCTGCACAACAGCATGAAGCTTGGACCCTAGAAATCTCAAGTATGGTCTGGGCAGACTGTTGTGTCTCAGTGGGCACAGGTATGGGCCTGTCCACAGACGTCCAGTGCAACATTAAGGCAACCAGGCAGGAGCTCTTCACCACTGCAGATTCAATAAAGCATCCGGGGTTGACTGGGTAGGTGTGGTCCCTGAGCCACCCTCATGTCATGGAGAGACTGGTGTGCTGAGAAGGACTTTGCTTTGAGTATAAGAAAGCTCTGGGTGCAAACGCCAGCTGATACCAACTGCCAGGGCTCAGTAGCAGATGGGATACCCTGTCTGTCCGTGTACCGCTCCAGCTGTCCCCCAGAGGAGGCCCCCAGCTCAGAAGAGCCTGACTCACTCATCTTGGCTCCCTGCCAGTAGAACTGCAGGAGGACAGTGGCCCAGTGGCCTGGTACCTCCCCGTTTGGTCTGAATGCCCAGCTTCCTCTGGGAACAGGCAGGGACACTCCCATCATGCACCTGCTCTTGATCCCTGCACAAGCTCCAGCCTCCCAGGTTAACCTCTCATCTCAGACGCAGTTAGCTTTCTTGCATGGAGTTGCATGTTTCTATGTCATTGTCCCTCACTAGACTGTGAGCTCCTGCAGGTCAGGGACTGCCTGAATCATCTCCTATTCCAGGTGCCCATGGTAAGGATTGGCACGATGCAGGCAGGGGCTTCTTGGCAAATATTTGATGAAGTCCCTTCCAAATCAAACAGGAAGTACCTGCCCCCTTGCCTTCGGGGCCTTCTCTGGAGGTGCCCCGTGACCAGGCTTCTATGGGTAGCACATCTGAGAGAGGTGCGGCACGCAGTGACATCTGTCACACTTCTGTGCCACGCTTCCCATGGCTGGTTTTATTCCAGCCCATTCTCACTTTCTGTCTTGGAAAATCACAAGGAAACTCCAGGCTGCTCCTGGAATTCTCGCTGGTGTGATTCTGGTGGAATTGAGCACCCTACACAAGCAGAGACGCTGCTACTTTCAGCTCAGTGGCTTTTCTTTGCTAGCCTGGGTCCCTCTTTGGCTAGGTGAGAGAGGACAACGTACGTACGTACGTGTGTTTGTGTGTGTGTGTGTGTGTGTGTGTGTGTAAGAAAGGGAAGGTAGCTACAGAGTCCAGAAGAGGGTGCTGGAGCTTCTGGAGCTGGAGATACAGGTGGTTATGAACCAATCAGTATGAATGCTGAGAACTGAACTGGGGTCCTCTGAGGGAACCATGCAATTATTGTTAAGTCCAATTTCTTAAGAACTTGAGTTAAATGACTTGCTTTCTTTGGTCTCAGTTTCCCCATCTGGGAAACAATATGAACACAGGGCCATCAGGGGGATTGGATGGGGCGGACTCTGAGTGCCTGGCACAGAGCATGATGCTTGGTGAGTTTTTGATAAACAAACATGGTGGCTGCTGCCTTTGATGCTTGGGGAAGATGTGTGCTCGTGCTTGGATGTGTGCCCCAGGCCTTCTATGGGCTATATAGTCCTATACTGCTGTCCTCATAACTGTGAAATCAGCTTCCTAATGCTTGAAAGAGGGCAGAAGTCATGTCTGCCCTGTGCCTCTATCAGGGCCAGGAAATGGTACAGGCCAGGGACAGATGTTCATGTGGTTCTGGAGGCTTTATTGATGTAACTCGCCTATCCCTTCTTCAGGCTAACACTAGGTTCTCAGGGCATATTTGAGATGGAGGACTATTACCCACTCTTTCAGCAAAGAGGGTGAGGGGTGGGGCTGGCTGTCCGTCTCAGGCACATCTGAACAGAGTGCTTGGGGACACATCAGCTGTCCTGCTTGGGAGTGGGGCTGATCACCGAGTTTTCTTCAAAGGTTTTAGGAGGAGGCTCCGTGGGCTTCCAGGGGCTGTGGTGTACAATTCCATCCCTGTGAACAAATACTGTGGAGGGCATCCCTCCTCTCTCGTGTCTTATCCTAGGCATGCTTTGTCAGACCATGGCATCCCAGGTAGAAGGCAGCGATTTGTAGTTGGCCCTAATGCCTGTCAGCACATGAAAGAGACACTTGAAGATAACAGTCCCGTGGCTGTGAGGGGACCTGGTCCTGCCACGTGATGAAAACCCCTGAGGCTGACAGTCAGGCAGTCTGATGAGCCTGGGTACACACTAAATGGATACCAGCCACATTTCTACCCTGATCCTTTGGGATCTTGACAAGATCTCAACTTATCTAAGCCTCAGTTTCTTCACCTGAAGAATGGGGATAGTGGAGTTATTTGTGAGGCTGGGCCTCATTCATATACCCATTTTCTCATTCAGTTTCCTCCTGCCCCAACTCCTGCTTTCTTCCCTGGATCATACCTCACACACTCAAATCATTCTCTAAATGTCCCAGGATGACTGTCTCTTCCTCCCCCAGGATGCCTTCTCTCCAGGGTACCAGAAGTGGGCACCCTCTGGCCTGGAACCCTGGTGCCTGGCATTTACCCCCAGTCAGCAGCACATAGAAAATGACTGTGTGTCTGTGTCCTGGGCACTGGGATGAATCCTTCACAGCTTATTCCCATGCCTAGAGAGTTTGAATTCAAACCCAGATAAGTCCCAAGCTTTCTGCTCTCCCTAGGGCATTAGTTATGCATTTCTGTTTTACTGGACCTTGATGTACTTAGCTCTGTGTCCCCAGGGCCCTGTGCCGTCTAGGGAAGTGAAGAGAGTGGCTGAGCTGATCCGAAGTCCTCATAATGCATTGCTAGAAACAATTACCATTGAAAGGGAAAGGGAAGAGCTGGGACATACAAAGACCACAGGTTTCTGGCTCCAGAATTTATACTCACTAGGAGCAAAGCCTTGTGAGAGCGGAGTCTTACCCGTCACGTCAGGGGCCAGCACCTGCCATGGACAGCATGCTCAGTGGACACAGTGCAGATGGGCAGATGTCTTTCCCTAACCAACCTGACAATTAGACCCCACTGCTCTGGGAACCAAGATAACCCCAGGTCTCCTAAACTGACTGGCCTTTGGTGTATGCCAAGGGGCACTTCGAGGAAAGAACCACCTCTGCCCTCCCCAGACTCTGGGACAGTGCATTACTGGTGACTGCTGTGCAGGAGCTCGGAATGAGCTGATAAGACGACACGGAAGTGACAAGCCTCCGAAGGCCGTCTTCTCCAGGCACCTGAAGCTTTTCCTTTCTAGAGCAAACTCTGTAATATTAATAAACGACAGAGAGAAGGATAGAAAAGCGACTCTTTCCCTTTGACACGGCGAAGATCACAGGGACGAGAGAGACCTTTAATCTTTATTAATGTGTCTCGAGGGGGCCTCTCCCGCAAGCTGTGGGAAGCAGACATCCAAAGAGCTCGCATAGCTCTCGGTCCTCAGCATCCCCGGGTGCCTCAGATGACTGCCTGGTACTGTTCAGAGTTGAGCAGGGCTGCCTCACGGGGACCTGCTGTGTCCTGGGCAAGAACAAGGCAGTCCTAAGCCGGCTCCCATCTGTAGGGGGCTGGAAGACAGGGGAATTCAGGACACAGGGCTCAGTCACATGGCTCGGCTTCTAACCAAGGGCACCAATGCCCTGAAGAGGTTCAGAAGGAACTAGGCTGTTAGTGGCAGGGACAGGCAGACATTCTGCCTATAGGCCACACCTGAGCTCACTAAGGACTGGCAGCTCAGGTATTTCAGCTCTCTTCCGCCCCAACTAGTGAAAAGCTTCTTAAACCTGCCCATCCTCATACTAAACTTTGCTTGGTAGTGGCAAAAAAAAAAAAAAAAAAAAAAAAAAAAAAAATCTGGAACTTGATGCAATTCAATTCCAAGGGCCTCACATACCATAGCTGGCAGGGCGAGCCGGGGACAGTAAAGAAGGAGGGGCCAAGAAGGGTCAGGGTCACACACACACAAGAAGCTAAGAAATAGAGATGTGTGCATTCATTCATCCATCAATGCATTCATTGATTCATCCATCCATCCATCCATCCATCCATTCATTCATTTGTTCGTTCACTCATTCACTCATTCATTCATGCATTCATTCATTCATTCATGCATTCACTCATTCATTCATTCATTCATCTAGGCAGTCATTCATTGAAAAGTGTTTATTGATCTCTTACTTGGTGTTTCTCTGGGTGCCAAGCCCTGGACAGGGTTAATGTCACTAAAGCCACACAATGTTATGTTAATTCTGGTGATGTAGATGTCGCAGCCCTCTCCCTCCCTAGCACAGATCACACAGCTTCAGAGAGATCAGCCCATCCAGGTCTCCCACTGGGTTGTGGGCTGACCAGGATTTAACTTCTGCTCTAGGCTGGCTTTCTGACTCTCTATGAGGCCTCCTGACAGACCTGAGCTGGGCAGGCTGGCAGAGGAGGAAGGAGGAGGCAGCTGGAGTGTGCTCACCAAAGGCCTCGGCTAATTCCATTATGCTTGCTAGACTGGAGTAGAATAAAGGGGGCCGTCTCTTATCAGCACCCGCTCCTAATGTTTACAGAGCAAGAAAGGAAAATGTCAAGACAGAAATTTCAGTGTTGGGGGGGCACACGTTTTAAAGCTGAAGTGTAGAGAGAATAGATCTGGAAACAGAGTTTCTGGTCGACTTAGATCTGATGAGAGAGGCAGGAACCCTGGGAGTCAGGACCTTCAGAATGTCAGGTGGGCACTGGGGAGCTGGTGAGGAAGAAGGTCCTTGTAGGAGGGTGTCAGGACACAGGCTCATGGGAAAGGCTCCTTAAAGGAAGGAAGGTGGGGCTGGCAGGTGGCAGGGGCATGTGGATGGTCACTGGGTTTACTTCCTCTGCTTCTCCCCTCCCCCCAGTATCTACCCTTCCATGCAGCTAAAAGGAATTTTCTAGCACAGCAGAGCCCCATGATTAGCATTTGGACTCTGCCTAGGTTTGAAGCGTGCTCAACCCACTTCTGTGCTGTGTATCCTGTGTAATTGTACTGCATGCTATGTCCTCATCTCTGAGTAAGGAACGAAGGCACACGAGACTCATAGGATTGTCTCTGTGGAGCCAATGCACACAGAGCTCACATGGTATCTGGTACATTTAACAAATGAGAGCTGCTGTCCTTACTGCAGTATGTTTCCTAGTGCTGAGGACCAAACCCAGAGCCTGGAGCCTGTTAGGCTCATACTCCCCTGCTGTCACATGCTAGCTGGTCATCACTGTAGGTCTTCTCATGCTACATCCTTTTAAAAACTTCCACAAGTAAGCATACACAGGTGCACACACATATATGCACATACATGCACACACATAGATGCACACAACACATGTACACAATACATGTACCCATACACATACTTGTCTATACATATGCACACCTATGCATGCACACACATATATGCCCACATATACAGACATGTGCATGAAATACATGTTCATTCATATGTATGCACATGCACACATGTGAATGCATACATGTACTTGAACATATATACACATGTACACATATGTATACATATATACATGAGCATACACTACATATATATATACATGCTCACACACATACATATATACATTCTCACATACACACATGTGTGAATACACACGCATAGTTACACATGTAAATACAAGCACATACATATGCATGTGCATATATGCATATATACACCACATAAACATGTATGCACATTTATACACGTGGACACACATACATACATAGATACATGCATACATACATAATATACACATATACACATGAACACACACACACACACGCACACATTACTTATCAATTCAGAGATGAGCAAAGGACTAAAATCAACATTTCCCCAGAAGAAATGGCCACACATACAAAGGGAGATGCTTGGTGTTTCTAACCCAAGGGGTGCAAATCTAAGTCACAGTGAAAAGACACCTCACCCATCAGTGTGGCTGCTTTTAGGAAACCTGAGTAAATTGTGGTGGCAGGAGGTGGAGAACCTGGGACCCTGAGCTGTGAATAAGATATTAAATAGTGTCATCGATGTGGAGATGATATGGGTGTCACTCCAAAGGTTAAGAATAGAATGACCACACAAGTCACAATTATGCTTCTGGGCACATAGACAAAAAACCAGAAGGGGTAAAAGCTATTTGCAGATCTTTGCTTATAGCTAAAGCCCCAGATCAGCCCATACATCCCTTGGTGGTTATATTTAGTGTATCTATGTCATGAATTATTATTCATCCGGGAAACAGGGGAAGTTCTTTCACAGGTACCCCCATGGCACCAAGTTTCAGAAACCGCAGTATGAATGAGCATAATCCAAAGAGATAGTCTGTGGTTCTGTTTACAGAAAAGTCAAAACTTCAGAGAGAGAATGAGATGGGTGTGGCCGAGGCTGGAGAAGAGACGGATGGTAGTCATTGCAGAGGTGGATGGTAGTGGTGGATGCACTTGACCATAGCTAGAAGGATTGATCATATTGAACACCACTGACCGTTATCATCTCACACCATTGAGTGAATCTCAAAAGACTGGCCACTTCCAAAACTCAAAAAAGTGCTTGGGGTGGCAAATTCCACATCATATGTATTTTATCACAATAAAATACATATGGGAACCCTCCCCCAGATGTGTGTGGGCGGAGCCTCTTTCTTGCCCTCAGAGGTGACCACATTTGGAGCCTGGCTCTCAAGGCCATTGTTGGACCTCTCCCTTTCTCTTTTTTGGCTCACCATTACTCTGTGTTCCCGATGAACCCAGTGTCCACGGTCCTTGCCCTTCTGGGTGTGGATATGCTTGTCCCCTGAAGGCAGCTTCCCATCCCAGTCCCAGATTCAACATGGATTCACACTCAAGACTCATTCTCATCTGAAGCGTCCCTTCCCAGTCTTTGTAGGCTCGAGAGCCCTCACTCTTTTCCTCGTGCCACTACACAGTCCCTTGCTAGCCTGTGGTCTTATCTGCTCATCACTTTGAGCAGCTTCCCCGACTCATCCGAACACGTTTGATGGTGATGGCTCATGCCCAAACCTTCGGAACCACACCCTACAGGCCAACTTGATGATTAGCATGGAGCCTCATCCCATGGCTGCCCAATGGACTTGGTCTCAGACAAGGAGAGCAGTTCCTGGGCATGGTGGTACACGCTTAGTGTCTCAGCTACTTGGGAGACTTAGGTAGGAAGACGGTGTGTGAGGCTGGGAGTTTGAAGCAAGCCTGGGCATCTAGAAATATCCTGCTTCTTAAACAAAAACAAAAGCAAATAAGAACACATTGGCCTGAGGGGCTCTCATGTCTCCCAAGTTGTAATAAAGCATTGTCCCAACCCAATACTGGAGGTTGATTTTTCTACTGGGCAGAGGCCCTCAGACAGCCAATGGAGGGATAGAGCCTTCTCCCTGTTCCGGGAACAGGAGGGATAGAGCAAGAGTTTGTGTTTCTCCTTTGAGAAATCAGGTCACTGGGTGTCGATGAGTGAGTCTCTCAGAGCTATGCTAATCAGGTCTCTTCTGGCCTAAATATCTGGTAATTATCTTGGTTTTTTTGCTCTGTTAGACTTGGCTTCCTGAAACAGTTCATCCGCGCTGTTACGTCTCAGCTCGAGCTCTTCCAGGATATTAACCATCATCAAACAGCAAGACAGCCTTGCCCTTGCCTCCTGCCCATGTTGTTCTGAGCCTTTAACCTACATGGACTCCTTAGATCTCCCTATAGTTCAGAGGCGGATAGGTCATACAATTGCCCCAGCTCAGAGAGAAGGCCACCAGACCCACTGCTTCTGTAGCGACAGGCCCCTCTCCCTGCCTCCTGCCTAGTCCCTCTCTCTCCACTTGCTGCCTGGTCTTGGGCATGTGCAGTGGGTAGATTCCCAGGACAACCCCAAGCTCCCAGGTGGTGCAAGGATCCTGCCTCTTCCTGCACACTCGCTTAGTTGTGTTAAAGGTTCTTCAGAGAAACAGCCAATGGGATGGAGAGAAGGCAGGAGGGGGAAAAAAGGGGAAGAGGGAGGGAAGGAGGGAGGGAGGGAGAGAGAAAAGGGGAGGGGGGAAGGAAGGAGAGAGGGAGGGAGAGAGGAATTGGGCAGGTTGAAAATCTTCATCCATTGCACAGGCACAGTTGGCATGATGGAACAAGAAATGTCAGGGGTGCAGCTGGGTCTAAGCCTAACAGAGGGCTAGTGGCACAAGCCTTGTTTTGAGTCCAAAGACTCAGGCGCCAGTAGTTCCTATGTTCAAGGAGGAGAAGACAAACCCCCTGTTTAGCTTTCACTGCCAGCTTAAGACAGCTGAGTGTCATCGTAGAGAAACCCAAGTTGAACTGCCTGGTCAGGCTGTCTGTGGGAGAGAGACTGTTGATTGATACAGCAGTGTGCAGCTCACTGTGAGATGCACCATCCTGGGCAGGTGCTTCTGGGTGCTTCTGTTTAGGAAAGATAACTAAGGGCTGGGAGAGACAGCTCAGTGGATAAAAGCATTTGTTTTTGCTGAGGATCCAGGTTCAGTTCCCAGCACCCACATAGAGGCTGACAACCATCTGTAATTCCAGTTCTAGAGGATCTGATGTCTTCTCTGGCTTCTGTGGGTGTCAGGCCCATATGTAATGCACAGATGCATACAGGAAGACAGACACCTAAATACATGATATATAAATCCTAAAATAAATCTTTAAAATGGAAGGAAGCTGGCTGAATATGGGTCCTCCAGTTCTCTTAAAGATAGACTGCGGCCTGGAAGTCTAAGACAAATGAATCCTCCCTTCCCTTTAGTTGCTTTGGGTCAAGGTCTTTGTTTCAGCAACACAGTGAAACCAGGACAGTGGGTGTGCCCACTGTACCCAGGAGTGCAAGGGAACAGGCCCCAGCCTTTTCTTACTATTTGGTCCATCTATAGGTTGGTGAATGGTGCCCACCTACCACTGATAAACCTGAGCCCAGTGATTCAAATGCTAATCTCTTATCTTTTAAAACACACCCCCCCCACACAAACTTGATTCAGTGATGTGGGTTTCCCTTTTATCAGTGAAGTTAGCGCACAGAATTAGACACCATCCTCCCCTCTCTCCCCCAGATAGCCTCAGGTCTATTCCTTGAAGATGTGCTGAGGTCTAGACTGTGCCAGAAAATTCTCTTTTAATTTGTACTCAAGAGCCCTAACCAATGTTTGGCTGTCCAGAGGTTGTGTGCTCAGGAATGTTCGTGCATGGGTGTATGCATGCTTGCCTCTGTGTGTGTGTGTGTGTGTGTGTGTGTGTGTGTGTGTGTGTGCGTGTGCACACGCATTCATAAGATTGCTTTTTTGCTTTTCTTCCCACATTTAGACTACAATTTGGAATAGGGATCAAGTCTCCCTTCTCACTCCCTGACTGAGCTGCTACAGAATGTTTACCTAACTGTAAGCTTCTCTTTACAGCCTTCATCCACCCAAACCGCTCACAGCAGAACTTCATTAACCATTCATTATGCATCAGGTTCTGTGGCTACCCCTGGATGATGGCTGGGCAGCAGCTATGGAAAGAGAATTAAGGAAAAATGTAGGGATACCCACTTCACGGATACAACTGCATGTGTGTGTGTCCCAGGTAGACCAGGGACAGTCACCACTTTTATATGTGGGGCTATGATGGGGCTAGCAGCCAGGGACTTAGCCTGGGATAATAGATAGTGCTCTACCACTGTCCTATAGCCCAGCCAAGTCTGCCTTTTGGGGGGACTACAGCAGTGTAGTTGGGAATTAAACCTAGGGATGCCCGTATGCTAGACACTCTGTCACTGAGCCTCTGTGTGTGTGCGTGTGTACGTGTGCGTGTGCGTGTGTGTGTGTGTGTGTGTGTGTGTGTGTGAGATTCAGGTATGTACACATGTGTGGAGGAGCCTGTCTGTGTGAGATTCAGGTATGCACACATGTGTGGAGGAGCCTGTCTGTGTGAGATTCAGGTATGCACACATGTGTGGAGAAGCCTGTGTGTGTTTTTCAGGTATGTACACATGTGTGGAGGAGCCTCTGTGTGTGTTTCAGGTATGTACACATGTGTGGAGGCCATATGGACATGTTGGGTGTCTCCTATTGTTCTCTGCTTTAATCCCTTGAGACAGGGTCTCTCATTGAACCCAGAGCTCACCGATTTTCCACTAGGCTGATAGTCAGTAAGCCCTATCAGCCTTCCAACGTCCAACCCCACAATGCTGGGATTTTTGTTACATGTGGCCAGCTGTGCCTGGCCTTTTACATAGGGTATGGGGATACAAACTCAGGTTCTCACGCTTGTGCCCAGAGCATTCATATTTACTGAGTCATTTCCAAAGCCACACAGCCATCTTGTGCCTTAAAAAAAACCAAACCAAACCCAACCCAACCCAACCCAACCCAACCCTGCATTTTATTTTGAGGCAGGTTATCACTAAGCTGCCCAGGCAGATCTTGAATTTGTGATCTTCCTGCTTCAGCCTCCCAAGTAGCTAAGATTATAGGCTTGTAGCACCAAGACCAGCCCAGTCCAACTTTCAAAACCCAAGGCTCTGCAGTCCCCCTTCATTAAACAAACGACACTGTCAATTGCGAACATGGCAGAATGTAAGTATCAACATCACCGTAGCATCTTCTACGGAGCTGGCTATTTTGGGGAGCTTTTTAAAAAGCTATTATCTCTATAGAATGGCAGTCTCACTGGGCTGTTAGGAAAATGATGGTTTCCAAACAGGGTTTTGTGGTGCACTCCTGCAATCCCAGCAGTCAGAGGCAGAGGCAGGAGGATTACTGTAAGTTTGAGGCAAGCTTTGGCTACATAGTTAATTTTAGGCTGGCCTGGGCTATATAGTGAGACCCTGGAGATACAGATAGAGAGAGATAGGGAAGGAAAGAAAAAGGAAGTGGGGGTGGGAGGGAGACAGGAAGGAGGGAGAGGGAGAGGGAGAGGGAGAGACACATGGAGAAAATAATGGCCGTTTTGGGAACAGATTGTGAGGTTTGCTTTGGTCCCAGGCTTTGCCTGTGCTTTGCTGCATGAACACCCACTCAGAGCGGCTCCCCATGCCTGCTGCTCCAAAGGGACCCTGATAAACTCTTAACTCTAGCGCTTAAGCTGTCTGCCCGTAGGGCAAGCAGGGCAGCCAGAATTACAGGCCCGGCCCACATCTACGGTCTTTACTCAACTAGTCTCTGCCTCTCTATTTCTGAAGTTCTAAAATTATATATGGAGAGAAATGTTTTGACCTTGTGGTAATACGTTTTCTGTAAGGTCAGAAATAAATAAGTAAAAATTAATCTGACAATCTCTAAGAAGGCTGAAAAATGCCACTCTGCGTTCCCCTTGGGTTTGACCCCAGAACAGGTCCCTCATTGACAGCTGATTGGTTTAAATAATTCATAGCCTTTTTCAGGGCCTATGGCTTCCAAGTGGCACCTGCTTGATGAAGGCTGTGACTGACGGGTGATTACAGGCTTAGACTTCACAAAGCAACAGAGTGAGGCTCAAACCCACCTCCCAGCTCTCTCTCTCTCTCTCTCTCTCTCTCTCTCTCCCTCTCTCTCTTCTCTCTCTCTCTCTCTCTCTCTCTCTCTCTCTCTCACATACACACCACACACACACACACACACACACAATTTGTGGGGTTAGGGTGATACAGGTGTGGAGGAAACAGAGATTTTTGTCTATTACTCTTCACTTAATTTCTTTTTAAATTTAAAATCTTTTAAAATCTGAGAGAGAAAGAGAGAGGAGGGAGGGAGGGAGAGAGAGAAAGAGAAAGAGAGAACACCACAGTGTATCTGGACTTTGCATGTTGCAGTGTGCATGAACTTTGCATGCCACGATGTGCATCTTACTGGCCCTATTTGTCTATCTCTGCCTGTGCCACCACCAGAGCTGGACACACAGGGACATTCTCTGTGCTTGGCTTTTACATGGGCTGTGGAGTGAAACGTCTTCATGTTTGCACAGCACATACTTCGCCCACTGAGCCATCTCCCCAGCCCTGCCTGTGGTCTTCTCCAGAGCATTGACTCACCAACAGTCAGTTCGAGGGGTGCTCAAACCTTCCTGTTGTCCAAACACCAGGGCTAGCTGTATTTTCTGAGACACATGGAGGTACATGAGTTCTAAATTGCACGTCTGGCCCTAGTGTCTGCAGGGAGCCTGGCCTCCTCTGTCTCTAAGATAGGGTTCATCAATTTCACAGGCCTGTCAAAGACCCAGATTTTCTGCTATCAAAGGGGGACCCCAGTTTCTTCCAGGCCTTTAGATACAGAGCAAAGCGACCTGCCCTTTTGAAGAGAGGAGAGAAACAGTGCATCTCTGGGGCTGAGAGGTAAGGGATGGGACTGAAGGGAGACAGGGACATGTCAGTGACAACTTCAACAAAAGGCGTCAAAGAGGGGAAATGAAAGGCAGTCACAAGTGACAGGTGACAGAAGCGTGGCACATGCTTACACCCAGGGCAAGAGAGGGCAGGCAAGCTCAGGCCTGTGGTACCTGGGTTGTCACGGTGATGCAGGTTGATGGAGCTGGGTAAAGGTGGCAGGAGTGCTACCTTTCGAATGGGATGCAAATGAGGTAGAGAGGTACAAATGGAGAAGCTTCAGACGACAGTTTCCTTTTCCTCAGAGGTTCTGGGGGGTTTGCAGGGAGCTTAGATAAAGGTACTTCCTCTCCTCAGCAGAGTACTCTACAGTTTGCAGAACAAACCACTATGGGGTGAAGCCTGGGAACAGGTGACTTCAGGCCTCAGCTCGCACCTGGTCTGAAAGTCACTATGTAGACTAGCTTCCCTTGAACTCACAGAGATCCACCTGGCTTTACTTTCTGAGTGCTGAGATGAAAGGCATGGACCATCATGCCTGGCAAGGACTCTCCTCTAGGTTTGGCTGTTGCTGGCTGATGTGTGCACACTGAGAATTAGGAAGCAAATCCAAAGGCTGGAAGTTTCACTGCAGAGGCTCAGGATACTGTCTAGTGTTTAGCTTTAATTCATGAACTTAAGGCTTCTCCTGTTGTGGGATATTCAAAATGTGTATGGGGTAAACTATGAAATCTCCCAGCAACAGAGACAACAGGGTGGGAGCGGGGAGTGTGGAGGGTCCAACAAAAGAGAAGGAGGTGATTGATACATTTGAGTAGGTATCGGCAATTAGGAGAGGGTGGAAAAGACTGGAGATCGAACCCTCTGAACTTTAATAATGTCACAACTGTCCTTAATTCCTTTACACGGACAGTAACCTGCCTACAACGAGAGCAGCTCACAGAATGCATGCATCGATCGCACTTACAAATTCCTCAATGCTTCGGAATGGGTGTGTCCAACGAGGGACAACTCTGGTGGAAGGGTAGATGGGAGGTAGGCAGAGAGAAGCCACTTGCATCATGGGAGGTTGGCCTCAAGAGTAGCCGCTTCCTGCCCCACTGTTGGCACTGTGGCAAGAGGAAACTGGGGGCACTGTGTGTGTGTGCCCACACACACACATGTGTGCACACACATGCTTCAGCCTCCATATTAGTTCCATTCCCAAGCAGAACACTCTACAGTTTGCAGAACAAACCACTTGTCATGTCCGGAAGTCAAAGTACCTGGGTCTGTTGGAGAGTTGACATCAGGGACTAAGAAAGCATCCTTGAGTGAGGAAGGACAGGGCCACCTGGTCACTTGGCCCTTGGACATCTCACTAGTGCACGTGATTATGGGTGGGCACAGAATAGCTATCCCTTCCCTGACCTGGGAACGAGCATGCTTGGCCCTAGAGCCTGTACCGTAGCTTACCCCGAGGGATGGCCTTGGTCCTGGCTGATGGTACCATGTGGTGACCTCATATCCAGGCTGGCTTCTGATCAGAGGGGGCAGTGACCATCTGGGAGGGGTGACCACAGGAATTAAGTGACCGAGCCTCTTCCGGCTCCCACTTCATGGCATAGACTGCGTTTGAACTCATCTAATCCTAAAACCATGTCCATGATGAGGCTTGCTTTAAAGCCTCATTTTCCAGATGGGGAAACTGAGGCCCAATGTAGTCTATCACAAGAGCTGGGTTGGGCACACACTATATGCTTCCTGAGACAGAGTTTTTGGCTTCTATACTACACTTCAGGGAAGAGGGAAACGGAGGCCAGGGTAAGTGATAAGCTACACCTCAGTCCCTACTCTCTGCTACTTGGCTGTGTGGCCTTGACCAGGTGAATTGATCTCTCTGAGCCTCAGTTCCTTCACTATAAAATCAATTTTGAGACAGTACCTGCTTCCCAAGGCTGCTTTGAAGGAAAGTGACATGAAAGTTAAAGTGACATGACCCAAGTTAGTCACTTATGACAATGAATGACTCCTAAGCACAATGTGGGGTTTTTTCTTCTCAGGGCTGGAGAAAGGATGGTCAGGTGGTTTGTGAGGTGGCTAATCAATCAAAAGACAGCAATCCTCATCTTCATCCCTCGTTACCTCAAAACAGAGGCTATGATCAGCTTTTAGACTCCAGGGCATCAGGGCCGCTGTAATGCCTGCTCTTCCTAGGGACTGCAAGAGCTCTGTATATCATCGAGGGAGGGATGACCCTGACACTCACAGTCACAGGGACAGAGGGGGAGGATTATGTCTCAAAGATGGTGGTCTCCTGGCTTGGGAGACACCAGAGGTCATGGTGGAATCTCACTTGAACCTTCAAAGAATACCTCCTCTACTTAAGAAGGCTGTTTATGGGCTGTGTGCTATCCTGATGTGAAGTGTGTGTGTGTGCCAAAGGACAATTTCGGGTGTTATTCCTCAGCCACCATGTACTTTTTAGATTTTGAGACAGAATCTCTTACTAGCTTAGAGCTGTCTATGTACAGCAGCAGTCTGGCTGGCTATGAGCCTCAGAGATACACCTCTCTCTGCCTCCCCAGTGCTGGGATCACAAGTGCATGCCCCCACACTTGGTTCTCAGGCTCTGGAGACCAAGCTCAGGTCCTCATGTTTTCCAGGTAAGCACTTAACCAACAGCTCTCTCTAGTCCTTAGTGGGAGTTTTCGCAGACACAGTCTTGTCATTCCTAGAACTATGACCACACAGTTTCCACCCTTCCTTGTTTCTGTCCGGGATCAACCTGGACTTAGTGGTGGCTGAAGAGACTGCTCTGGTTGGGACTAAGGACCCCTCTTTAGGAGAGTAGTGGTGGTTAACTGTCCAAGGCAGATATCTCGAGGAAGCCCTCATTGAAATGGTAATAGCATTTGTTTTACAAATGAGTGGCCTTGAGGCTTAGCAACTTAGGAGAGCTAAGCCACTCTTCTAAGGCCAGAGCAGACCCAATTCTAGCCCTGCATTGCTAGGACCACCCTGAGAAGCACAGGCCTGGGGTGTAGTTAGGCGAAGTTGTGTGAGGGTGTGGCCTGCACTGGCTGGTAGGATGGGCTTTGTAAGCTATGGAGAGATAGGCATTATTTACTTCTCTTTTACAGAAGATGAAAGAAGGCTGAGAGAATAAGCCTTAGCCAAGGTCACAGTGCTCAGGAGTGGAAGATGCAGAAAGCTTCTAGCCCAGATTCTCTGCCTTCAAATCCGGTACTATTTCCTGTACCCTAGCTCACTGCCTGGGAACATCTGCTGTTCAAATCTTAGTGAATGCCCTGGAAAAAAAAAAAAAAAAAAAAAAGAGGGCAGGAACCTCATTTCCCTTGTGTGGATTGATGGAACTACCTCTGTAGCTGCTAATATAAATGTGTGTGTGTGCGTGCGCACAAGTACGTGCAAACGTGCCTCTGTGTGTGTGTTGTGTGTATGCACACATGTGTGAGCATGTGTGAGCTGTGTGTGTGTATGGTTGTGTGGTCTCGAGTGTGTGTGTGTGTAACACTACAAAGAGGCTGACTTCAGTGTTGCTTCCTTTCCTTCCTTTGGTGCTAACATCTCACCATATCAAACAGCCCCTGCTTCAGAGGAAAAACCATAATGAATGACTCAAAATAACTCCGAAGAAGAAAACACAGGTCTGATTTGAATCACAGAGGAAAGCATTCCTTTTAAGTTACCCCTCTCTCTCTGTACTTCCTGGAGGAGGTCTGCAGAATCTACAAGATCCTTCTAAGTCAAGAACAGTCAGAGCCAAATAATTGATCTGAATGTCCACTTAGCTAGCATCCATCCCCGGAATTTTGGAACGCCACCAGACACTACCTGGAGGAGAGAACACACCGTATTTCCTGTTCTCTGAGGCAACCCAGGAAAAGGTATGGTCTTCCTATCCTTGTCCTGTCTTGGAAAACATCTTTCTAGGGGGTAGGTCAGACGGGTCTGCATAAGCACACAAGCCTATTACAACTCGAGCTTGCTCATCACCAGGATGTATATCAATCACGGCAGTTCTTAGAAGCAGAGATGAAGATTTAATCAATGTGCCCTGATCCGATTAGATTTAGTACAGCTCCATACATGGATCCCCAAGGAACCCAAAGGCTGTAAGCGTGTGTTTCGATAGAGACTTACTTAACCCACATGCGCTACAAGTGAAGCTGAAATCGCCAGAAAAAAAAAAAAAACAAAAAAAAAAAACCATATACAGACATGGGCTGCTTCCACGCTGCTGCTTCCGTTCACTTGCAACGCAGGTCTGTGTGCTTGACAATGCCTCTGTGGTGTGCTGCAGCCAGGTTGTGAATCGCAGTTCTCCTTGTGCTTGGAGAACAGTTCTATTCAGCCAAGCAGCCAATGGGAGTCGAGCTGATTAATAAAAGCCCGTTTCTTTAAAGCGTCATTTTAAGTATTATGGTCTGACTGCTCTGTGACTGCGCGGATTTGAACAAAGCCAGTTTGGAAGCCGCTAAAATCAATGTGTTACTCAGCTTTATTGACACAATGAGTTCTGCGGCTGCAAGTCAGGTACCGAGGCCAACAGCTGGAGGGAGGAGAGCGGGTGGTGAACGTGGTGATAGGCTGGGGGCTGAGGATAAAGTGGCTGTATCCAGACTCGATGTCCTAGGCAAAATAAGGCCACAGAAAGTTCTGGGAGCTTTACTTCCCCAAATCCAAATGTGGGTTGGCTTGAGACGCACCCAGCGCTGAAGACCGAGCAGTACTCTGCTGTGGCTGACCATGATGTGATTTTGGGTAAGAGAGAGCAAGGCTACTTTAAACCTAATGGTCCATGAGACGGGTCAGCACATCAATGGAGTCAGGAGGAAGTGGAAGGAACCTCATGGTTCATCCTTTATCCGGGCTGCAGATCCAAGCTCCCGCCCCCTTCGCTGTCTGATTGGAGGGAGCCAACGCACTTTCAATATCACCTTCTCCTACCCTCTTTCCACGCACGTTCACATTTGACCCACTTCCCCCTTCTATCCAAAGACTCGGCCCAATTCTCAAGCCTTCTCCCCCACAGTTCTGACCCAATTCTCTCGCCATTTCCACAAAGACATGACCCAATTTGCCTCCATCCTTCCCCACGCACATGCCGTCACCCCCCACCCTCAGCTCTCACGCTACAGCCCCAGCCTCGCTTCCACCCGCGGGCTCCACATCACACCTGTTCCTTCCCATTTCCCCACACGGACTGGAGCTGGACCAGCACTCTTCTCCCGGAGGCCGCACCACCCCCTTCCCCAGCATAGGGAAGGCCCAGCTCCACTTTGGCACAGCCTCCTCTCTCCCAGGTGTGTTCCCAGGGATCTGACCCAATTCCCTCACTCCTCAAAGCCTGCTCCCACCCTGGACCTCACCACACAGCCTCTTCCCAAGGACATGCCTGGCAGGTCACCGCCGAAATGTCAAGGCCACTCGCGATGCCAGCATTCCCAATTACAGTTCGCAGCCCAGCCCTGCGCAGGCAATTACCGCCGCACCTGCTATGGCCAGAGGAAACCATGCAGCTGCCTCTGCCTTCGACTGAGATTCTGTTATTAGTTTATTTTTAAAGAAATCATCTTGTTGGCTGCTTATCTGTCAGCATTTGCATTTTTTCTTAAATAAAAATGATCTGTGATTAGTTATGGCGAAGCGTGATGGGTCAGGGGTTCAGGTACCCCACCCAGAGTGGCTTCTCCTGTCCTCACATCAGTAGGACCCTTTAAGAGGTGACTGAAGATGGCTCTCCATGACCTTCTCATTAAGTAACTATTTCAATCATCACAAAAAGTTTTAATTTACCCACAGTTGGAAAAACTACCAGACGGGTTGTTAAGCGTTGCCACTTTGGGGTCTGACTTAAGGAAGTAAATACAGAGAGGAGGAGATGAGCAGAGGGAACACTGAAGGGGCCTTGTGGTATTCCGTTCATCTTGCGTCCTCCTGCTGTGAGTGTCTGTGTGGGTGATGGAGACAGAGAGGTGGCCTATCCCCTTCTCACCTGAGTCCAGGTGATGCTCAGGATGGGATAAGGATTAGATAGTGCTGCCTGCTGTTCCGGAGAAGCCAGAGTTTCTTTCCTAAAATGAAGTGATTGCAGATGAGAGGTTTGGGATATGGTGGAGATTTACTCTGAGTGTTCATTGTTATGATGACAGTAGTTCTAGTTGTTGTAGAAGCCATCACCGTCTTTTTCTTCACCTTGGCCTTCATCCCAGTCATCATCCCTATTGTCACTACTCATCACACTCGGAGGTACCACCTTCCTCACCATCATCACACTCAGAGGTACCACCTTCCTCACCAGCATCACATTCAGAGGTACCACCTTCCTCACCATATCACACTTGGAGGTGCCACGTCCATCCCAACTACCACTGAGTTACTCTCATCTTCACCTAGCCTTGCCACCAATGCCACCCCTTTTATTTATGAATGAAGTTTCAGAAAAGAACAAGGATAAAACCCAGAAAATTTATCCCTTACTTACCTCATTTTATTTTTGAGACAAAGTATCATGTACCCCAGGTTAGACTCAAACATAATACCTAGTTGAAGATAACCCTGAACTTCTGATCCTCCTTCTGAAGTACTGGGATTACAGATCTGTATGGACCAGCACGCCCAGTTTCTAGGTGACCCTGGGGATTGAACCCATGGCTTTGTGCTTGTTAGACAAGCACTCTACCAAGTGAGCCACACCTCAGCTCTCTTGTTTTGGCTTTTGAAGTTTTAATCTGTTTCCTTTATGAATACGCTAGCCGCCCGTGCTTAGCAGCTACCCTTTCCTTCACTTTTCCTCCAGCTCTTCCCTTGCTTCCTCTCGGCCCTCTACCTCCCCTGAGGCTGCCCTGACCCTATGGCCTCTGAGGTCGTGCAGCTTCCGCAAGACATGCAGACCCTGCTTGTTAGAAATGACGTGAAGAAGGTCAGCCGAAGCCAGGAACACTTCTTTGTACTCACAATCAAATGTGTGCATCCGAGTTGACAGTGAATGGGAACCCATACGCTGTCTCTCACAGACGGAGCTGCACAGCGCCCACCCCTTCGGTGCTCCCTATGTTAGTGTGGGCCCCCGGCTCTCAGGCAGTGAAGGAGTCAAGGCCAGAAACTTTCCCCTCAGGACACACCCCTGGCCTTACCCACTGCTTCTGTTTGCTTTTGCTCAAACTCTGACACTGACGGACCGTTTGTGCTGGGAATCCATCTGCGGACCAGAGTTTAATACCCAGCCCCTCTGAGGATTCCTCATCAGATGAGAGAAACACTGTGCTAGCACCCAGCTTCTGTGGATCTTGCCTTTCTCATCCAAACAGTGGGAATCCCACCGTACAGTGTGGGTGAGAAGCCAGTGGAATACGGTCTTTGCTTTGGTTCCTGGGACTCCAGTTAGGCAAATGCCCACTGGGTGTCTGCTTCTCAGCAGGTCATCCAAATGAACACCAGGAGCCAGGATTCACCAGGTCCCCTAAAGGACAAGGTATTCCTAGGAAGTGTCTCACACCCCCTTGTTGGCCACTCACTGCTGCTCAAACAAGGAACTCAGATTTACTCCCAGGGCTCACATTAAACATCCTTGGGGGTAAAGTTCAATACCCCAAGTCCAGATGTTTTCTTTCTGAATGGTGAGGGAGGAGCTACCTACAAATCTAAGTGATCTAGTCAGTGTGAAGGGTGGGAAGGGGTGAAGAAAATGGTGTGCCTCTGGCTCTGACATCTTTAGGTTTGTGGAGAACATGTCCCTACAGGCTCCATGCCTTCTTCAGTGGACGGGTACCACAGCTGCCTGCCTGCTCCTAGGGCCCACCCTGTCTCTACTCTCTGCTCATTTTTACCACGCTCGGCCATCAAGGGCAGTTGATAATTGCATTCGGGAACTGTGACACAGGCAGGGAAAGAGGCAGAATTCCCGTGTGACTGGATGACTTTTAAACATTTCAAGAATGCCCTGAGACAATTCACATCCCCATGCATGGGGGCAGGTCCTACAGTTGGGCTCATGCCTGAGGAAGACATAGGGCCCAGAGTCTATGCTGGAGCTGGGGAAGTAGACCGAGGATATCCCAAACCCTGTGCCACTTCTACTTATGAGATGGGCAAGGGGTTACCCAGTCTCTTGGGTACTCAGTTTCCAAATCTGCAAAATGAGATCTGAAAGCCAGGTTCAAATGGTTGTAGTGAGGATATAATAAGACAAATTTTAATATTTTTTTTCTCTGCTGTTCTTTCCCTATTGGAACCTTCCTTTTCTTTGCATGTCCCCCTTCTTCCCAGGTTTCTTGATCTAGATTTTTAGAAATGCTGCCAGCTCAGAGGTGGGATACTGGAGCCCAGTGACCTTGGAAAAATCGGCAGAAAAGAACCCTACATAAACTGAATTGCCTACATAAGGACAGCGACATAATTGTGTGGAGTCATTATTAAATTAAAAAAAAATGATACCAAAATAACAGCAATTGTACGGGAAGCCAGTGGACATTTCTAACCTCTGACTTGTTTGTGGCTACTTCCCTAGTTTATAATCGATGCTGAAGCATGCAGTTCTTAAAAAGAAGACATCCAACCTGACAGTGCTGGTGACGGTGATGCCCTTCCCAGCACGGGAGGTGGCTCTCACTGCTTTAACTGAAGGAAAGCTATGCAAGTGCTCTCTCTCTCTCTCTCTCTCTCTCTCTCTCTCTCTCTCTCTCTGTCTCTCTGTCTCTCTCTCCCTCTCCAGTTCTTCCTTTCATCCCCCTCCCCCTCAGGCCATCTGTCCAACTATTAAAATCTCATCAGCCTCATTGTGAGAATACTTACTTTCTCCAGACTGCCATCCCAAAAGGGGCGCCTGGAGCCAGTGTGCTCATGGTGCTTGGGTCCCTCTGAAGGACAGGCATTTACTCCAGGCTCTTGGTGGGAGATACCCCATCTTCCCTTCCTTTTTCCCCCCTTCTTGTCGATGCTAAATCGACAAGAGACTCTGTGATTTATTTCCTGGCCCTGAATTAATGTCCAGTAATTAGTTTATAGCCTTACTAATGTGTGGACACGTTCTGTGGTGGAAAAAAAATCATGATGGCTCTTGTCAGCGGGTTAGGGTCTAACGAGACAGTGCTTAATCTATGGAAGAGGCACTCTTGGGGTGAAGACAACTCTCCACGTCCAGCATGTCCTTTTTGGATGACGCAGGAGGGGACGCTCATGAATCCAAGTGGTCCAGCTAGGATGAATCATAGGAGGGGGACCTGTGTTCTCTCAGACACAGCAAGCATCTGCATTGCTACCATGCCAGAAATGTCAACTAAGAATCTACAACTTCCTGGAAGATGGGTCTCTGGGAATACGAGGGAGCGAGGGGTTCATCTTTGTCAGCTGATGGTATGAGCCATGCAGAGAAGGTCAAAGCAAGTGAATTTTCTGGAGATGGTCTATGTTTTGCATGGCTGTGATGGGTGCTTTCTAGAGAGGCATGGACTGTAATGACTTTGTCCCAGGACTGCTTCTCGAAGCTGATATGCCTTTTCTACAACTATTACAGAGCCTAATGAATTCTAGGCATCAGCTCACACTATTGGGGAAATTTCCTGCAGATCAATATGAAGATGAACTTTCATATAATAATGCTGTTTAGATGTATTGATGACTTTATAGAATTCCTGATTTGATTAAAATAATCTTGGGAAAAAAGTTTATGGATCTGGTTTTAGTTGTTTTTGTCAGAAAGTTGTAATAAAGTTAGAACCAAAAATAGAATGTGCTCCCTCCTCATAGAGTAGTAAGTAAAGGCTGCATAATAAAGAATACAGTGAGCTTTCATAAACTACACCAAGAAAAAAATGGGTTTAGGACAGATTTGTGATCAAAGAAAAACATTCATTCTAGGTCAGGTCCAAGGATGAAGCCACAGGTGTGCACTGTGATAAAGCAAGGCCATGTGAACTGTTGCTTTGAACTTGTAATGAGCTTATAGAATGAAGCACTGCTTTGAACTCACTATTGACATCCTTCTGTAACTCCCCTTTTGTGTAACATCTTAACTGTGAGGTAATTTCATGAAGAGCTTTTGTCTGAGAAGCTAAAAAAAAGCTTAGAGAAAAAATAAAGTGAGGCTGCTAGGGCTCTGCTCCATCCACCAAATGCATAAATATGTATATCTGTCTGTCTGTCTATATGTATATCTGTCTGTCTGTCTATATGTATATCTGTCTGTCTATATGTATAACTGTCTGTCTTTATGTATATCTGTCTATATGTATATTTGTCTCTCTGTCTATATATCTGTCTATATGTATATCTGTCTGTCTATATGTATATCTGCCTGTCTGTATGTATGTATATCTGTCTATATGTATATTTGTCTGTCTATATGATATCTGTCTATATGTATATCTGTCTGTCCGTATGTATGTATATCTGTCTATATGTATATTTGTCTGTCTATATGATATCTGTCTATATGTATATATGTCTGTCTGTATGTATATCTGTCTATCTGTCTGTATGTATATATGTCTGTATGTATATCTGTCTGTCTGTCTGTATGTATATATGTCTGTCTGTCTGTCTGTATATATGTCTGTCTGTATGTATATGTGTCTGTCTGTATGTATGCATATCTGTCTGTCTATATATCTATATGTATGTCTGTGTATATGTATGTACATTCATACATACATAGGACTGTCTGTGAGTATACGAGTATACATGTGCACTCGTGAAATTGATGAACCGGGTGGTCAGGCCTGACTGAGTAGATGTGCATATGCATGACGTTCTCTTTATCCTTTTCCTTTTTTCTCTGGCTCACAAAGAGTTAATGAGCTCCTAGCCTCTCTCTGGCCAGTGAGAGGCCCCTGAGTTAAAGAGTAAAGATCCCAAGTAATTAAGTTTCTTTTTCTAATCCCTTACTGCTATCAGCAGGAGTCCCCCTGTCAGAAGCTTTCAGTAACAGAAAGTTAACAGTCAGGACCAGAGTCTGTCCTCGGGAACTCCTGACAAAATGATATGGGAAGAACCATCTTGATTGTGGGCCGGACCATCCCCTGGGCTGGGTAAATGGAGGAGACAAGCTGAGAACCATCACACACATATCCATTCCTCTGTTTCTTGATTGTGGGTGTGATATAACCAGCTGCTTCACGCTCCTGCCGGACTTCCCTGCTATGATGGGCTATACCCTGCTCCTGCCTGACTTCCTTGCTATGATGGGCTATACCCTGAGCTGAGAGCCAGGGGAAACCCTTTGTCTCTCAAGTTGCCTTAGTCGAGATTCTTCTTACCACAGTGGCAAGGAAAGAAACCAAGATGTCATCTTGAGGGCCGCGCGGCACGTTTTAGGCTGGTGGTGGCACGTCATTCCAAGCCCTGTTTCCCCAGAATTCTCTGCCTCTATGTGTCAAATGAGGCTGTCACCTCTGAGACAAGGCTTTCCCCTTTTCCTCCCCCAACAGGAACTGTCTCCTGAGATACCCAGACACTTCCAGGAGCAAGGATGGTCAGTTGTCTGGCTTTGTGGATTATACACCCACAGATTCAACTAACCACAGGTCAGATATGGCATAAAAACCCGCCCCTACAGTGAGCTCATTCCGACATTCCCCTGTACTTACTTCCTACATGAAGTCCTGGAATGACTTTTTACACAGCATTTGAGTTGTACTCAGTGACATGAGTCATCTAGAGATGGATTAAGTGCACCAGGGACTGCATGCTGAATCCCTGTCAGTACTGTGTTCCTCCTCCTTCTCCCCTTCATCCTCTTCCTCTCCTCTTCCTCCTCATCTTCTTCCTTCTCCTTTTCTGCTTCCTCCCCTTCCTCCTCTTCCTATCCCCTTCTTACGTTATCTTAAGAACTTGAGTCTCTTTGGGTTTTGGTACCAATGAGAGATTTGGGGAGGGTTCTGGATACATTCCCATGTGGATACAGAAGGGTGAGTATATTTCATAGTAAGTAAGTAGTTAATTTTTAGGTTTGATAGTCTAAGGCAGGGAGAGTAATCCCTTCACATCATGTGGATGAAGAGATGTAGAGGACGGAGTTAATCCATCTCTAGTGAGGTCTCAGAAACAGCCTCTCCTGAGGACCCATATGGAATTACTGAAAATCCTCACTGCATATTTGGAAGACCACCCCATCTTGCCCCAGACTGCTCTCCATACCATGGTCCTGATGGGAGAACAAACAATTCTAAGAACTGAGTCCTCCAGATCCCCCTGAAAGACTATTGAAGATCCAGAGACTTCCAGGAGTTGATGTTTGCCCTTTCTGCTTTCTTTCCCCCTGTTCTTTGGTTCACTTGAGGCAGAGAGCTGGGTCATGCTGGGGATGGAGTATCACCTATCCACTTCTTTTAAATGCAGTGATGGTCTATTAGAACATGGTTTCTGTAAAATGGGCAAAGCTCACACACTCTCTCCTTCTCTCTAGCCGTGTGTGTGTGTGCATGTGTGTGTGCATGCGTGTGCGTGTGTATGTGCATGTATGTGTGTGTGTGTGCGTGCGTGCGTATGTGCATGTGTGTGTGTGCGTGTGCGTGTGTGTGTGTGTGTGTGTGTGTGTGTGTGTGTGTGACTCCTCAGGCAGTATTCATCTTACATTTGGAAACAGGGTCTGCCATTGGCCAGCAGCTTTCCAGGTGCACTAACACATCTGGTTCATGAACCCCAAGCACCCTCTGATCTCCGCCTTCCCAACACTGAAATTACAAGCAAATGCCGCCATTCCTGGAGTTTTACATTGTTTCTGGGTCTCAGACTGAGGTCTTTGAGTTTGCAGGGTGAGCACTTTACCCGCTGAGCGATCTCTCTAGCCCTAAGCTGGATATTTTAAACAGTTGTTAAAAATATAATGAGAGCCTTAAATCTGGGCTTCTGTAGACACTGCTCAGGATGAAGCGGTAGCATGAGCATCACTTACAGATAAGTGTCTGGATAACGCACGCGGTCTCTAAATGATGGATGCAGGAGAACTCATGCCTGAGAGAAGCAGCCGCCAGCTTCGGAGCTGGTGTGTAAACCTTCAACTTTTGAGTGTGAGCCTTCTTGCAGGCTGCTGGTTGAGCATCATCTCTGCTTTTGCTAACAGATGAAAGTGTGGTTCAGAGAGGCTAGCCCAAGGCCCTAGAGCCAGTTACAACCCACAGTCAGGTCCACCCAATGCTCAGAACCACTTCTTCCCAGGGATGGAGCTACTGGATTGTCAGGGTGTGGAAAAATGTAGGGCGGGAAGCCCTTAGGGCTGACAGGGAAATCTACAAAATGCTGTGTGTATGGCCCTGTTGGTCAAGGTTCCAGGTATCATTTCAGCTGGGGCCCTAGGGCCACAGGCATTGTAGAGCTTTCTTACTATTCCATTAACAGTGGTGTCTGAAGGAGCAGAGGTCTCCCCTTGCCTGGGAGAGGCAGATCCTTTCCTGAATCATATTTTTTTTCTGTCCCCAACCATCATGAGCTTCATTATTGCACCTGTTCCCAGTGGGGGTGGCCCCATGCTTAGGAGGGCTTCTGCAGAGCCTCTGGGCTCTCATCCCTTCCCCACACCTGCCACCTTGCTCTGTCATATGGTGTTTATGCCTCCCACCAGCCTGGGTCTCACCCCTGCCTCCTGTCCTTGGGTGGCAGGATATAGGGCAAGGGCTGGTCTCTGTGCCCCTGCCTTGTGCCACACATCAGCCATCTCACCTGCTCTGCCTCTGCCTGTGAGCCTGGTGCCAGGGCACAGTGTTCCTGAGCTGCAGAGAAATCTTTTGAAGCAAGTGGCATTCTCTGAAGGCAGCCCTGGGAGGGATTCTGCTATTCCAGGGCCCAGGCTGCAGGACAACTAGCTGCCTGCTTTCAGCTTCTGTGGCTTCACTGAGAAGCCAGACTGAAGTCAGTTTCTTCCTCTGTCTTTCCTTCCTGCTGATATCCCCTTTCTTACATTATAACTTTCTTTTGGGAGACTGGTATGTTCCAGGCATTGTCTCTTTGACTTCACCTGACCCATTGGTCTGCCCCTCACTCACTGACCAGGCAGAGGCAAAACCAATACAACACTATCCCTTGCTTTACCTCCTGGTTGGGATAATGACTACTTAAAAACAGAAGCACAAGAAAATATATAGATCTTTGCATGTGCCTGAACTGGTGAACAGAGGGTGCCCCTCAGCTGGTGGGAGAGAAGCAAGGGCCACCCACCCTGGCTTCACTCAGGTCTATCTACCATGGCTGCTGCAGAATTCACAGACAATGGAAACCTTCTCCCAAGGTGAAGCCTGCTGCAAAGCCCCATCTCCAAAGAGAGGCCCTGCCAAAATACAAACCAGGAAGAAGGAAGTCCTGCATTGCTATGGACATCTGAGGTCCCCCTCTGGCCAACTACACTGTGCTGCTCTGCTTGCTGTAGGCAGACACATCTTTGGAGCATTGCATGAACTTGGAGTTCATCAGTTCTTGGTTGTTCTTGGAGAACAAGAGAGATAGATGCAAGACAGGGTGGCAGCCAAGGGACTCAGATGGGCAAGTGGCTGAGCCTCCTGAAGAGGGGGATCCAGCATAGTACACAGACCAGAGGAACAATCAGTGCATGAAGGGACGGCCAAACCCCTTCTACCTCACAGGTGCCATTAGCTGCTGCTCTCAGCTGCAAGCCTGCCTGTAGTCACCGCTTGTCACTGGCTCTCTGGTCCTGCAGAGTGCCTTCCCTCTCTTGGCCTCAAGACCTTGCAGGAGAAGGGGACATGTAGGGTACTCTGGAGACACTGCTAGCTCCTTCCCTTTCTTCTTGTCCAGAAACCACAGAACCTCTAGCGTTTTACTGGTCACATGGCAGTCTGGAACAGAAGATGAGCTAACATTCCTTGTACCTTATGTATGGTCATGAAAAAGAGTTTTAGGGCCTCTGAGACTGAAGTGAAACCGTGTCAAATCTTCTAGGAAACAGGCTGAGGAGTCGTTTACCCTTGTCATTCTCTACCATTTCACACCTTGCTGTGTAAAAGGCGAAGGAGGTGTGGCTGGGGCTCTGGCAGCCATGCTGGGCTCTTGAGACTGAAAGTCACACAGTTATGGTGATAAAGTGGAGATCCAGGATCAGTCTGTATTGTCAAACGTTGTGTGGAGCCTCTAAACAGGAGGTGCTGTAATTCTTGCTCAAGATCTTCTTGCTTGGACAAGAAGAACCCTTTCATCGTGTTTGATCCCTTGTTAATTTTTTTTTCTGTTATGTACAACCCAATGTAATCCCTTTGCTTAAAAATCCTAAAATTCCTTTCACGGAATTGGTCTGGGTCAGTGATATTAAGTCGATGTGTTTGTTTGTTTATTGGCTTTTTAAGGGTTTCTTTGTGTAATGCTGACTGTCTTGGAGCTCTCTCTGTAGATCAGAGATCCACCTGCCTCTACCTCCCAAGCCCTGGGATCAAAGGCGTGTGTCTTTGGCTGATTTTAGGATTCTTTAAGTATTCACTTTTCACAGGAGGCAAAGTGACAACTTTCCAAGATGTCTACACCCCTGTCCTGCATCCTGTGCCTGTTTATGTCACACAGTGTAGTGGAACGAGGTTGCTATGGAATTAAGGCCTCTACTTATCTGGCCTCCAGCTGGGCTGTCTGGGTGGCCACACATAGTCACAGGGTCTCTAAGAACAGAGGAGTAATGTAAGCACCCCAAGAAAGATTGCTCCAGGTCTGGCTCTGGGAATGAAGGGAGAGCATAGATAAAGGATTGTGGCTGCTTCTGGAAACAGCAGACACCCAAGAGCCTCAGAAGGAACCCAATTCTGCTGGGAACTTGGCCTTAACTGTGAAACATCCCCCTGATTTCCAGCCTGTGGAGCCATAAGAAAATAAACATGTTGTTTGAAGACCCTGTGCTTGCAGTCTTCTGTTATAGCTGCAGCAGGAAGGGAGCACACAGCCTGCTTCCTGTGGGACCACCTAAGTCACTGAGTCCTGGGCTGCTCATGGAGGGTGACCTGTGTGGTCCTGTAGACAGGGCCTTGTACCCAGTCACCAGCTATCTCCCAGGAAAGTCCCTCCCCCTCCCCCACCTTGTGCCCCTTTCACAGAGCATGTTGGCTGGGCTCTGAGCCTTAATTCTGAGAATGTGGTCCCACTGACAAGCAGCACCTGCAGCCTGGAAACACAGCATGTCAGCATCCACTAGGACCTGGGATCAGCATCACATAGCAGCAGGATCCCTGGGGATTGTGGGAATATTGGCATAAGAGAGGTGCTTCCCTAGACCTTGCTCTGCTCTCTCCTTGGCCTCGCCCTTCTGACATGGCTGATTTTATTTTCTTCCTTTGCTTGGAGCCTTTCCCTCATATAGAACTGCTGTCTTCTCCGGCCTTTGTGTGTGCTGGGCTCATGGTAGCGACCTTGGTACCTTCCCATGTCTTCTAGGCTCTGATCTCCTTCAGAGATGAGACAAGTCTGCCACCACAGAAATTTACCAAACTCCTAGAGCATACTGTCTTAGAGACTACCTGGGCAGTGAGTATCCCTTCTCTCTTAGGGGCAACTGCACTGAGTGACGGAAGAGGACCCGACTAGGACAGAAGCAACGCATGCTGTACACATATATGCAGAATGTGCTGGAAAACAACACAAGAAGGAAAGCAGGCCAAGAGCAGGGAACAGGAGGCAGTCTCTTCCCTCACACTAGCCCCTGGGGTCTGCTGCACTCGGTGACTGAACATGAAGTCTGACATAGTTGTGGTCATTCAAGACAACTCAAATTGGTTCAACTCAGGCTACTCTCCCAGTTCAAATTACATGTCTTTAAAGTATTTTATTGATTTTTTGATTGATTTTATGCCCATGTGTGGTATATATATATATATATATATGCATTTGCATGTGCACATGGAGGCTGGAGGTCCACATCAGGTGTCTTTCTTTCTGCTCTTCATTTTTTCACACAGTGCTCTCCTTGAACCTTTCTGCACTCACTATTTCGGGTAGACTGACTGGCCAGCAAGCTCCCCAGAATCTGCCTATTTATATGCTCCCCCAATCCAAGTGCTAGAGTCTTACACAGGCACTGTCCTACCTGGCTTTCGCACAGGAGCTGGGGGTCTGAATTCATGTCCTATGACTGCACAGCAAGCACTTGACCTAATGAGCCATCTACACAGCTGGTAAGTGCAGAAGGCAAGATTTGAACCCAGGCATTGGAAGCCAGAGCTGATGGGAACACCAGGCCTGGTTGGAGCAGGATTTGGGCTTTAATGTCAATGGGGGAAATCCAAGCTGAAATGCACATTGTCTCCCATGGAAAATATGACCTGCTGCTGGTTCTTTTGGTTTTGTTTTTAAGCATATTTCTTTGTTCTTTCATGCCTCTAGGTGTATGCCAAACAGTGACTAACCTAGCACAGCCCTTGGAACGAGGTCTCTGTTTAATCCCAACTCTCTCACTCTCCTACCCTCCCCTCCTACATCCAGCCTTCCAACAACTGTCTAAGCCCTGGTGGTCCCCTTCACACCCCCATTCACTCACACCTTGTCCTGGAGCACAATGATAACTTAGAAAGTCCTTTCATCAATGGCTGAGAAGCCCGTGGTCTTTTCCAGAGGTGGAGAAGAAAAGGAACTAGCAAGGTAGAAGATGGAAGGTATGGCTAGCCTAGGGTGTATACTTACTGCCATGATTAGTGCTGACTGTCAGCTTGGCAGGATCACATGGGAGATCAGCCTCTGGCCACACCTCTGAGGGGTTATCTAGATTAGGGTGAGGTTGGAAGACCACCCTAAATGTGGATGACATCATTCCTTACTTGACAGGATGAGAAGGAGAAGCCGAGTGCCAGCATTCGCTTCTCTCTGCTTCCTGACTGCAGACCCAATGTGAGCAGATGCTTGTGGCTCCTCCCACCACGCCTTCCCTGCCATGACGAACTATACCATCAAACTGTGAGCCAGAATGAATCCTTCCTTCTTGACATTGTGTTTATCTGGTATTTCTTTCTTTTAGTTTCTATTTCAATCAAATAAAATGTGTATTCGGGTATACGTGCTTGGGGATGTACACGTGCAGGTGCCAGGGAATGCCAGGAGAGGGCGCCAGATTCCATGGAACTGCTGCTAGAGGCAGTGTGAGCTGCCTGGCATGGGTGCTTTGAACCAAATCAGGGTCCTCTGCAACAGTAGCAAGTGCTCTTAACAACCCTCAGACCCCTGTCTCAGGTAGCAACAAATAACTAATGTGCCAGCCCATCATGCAGGAGGCGGTGATGTGTAGACCAGGATTCAACCTCAGTTACACAGAGTCTGAGGCTAGCTCTGGTTACCTGAGACTGTTTCAGAAAACAAATAAAATATCCTGAAAACGAAACAATGGATAGTGGGTATTGTGCCAGGGAACACATGGGAAGGGAAGGTGGGGGCATAGAGCCCAGCTGACCAAGGCAGGAGGTGATGCAGAAGCTGAAGGAATTAGCAAGCTCTCTGAGTCCTGAAGGCAAAGAATGGGTCTGTGAAGCAGCCTTCGGCAGAAGACAAGGAACAAGGAATTATTACTCTGCCCCCAATCACAAGAAAATGGCCTTGCATGGAACAGCATCTCCTGTTTTGAGAAATTCCGATGAACACCCCCTGCCCTGCCTCCCAGCACTGCCCTGGGTAAGGGGCATTAAGCTAAGCTAAGCCTCAGGTCACTAAAAATGTCATGCACAGGAGTCAGAGATCTGTACTTAGACTTGGGGAGTGGGGTTCAGGGAAAACTCTGAACCCAAAGATATGATAGGGTCAGACGAGCAAGGATTGGAACCCCAGTTCTGGAACTCTGTGACCTCAGCCAGTTCTTAACCTTCCTGAGTTTCTTTCTCAAGATGGGAGTGGTGGGGATGAGCTCCGGGAAGCTTGAATGAGAGCTAACGTGTGGGAAGCATCAGCAACAATCCTTAGCAGAAAAGAGGCACTCAAGGAATGCTAACGGTCGGCCGTGGGAGAAGGTTCCAGTAAAAAGCTTACTGTGTAACCATGAGGACCTGAGTTTGGGTCTCAGAACACACATTAAAGGCCTGACTGTGTGCTGTGTGTTTGTTAATCCCTGGGAAGTGCTGGGAATGCAGAGGAGGTCCCTGGGCTTCTCTGGCCAGCCAGCCCAGCCTGAGCTTCAGGCCAGTGTCACAAAAAACAAAAAACAAAAAAACGGAGGAAAACGGAGGATGATCCTTGAGGAACAGCTTACCTACCCCCACACAATGATTGTTATTCTGTAGTAGCGGAAGTGATGTGTGCAAGAGCACTTATGCACACACAATAGCTATCACCACCACCATCATCATCACCACTACCACCACCATCATCATCATCACTCTACTCAATATTACTGGGATGTGGCAGAGGACATGGTCTTTATCTGAGATAAATATGAGACCAAACTTGGGAAGGGACGCGGCAGAGAGAACGTGACTAAGCAGAGAAAATGGACTAAATGCACACTGGGGCAGAACTGAGCTAAAGAAAGGTCTAAGGTGGCCACAGCCCTGCCCTCAACCCCCAGCACTGCTGGGGTAGGGGCAAGGCCAGGGAGAAGCTGGCACTGGCTACTGAAAGTGTAGGGGACAGCAATTGAAGGGTTGGCTCTCAGAGGAACGAGGCCACAGCAACCTGCTCCTGGGAACTTGCTCCAAGGCCTGAGCATTTGTTAGCAGCTGGAAGCCTACCCAAGGGCAGGGAGGTTCAAGGAGGACATGTGGAGTATGGCTGAGTGCAGGGACGGAGGCTTTGGAGGTAACTGCAGGATGCTACGCCAATACCTCTGCTAGACAGTAAACAGCCTGGATTTCCACCCCAAGCCAAGGTGTCCAGTACCCCAGGTTCTGACTTATCACCTTATCTGAACTATACAGAGAAGTGGCAGCTGGAAGACACCCTAAGGGCCTCCGGCATGGGGGTGCCATGGAAACAGAGCTCCGGTCCATGTGCTTTTCTGAAGCTTGAAATGAAAGTCTGGCTGAGACGTTGGTTTGAAAACGGAGCAGGGAAGGTGGGAAGCCCCTTGCATCATCTCTGTGCTCCCAGAATTCCCCATGTGTATATATTCTTTGCTATGTTGCTGACATTGGTCACTGGTGGGTCTTCTCTTTTAGGCTGAACTCCTTGAGGGAGAAGTCAAGCCTTTTATACACTAAGGATGGGCTCTCCATTAGGCCTCTGGGGAAAGGCAGCTCCTGACTGTGTTTAGCACCTATGGTGGGTTGGAAGGAAAATGTCCCCCATAGGCTCATGTACTTGAACACTTGGTCTGCAGTTGGTGACACTATTTGGGATAGTTATGGAATCCTCTGGGGGGTGTGGCACCTTGCTGGAAGAAGCACATCATCATTGGGGGTCAACTTTGAGTGTTTATATCCCTGCCTAGCTTCCTGGTCACTCTCTGCTTCCGGTGTGTAGATACCATGTGATTAGCCAGCTTCCTGATCTGCTGTCGTCGTCGTCGTGTCACATCCATCCCCCTGGACCCCAAAGTCACCTGAACCTTCCTTAAGCTGATTTTGGTCATGGTGCTTTCTAACAGCAACAGAAAAGGAAGAGAAGCAACTTCATCTTCTAAATGAGAACATGAGAAGTGGGGATGTGGATGGAAGTATCCCTACTTTGCACAGCACCTCTTCCCTTCACCCCTTCACTCTGTTGCCATGACTACCTTAATGCTACTCACTAGGTTACTGCAGCCTCCCCATCTCCAGGCCTTGTGTCTCCCAGTAAACCCCAGGGTGGTGTTGACTCTTCATACTACTCATTAGACCCTCAAACTTCAGGGACCAGAGCAGGTGGGAGGCCAGCGGGACCCTCCTGGGCCTAGCAAGGACTGCTCTGTGCAGTGCTTCTGTCCCCACAGGCTCACATCTACGTGTCTCCCAGCTTTGTTCCTCCCTGGCTTCCAGTCACACCAGATAATCAGCATTTCCTCTCTGGTCCCTTGTGTTTCTGTGCACGCCACCTCTCCTTCTCTCTAGCTCAGTCTCCCCAAGGAGCCTCCCTGCCCCATCTCCATGCTCCCAGAATCCCCAAGCGTGGACAGTTCACACCATTATCATCTGCTCACGGGTGGGTCTTCTTTACCCAACTGAACTCTTCCTGGGGTCACAGCACGCCGCCTACACACTTTTAATGATCGAGGCTGCTCTCTTCCTCTGATTGCAAGGCACACACTTCAAGTACCTATGTCACAGAGATTGCACTGATTCTCTCCCCCTCTCTATGTATACTTGTATGTATGGGTGTGTTTGTGTATGTGGACATCAGGGGTCAAGTTTGGGTGTTGATCTTCAAGCGTCATCCAACTGACTTTTTGAGGCAGGGTCTCTGATTGGCCTGGCGCTTGTTAAGTGGTTAGACTGGCCAGTCAGTGAACTCCCAGGAGACACCCATGTCTACACCCCTTTTACTGGGATCCCAAACACAAACCATCATTCCTAACTCTGTGTGTGTGTGACGCATTAGAGTGTGACTCTGGCATGTGCATGCTGTGGTGTAGGTTTGGAAGTCAGAAGACATCCTCAGTGACAGTTTTTGCCTTCTACATTTCTTTTTGAGACAGGATCTCTCATTATTTGATGTAGTCTAACTGGCCTGAGAGCTTCTGGGGGATTTTCCTGTCTCTACCTTCTCCCTCACTGTAGGATCCTTGGGATTACAGACACATGCTACTATATCCAGCTTTGCATGGGCTCTGGGGATTTGAACTCAGATCTTCATGCTTGTATGACAAGCACTTCAACTGAGCCATCGTTGCAGGCCACACCCAGTTTTTAAACGTAGGACCAGAGGCTAGCTTTTACGGCATGTACCAATCATACAGAGTTCCAAGCCTCTTAAACTGAGCCCCATTTTCCACCCCTCAGTGGTACTAATCCAGCCTTACCCCCCCCCCCCCACAGAGGCCCCAGATTTGTTGAATTAGGCGCTAAGGACCCTGATTTTAGTGACCTTGAATGACACAGCTTCCCATGAGGTCCCTAGATCCTTGGTCTTGCACTTGGGACTTCAGAGAGGCTCATCAAAAGCTGAACCAGTGCAGGGATTGCCCCGTGTGTGGCTGTCGGGCACCAGCCTGGACGTTCAAAATGGGAACTTCATTTGTATATGGGGTTTAGCCAAGTTTAGCCAAGATTAAAAAGAGTCATTGACATTTAAAAATTTAAAAACATTATGTTTTTAGAGACAGGGTCTCATACTGTGGTTGAGGTCATCCTGGAACTCGCTATGTAGCCCATGCTTGTTTCAAACTTGTGACAACCCTCCTGCCTCAGTCTCCTGAGTTTGAGCTCATTGTTGTGAGCCACCACACTATGACCTGATATTCTGATAAAGCTGAAAACTTTTTAGCAGCCTGGGTAGTCATGTCCTCCCTCTCCCTGACACAGTGGCTCTCTCTAAGATGCCTCTGGACATCCTCTGCAGATGGTGAAGAAAGGAAAATTGGGGCCAGCGTCTTTCCTGCGGGGGTCCACACTCAGCACTCCTTCCCCAGGCCCTTATTTCTACCCAAGTTCCACTTCTATCACTCCTTCTACTTTCATGGCGGCCCTCTGTCTGTCTCTCTGTCTCTCTCTCTCTGTCTTTCTCTCTCCCTCTCCGTCACCCACTCCCCTGTCTTACACTCATTGTTTATTTTAGAATGTCACAAACTGCTCACTCAGAGGGTGACATGAAGGGGCTGCTAGGTCTCAGCTGCCCTCCCCTTGGTGGTGATTGCTTATTCATTCACCAGTATAGGTTGACAGTCTGCACTGTCGCTAACACTAGGGGCACAGAGGTACGCAGAAAAGAAGTACCTCTGCCCCCATGGAGCTGATGGTCTAGGGTCAGGAGAGAGATAAGATTACAACAACAGCAACAGATACAAGGAGCTGGACAACAGCAAACACTTAGTTAAAACAAACAAATAAATAAATAAATAAAATGAGCACGGGGAGGGGTTTGGGATGGAATAGGAATTGTTGATTGACATTTCAAACACTGAGGACAAGGCGAACAGCTGCCCTCCCAGATGGACCACTCTTCCTTCCCTTACCCCATGGAGTCGATTACGCTCTAAGCCCTGTCACCTTTGCAATAGGGTTAGGATACTTCCTGCTTTCATAGGAAAAGAAACCAAGGCTTAGAGGGGCTCGATGGCCCCAAATGCCACAGCTCATTAGGTTGACGTGAACCCACAAAGGGAACCCAGTTCCAAAGGGTTTCAAACGTTTCCCCTCCCAACATCAAGCTTTCACTGAGAACTCCCATGATGCACAGGGGCTGTAAAGTTGGGTATTTTCTGAAGCTTGTTATAAACCCATGGGACAATCGTGCCAAGGTCGCCTCCAAAGTGAAGGGTCACAAAGAAAGAGGTGCCCAGTGGGTCAGGCCTGGAGTCCTCTGTTGGGACTTGGTCACTACAACCCCCTAGCTTCAGTCTAGACAAGAAAGAGGGGTGGACTACAGTCATGTCCTCCTGAGAGGGGCAGGGTGGCACATTGGCAGGTTCCAGTAGTCAAGAGCTCAGCCCTCCTCACTACACATGCTGGCTCAATGGGTCTCCATCAGATGTAAACAAAATAGAACCTGTTATATTCAGGGACCGTGAAAGTAGCCACAGTGTCAGGCCCAGGGCTTTCCACCGGCCTCTAGAACATATGGAGCATAGGCGAGAGGGGAGCTCCAGGTGTCACAGGGACCTGAGTGCAGGTCCTGAATCAGCCTCTTTCTGCCATGTGACCCTGGTGTGTGCTCCCCTCTTCCCACTCCCATGTGACCCTAGTGTGCTCCCCTCTTCCTACTCACCTTGGAAGCAGAAGAGTGTGTGTGTGTGTGGTGGGGGAGGCAGCTGTGAAGTGCAAGAGCAGAGTCAGGCTTGGCTTTAGGCGAGAGATGCCAAGACACTGGGCCTGCTCGCTGGCAAGCGACTATCAAAACCTAGGTCCTGAGCAGTGAGGGTTGGAGTGGGGTGTCCCAGGGTCTTTAGGTGAATTAGATGGGATTTCCCTAAAGTTCTATAGGTGCCGACTAGGGGTGGTCTATTATAATGCCCACAATCTGCCTGAGGCCCCTGCTCTGGAGAGGGCAGGAGACACTTGAGTTGTGAAGGCAGAAATGAAGACAACCTACTGCCTCCTCCCTTCCCCTCCCCTCCCCTCCCATGTCATCCCCTCCCCTCCCCTGTAGAGACTGTGCGGTCTATTTTCCCCTTCCTTTGACCCCTTCCTTTGAATAATTTGCCCTTACTTTGGCCAGTTAGGAACTGCACAGCCCAGTGGCAGAGTCCTTTGGCTTCTCTAGACTCATGACTCATTATTATTTTTTAAAAAGAATTCCAGGAAGGAAAAACAAATTATTCTGATCGCTCTTGCTCTCTCTCTCTCTCTCTCTCTCTCTCTCTCTCTCTCTCTCTCTTTCCATTCTAACAATGTTTGCATTCATCTCAATCATATTGAGAATCTCTGAATCAAGATGTCGATAAATATATTCCTTGTGCACCTACTATGGACAAAAAGTTCCTAGACTCTAGAGCCTAGAAAATATCAGGTTATCTCAAAAATCTTATAACATTAGGGAGCGTTGTCCACACACCGAGAAGGCACAGTTGAAGGCAAGAGTGTTCAGAAAGGTGGGTGGCTTCCCCTAGAGCTGAAGCTCTATTCTCTCTCTCTGTAGAGACAAGAGACAAGAGAGCATGCTGAGAGGCCTGGAACATTCTGCCACCTTGAAGGCCAAGCGAGGACCGTGCAGTTCTGAACTTAGAAAAGACAAGCAGGGACAGTGGAGGTGTCGTTCAAAGGCATCGGAGGGGCAGAGTGATCATCAGAGGTTCCATGCAGAAGCAGACAGAGACACCTCTGATGCTACAGGAGCTGGGAAGTTCATCAGGGGGAAGGCCCCAATCTGGACAGAGAGCGATATTTTTGTTGCTCCTTATACATTGAGGTAAGAAGCACAAAAAGATGGAGCAGGTTGGGGTAGCTTGTGGACCAGCCCGTGGTTCTTCCTCTGCAGGGCTGGCAGTCCTCTGGGAGAGAGTGGAGTGGGGACAGAAGGAAGGCAGGAGCTGGAGAGCACCAACAGGGTGGGTCTCTAATCCCTGGAGATGATGCTTCCTCTGATGCTACAGTAGAGGCTCATTCTCTAAGTGGCAAGCCAAGGTGGTCCAGACATGCTGTGCTTGGAGCACACCATCCTTGTGCCATCTCAGGGATTTGACTAAGTTTGTTTTCTGAAAGAGCTAGTTCATCTCCCAACTCCAGGATCCCTGAGGCAGTTTGTGAACAATTCAGTGCTTCCACCCAGCACTCTGTTCATGCCAGGGTCACACCCAACCACCTCTTCCACCACAGGAGAGACACCCAACTGCCAGAGAGTTCAAGAGTTCACACACAGAGACCTTTCAGTTATCCGCAGAGGGGAATATTTCCTTTATCTCTCTGCTTCCCCAGAGTGTGGCCTTAACAGGTGGCCATGTCCCTTTCTTATCCCTCCACAGACTCATTAATTTCAAAAGCAGCCACAGAGGCAAGGGACTATTTCCCAATTCTTCTTTTCATGAAGAGGTAAAAGAAAAATAACCATCTCACGAGACCATGCACAAAAATCTTAACGAAAGCTAGAGAGTCAAAGAGATGAGAGGGGGTCAGGCCTGGTTCTCAGTTGCCATTACCTGCAGACTCTAAGGGAGAAAACAGGAAACCTATTCACCACGTCTTCGGTGTGGGCACAGAGTGCAATCCAAGGTGGGATGGGGGATCTTTCTGGAAAGTCTACTTTCTCACCCCAGACCCTGAATTGAAGAAGCACTAATAACCCAGCCCTTGTTGAAGCTGACTCTGTTCTGAACACTCAGAGATGCCAACTTGTCAATACCATAAGAGCCACTCATGCCAATTCACAGGAATCCCCAAACTCCGGTTTTAGGAAGTGCATGCAGTTTGAAAATCAGCACCAGCCACTTCTTAAGTGGCCAAGGTGAGGTGGCCCCAGGTTTGAGGAACCCCAAGACAGAAGCTGTAAGAAATGGAAAGTCTGGTCAGACATGGCCCTGAAACTCACTAGCTCTTTTGGCCTGAACCCTGTGGAAAGGGACGATTAATCCAGCCCTCCCCTCACAGCCTGGAGGCAAGTGCCTGGGTTGAGCACCCGGGGAGGCCGGGGAGGCCGCTGGGGACAGTGCCAAACCCACAGCTCCTGTGAGCATCACACAACCCTGGGGGAGGGAGGGTGCCGCAATTCTAACACTTTATAGTTGATTGAGGCAGAAGAGAGTACAGCTCGGAGAGAAAGTTAGAGGAGGTAGGTAGCTGAGGACTTGGGACAGATGGACGGTTAATGAAGATACTTAGGCCCTTTGATACAGAAGTGACCCAGAGCCATTGCAAGTCTGCATGTCTACTGCGAATTACAAGATGTTTAGAAGATCATAACACTAAGGATCCGTCAAAAAAAAAAAAAACAAAACAAACAAAAAAAAAAAACAAAAAACAACCCAATTTAAAAAGCATATTTATACCAAGTCACCGATATCTGATTACATGTGCCCTAAAATAAAGACAGATTTTTCTCTAATTTTTCTTGGCTGCAGATTTCTTATCCCTCTAACCAAAATCCAAGGAACGCAAACAGCTGCCAGGATCATGTCCCCAAAGCAACCCTCATTCCCTTTTCTCTTTCGGCATCAAAGCTTGCCATAAATGTTTAATTACATGGAAGCTGCCTTCCCACTGCAAATGACTGGCGCTATGAAAGGCTTTTCATTTTTTAAGAGAGGCGGAATGCGTGTGTGTAAAACGGTCCCTATTAATTTCCTGATATTGACTCTCTGGCTGGGGAGGAGCACGGAGTGTTCAGCAGAGAGCACCTCTGCAGAATGTTAAAGGCAGCGCTTGGACTGAGAAAGGGTATCAAATGCAGTATGCGTCAAACAGACCATCGCTCAATGAAGTCACTTAGCTATTCAAAACATGTTCGGCCGTCACTCAACCGTTTGCATCAAGAACACCGGGAGGGGGCATTGTGATGTGAGCTCTTTTCCCAGACTAGTATTTGGCTTAGTATAGGTTAGACCCCCCAGGATCAAGTCAGTTCTGCCCTCTCCCCCCACACCCCCGCATCTGCTGGCCCCAACTCCCTGCAGTACACCATCCCACGTTGAGCTTAACAAACAGTTCTGCAGTGCTCACTTCCCGACGCCACCTCAAAGGGCCTCCAGGCTTGGTTCACGTCAGTGGAACACAGACAAGCCTCTTTCCACACAGGGGCATATGTGTCTCTCTGCCTATCTTCCTATAGGTGGCTTTTGCACACAGACAGATATAGCTATGCAAATTCACTCCTTCATATTAAAGTCTGTGGCTAAATGCAGCTTGTATGACCTGCAGACTTCCCCCCTCTTGTGTTTATTAACGTGTCCCCAAAGCACATGCCTTTCTCATGTCCTAGTCTCCCGGCTTTTACATCGTGGGAGCCCCCTTGGTCCACAGCACATGCAGCACACAATGCCCCAATGACTCTGCAAGATCAAGACCAACAGCTGACACCCCCACCCCATGCTTTCTCATTCCCCCCAACCTCTCCATGCCCTCGCCTCCTGCCTACACAGTGCTGACTCGACTTGCTTCTGGATGACAGACATGTCACTCTGTGTGGAAGCAAATCAGCGCTCAGCCTAACCCGCAAGTGACCGCTGTTTATTAGAACTTGGGCTTGTTTCCTGTGAGAGACACATGCATTTTAGACTTCGTAAACGTTAAAACACACACATACACACAGCCAGCCACCTCGAGTGATACGTGGGGCTCGTAGACATTACGAAATGCTCTTGAACTCGGCTTGAGCTCCTGGAATAATTAGAATCTACCAAATAAGGATTCTTAGAAACAACAGATTTTTTTTTAAAAAGGGAGACTTGCAGATGGTGCTGGGCCTGTAACTTTTGAGGAGTGAGGAGAAGAGGAAGAATGTTTTCTGAATCCTTCATTTCAAAAGGCTGAGCAGCACGCAGAGAAACAATTATTTTCCCTCCTCATAGGTGGCAAAACTAGACCCAAAGGCAAACCCTAAGGACTCCAAAGCATCCAGAGCACATCTGACTCTACAGACAATTTCCTGTTTTCACCGTACCATAGATCATTCCAATGAGGAGGTTTGGGAGGACGGGGTGGAAGCCAAAGAGTAGAGAGTGTGGGTTTTGCTTATTGATTTTCTTTCCTCTGAAACTAACCCAGCCAACCTTGATCTGCAGCAGCGGCGGAGGGAGTGAAGTGGGAAAATGGTGGAATGTGGAGGGGACTTATTTGGAGGCGGGGGGAGGGGGGAGTGTGGAGGGGAGGGGCGGCGTGCGAAGGGGGAGGAGGTAGGAAATCAAATACCTTCGAGGCAGCAGGTTCTCCATAATCCGGAATGGGTCATAACTTCCTCGTTCTTTTTGCTGGTTTCATTCTCACTGACACTTTTGGTCTTGCAAACCCCTCTGGAGTACAGCCAATAGTCGGTTCCCACAGCGATGGTCATCAAGCTGAAGGCAGCGAAAGCACCAACGGTGGTTAAAAGCATTTGAACACCTCGATCAAACAGCCCCATAATTCTTCATTATATAAACACCCAACCGACTTCTGGTTCTCAGGAGCGTGTGTGTGAGGGTGCGATTGGTAATTCCACTACTAATATAATGGATATATGTGTGAATAGAGAATATGGAGAGATATAAAAAAAGGGAGATAAGAAAGCTCACGGAAAAGTGTGTAAATTATAAAGATCACACGGGAAGAGAGGCTTGCCTTTTGAGATCAAAAAACTGTTCCAGTTGCAGCGGTTTTTTTTAAAAAAGGGAAAATAAATAAAAAGACACCCCCCACCCCCCCCAAGTGAGATGCCTTAATCTCTTTTCCTAAAATTCTGGTCTCCAGTTTCCATATGTGATCGCTAATTTGGAGATGGCTTCCACAGCGCGCCAGGGTACAGCCGAATTCTCAACACCATCTCTCATGGTCCGGACCTAGACAGTTAGAGACTGGAAGAGCTGGGAAGCAACCTTCGGTCTTCGTTCGCGGCTCTGCGGCCTGCGCCATGAAAATCCGTGGCTTCGCCAGTTCTCTTCCTTGGGGAGGGAGGGGGTCCTCGGGGCGCCTCCGTTTCAGAGGAGACTGCCCAGTCTTCTGCAAGCCCTCGAGCTCAGCTGCACCGGTGAGGGGGTCTCGCCTCCCATGGTTGTGCCCCGGCGGCGGCGGCGGCAGCGGCGGCGGCGGCGGCAGCAGGGTTGGCGGGCGCGGTGGCGGCAGGACGAGCAGCCGCGGTTATTGTTGTTGGCGGCGGGGGTAGTGTCGGTGAAGTGGGGGAGGGAGGGGGTTTCTCCCGGAGAATCGAGGCGGGGTTCCCTCCCCCGATCCGCAAAGCTCCTTGGAAGCCAGCGAACGAGCGAGCGATGGGGCGCGCTAGCCGGCGTCTTGCAGCAGGCAGGCCCGCCCGCCTCCCCCGCTCGCGGCCGCGCAGCCCCGGGCCAGGCGCTCCCAGCTACAGCATCGCCGCGGTGCTGAAACGGACAGCTCACCCCGGGCCGGGCTCTTCCACTTACTGCATCGCCGTGGTGCTGAACTGGACAGCTCCCCGCGATCGGGCGCTCTCACCTACAGCATCGCCGCGGTGCTGGACTGGACAGCTCTCGGAGCAGGAGCGCCCACCTACTGCGTCGCCGTGGTGCTGAACTGGACAGCTCCCCCACTCTGTGCGCTCCCTGCGCTCTGTAGCCCGCCAGGAGTGGGGCCGGGCCACGGGGCCTCTGTCATCCGCGGACGGGCCAGGCCAGGGCCGAGCGCAGGGCTGCCTGGCCTCCCCGACTCTTGTTCTACAGTTCCGGAATGAGCGCTGGCCGGGGCCTCCTGGAGCTAGGAGGAAGGCGTAGCTGGCGATCTCTCTCCCTCTCTCCCTCTCTCTCTCTCTCTCCTCTTCCCTCCCCCTTTGGTGTTTCTTCCAGATCAGCCTCCTTCTCATTCCATCTCTACGTGCCCAGAGCTTCAAATACAGCCCCTCCATCACAGTCAGATTCCTACAAAACTTCAATCAGCTGCTTCTCCTCCTGGAAGAGAACCTGGAGGTAACTACATAGTCTTTATGTGCTTTTTTTCCTCCCCTAATCATGGGTTTTACACTTTTTGAGGAGGGGAGGTTGTTTTATTTTACTGGCTGGATAGACTCATCTCCTTCCTCATTTCCTCTTGATCTTTCTCTCTTTTTGGCTAACAGGGGTGTGCATAGCTTTATCTGCGACTCTCTGTAGTTTTTCTGTGAAATTCTACATCTTGCTTCCACAAGTAGACATTTTGGAAAGATTATTCTTGTGAAAGGATGAGAAGAGGGTGGGTGGTAACTGGGCCATGGTACTCATCTCAAAGATAAAATTGTTTTCAGGAGAAGCAGGTGAGTTGTGGTTCTTTCCAAGTTTCCCTTGTCATTCATAAATGAGATTGATTTTTTTTTTTTTTAAAAAGAAGCTCTCTGCTATGAGCAGAGAAAGACAGGAGCCCTCTCTTGCTCAGCAGAACCTTGGGTTGTTTCCTGCATCACCTCTCCAGACTGTGTGTGCAACTTTTCTCTAATGCAACCCTGGAAACTGAAATACTTAGATGATGCTTTCCTCTGAGGATGACATGTTTTCTCTGATCAGTTTTGTGACTAAGTAAATGGAGACCATATGAGGCTCTAGGGTAAGTTTTTCCTTTGAGGGAGGGGCTAGTGAAAACTGTGAATCCATTGGGTCAGTTGAAGGGTGCAGAGAGATGGTTTGATTTTCTAATTTAGTAATTCCATCCCTCACTTTGCCTTGAGATGATCTGCTTGATAATTTCTCAACCATCCAGAGATTAAGGGGTGGACACAGAAGATGGCTGAAGTAGAAATAGTTCCTTGGGTGTAAATCCCAGAGCCCAACTTCTTCCTCTCATCTGCCCAGTCACAGGTAGAAACTACCTGTTTCTCTACCTTGAATAAAACTTCCTTTTCTTTCAATCTCTGCTCCTTCCTCAGATTGGATGGACCCTTCTGAGGATTGATAGCTGTCTTTCTGGTTCAGGAAGAGGGTCCTGGCATCTTGAGAAGGGCATCTAGAGTTCTGCAATCTGTGCTAAGGGATTTTAGTGGAGGCTGGAGCTGGCTTGCATGGAAAGGGTTCTTGGGTATTGGATTCTTGTTGTGGGAGGAAAATGGAGGTGGAGAATAAATAGAGGATGGTCTGCTCATCAAAGGAGCAGTTTAGTAGTGGCTTGGGTGGGTGTTTCTGTTGGGCTGCTATTCTTAAGGAAGATGTGAGGGGCAGGTATCAAGGCTTCTGAGATTACCCAGGTCTTTTGAGCAAGAGAGTTGGGAGAGACACTTGGGTGTCTCATATGTGTTTGAAAGGTTTCTCTTTACTGATGCCTGTCACCTTGGCTGCCTTTGACCTTCCCATACAAAAGTGGGAGCAAAACATTTCTTCTCATCCCTTCCCTCTTCACACCAACCCCTGGGACTTCTGCTCAAAAGGCACCCACCCTTACCAGAATCTCAGAAGCCTCTGTTTGTCCTCAGACTCTGCTAACCTCGGAACTGCTGACAGCGGCTGTAGCATTCACAGCTTTTGATTCATCTTCTGGCCACATCGTCACCGGGAAAACAACGAGGGGGGGGGAGGGTAAGCAGTCTCCACAGCCAGCATAGAGACAGCAGAGACTACTGCAGAGAGAATAGGCCTGGGGACACAGCTTCACCCGGGACTTGGACAATTGCCGTACTCTATCCAAGTTGGCTTCCTGAAGACTCAGTTTCAGTGTCTGAAAAATGGGTCCCTAAGCACTTGTCCACTCCTTTTAGAGCTCCCCAGATACCCTCTGTTCTTCATTGCTTGCCACACAGCTATGAATTCAGTCACCACATTGATCACACTTAATTGTGCCATGACCCCCTCATTGCCTCATAACCCCTTGAGAGCAAGATCTGAGTCATGTTCACTGTTATGACTTTGGGACCCAAGGACATTCTAGATTGTGGCGGACTCTTGGTAAGCGGTGCCTAAGCAGCTTGTGGACTTCGTATGCAGAAGGAAAGCAAGGAGCCTGGCATGTAGCAAGAGGGTTGCCTCTCATTTCTTTACCCCAGTTAGCATCCAGAATGCTCTCTGTTTTCATCTTTTGGACATTTCTTGTCTCACAGCTCTCCCCCTTTCCGAGTGAGTTATATGTCACAGGGTCCTTCTGCAGGCAAGAAAGGCCACCTGGGACAGCTGGCTCTGCTCAGGCTCTATTTGCTGCTCCGGGCGCACCAGGCACCTGTGCTTAGTGGCTGCTGAATGGATGTCTAGGGAGCGGCTTTGTGTGACTACAGTTTGTTACTTGGGAAGGGCTTAGAGGAAATTAGCCGAAATGCCACGGGCCTATTTTGAGCTGCCTCTTTGATGGAGTGGAAATAACATGGGATTTGGGCGCAGCAGACCTGGCCTTGAAGTACAAGGCTGCCATTTCCTCGTTGTTTGACCTTGGACAGTTACTTAACCTCTCTGGAAACTTGTCTTTTCATTTATCAAGAACTGGGGGTGTGAGCCTATGTTGTGGTCACCTATGTTGTGAGTTAATAGCTCTGGCACCAGTTGACATTTATTGGGTGCTGACCCATGCTGAATCTTACAACCCTCGTCTAAAGGAGTATCATTTGAGTCCCATTTACAGGTGAGGAAACAGAGCTACCTATAAGATGCAAGTATCGGGCATCATTTTTCACAGTTAGGGAGTGACAGACCCTGGAGTCTAATTCATCATCTGGGCTGAACCCAACCTCTGAGCGTTCTGAGGAAGGGCCTTGCATTAAGACTATCAGCTCCTCAGCCAGTTTATAAAGAAACTCCTGGGTGTGAGTGTGTTCACACTGACGCCAAACTTAGTTCAAGTAATCGTCAGTTCTGTGCTAAGAACCTTTCCTTTAGGTGGGCAAGAGCCCAGAGGGGTCAGATCCCAAGGTCATAGGTCAAGTAAATAGGTCAGCAGAGATTTGAACACTCTGCTGCCACTCACAAGTACAAAGTCGATTTATTCAGTTTTCCCCCCCAAACTCAAGCATCTATTGTGGTCAGGTACCTCCTGATGACAGGGACAGTCTTAGCAAAAATGAAGGGATACCAGCACTTGGGAGGCAGAGACAGGAGGATCACTGTGAATTTTGAAGCCAGCTAGAGTTAGTAAACACACACACACACACACACACACACACACACACACACACACAAACACACACAAGAGGGGGGGCACATTTTCTGTGGGTTCTGTAGGGGCAGAAGTAGCTAGGCCAAGATAGGGGAGGGTGGGGATCTGAGAAGAGAGAATATTCCAGGCTGGGGAAATGGTCTGTGAAAGGTTGAGGTGTGTGAGAAGAGATGACTAACCAGTCAGAAGGAAACATAGCAACACACTATGGCCCATGCTAACAAGATGGTGGGAAATGTCCAGCAGCCTTGGAGAAGATGCTGGGGCAGAAGAAACATCCTGGTGGGAAGAAGTGAACCAGTTCTGGGACAGGTGACAGCAAGGCTGATGTGGCTGGTTCAGAAGCCAGTGACAGAGTCGCTTGGGCCAGCATAGGGGAACTCAGGATGGGAAGTGGGGACCAGGAAGGAAAGCTGGGTAAGCACAGGTACCCACACCGAGGTGACTGTGTGTGAGGAAGGAGCAGGCATGTATGCTGTTGCGGGGAGTGGGAAGCTGAGGCCTCTAGCTCTGTCTCGGTGCTGGTTGCCATGTTCTGAGACCTCTCTGCTCCACACCCTGTTTCTCTCTCTTCTCTGCATGCTAATTAATTAATTAGGGATGCAAATCATTCATTTGATTCCATTCTATTCCCAGCAGACTACAAATCTCAGGAAGGCAGAGATTTTATCCACCGTGTTCATACTGTATTTCCAACCTATAGAACACAGCTTAGCACATAGTAGGTAAAAAATGAAAAGGAATTCCTTTGCCAATGTAAAATTGCAAATTGGTCCAGACAATATGCGGAGGGGCTAGGGACACTGATGAGATTAAATTCTCAAATCGAAGAGCTTGACAAGAGGCCGAGTAATCTGGTACACCATGCCCAACCTGGAAAAGCCATGTGTGTCTGACACCAAAGGCTGTGTTTTTCTACTCAGCACACACTCGTGTGACACTTCATTTTGTATTTGGTATTTCAGCTTGCTTTCCAAGGTTGCCTGGCATATACTAGATCTGCAATATGGGTTTGCTGAGTGGGAAAAAAAAGAAGACAGACATGCCCAGGGTAGCCAGTATGTAGACCTTAGAGGGGCTCAGAAGGCCTTTTGGTGACCAGAAGACCCCCAAAGGACAGAAGAAAGGGTTACAAGTAATCAAGAGAGGGGAAGAATTTCAGGCCAGGCAACATGACCAACCACAGCAGAAAGCAAACCAATGGGGAAGTGAGGTGCCCTTGGTTACAGGTGCTCATTGCTTTATTGTTCTCAACCAGGAGGAAGCTGGAAGGTGGGAAAGAAGAAGTATGGAGCCAGCTGTGTCTGGCCTGGATTCCAGTTGTGCTGCCTATTTGCTGTGTGGTCCCATGCAGGGATTTGACCTCTCTGGGCTCAGCCTCATCTGTAAGTGTGGGAATGGTTCCGTTTCCTTCCAAGTGTACTGTTCAGGTCTTGGCATTGATTTCTCTCACCTCCAGGAAGGTGTAATCTCCCACTTACGTAAGTGGCCACAGATCCGAGGCCTGTTTTGTCTCCACTGTGTTGATTTTCGCAGACTGACACACTCTCACTAACAATCTGAAGTATCTCCTGCCCCTTCTGACTTTCTTCTCTGGATGTCAAATCCTGTCTCTTGTCCTTTATGGAAGCCCTGGTATCTAGATGTTGCCAGAGCATGGAGTTGCTGGGTGACCACTTTCAGGATGCCTGAAGTGTTCTGTGGTCACTGGGACTGAGCAGGGTGTCCAAGATATTCAGAAGTCAAGAGATCCAGGGCTGGACTATGGCCACTGGGGTGTGATAGGGTGCCGTTCATGGGGCTTCTGAGACAGGAAGGCCCAGGCAGGACAGTTTTATCAGGGCTGGGAGAAGAAGATGCTTAGAAACAAGAAGTCCTCTCTAGCAAGCATTGGGAGGGGGCGGGACAACAGGCCACCCAGCTTATAAACTGAGGGTGTGATTTGTTCTGAGCTCGAGGACAGCAGAAAGCTGAGCTCTGCTATGGGGGTGTCCATGACAAGAGTCCCTGCAGAGAGGTTGCTTCTCTCCTGGGGACTGCCACCCCTAGCCAGAGCCATGAATCATACCCTGTGGGCTAGTGTGGGATTCCCTGGGAGCTGAGCCACCCATGAAAATCATGAAAGAAAATTAATAACATAGTTACAGAGGAGAAAATCTCAAATCAAAAGGGCACAGGGTAAGGCAGCGGATAGCAGGGGGGACAAAGGGCAGCCAGAGCTGGAGCACAAGGGAGGAGGAGGAAGAAGAGGAAGAAGAAGAGGAGGAGGAAGAGGAGGAGGCCACTGTGGGCAGAGAAGACAAGACACAGAAGTATTGACAGCTCCGTGTGTAAATGCAGCTGTTGCCATGCCTGAATACCCAAGTTTGATACAAGACCTACACAGTAGGAGAGAACCGGCTCCCACAGAGGAAGTATCTGGGAGAGCAGATTGGGGGAAGACAGGATGGTCCTGAGTGGTCTACTGACCAGTCACTGACCTCATGGGTCCTCTTCTTCTGCCAATTCTTCTGGATGTCTCTAGATACCATGTTCCATACCAACCTCAGGACTTTTGGATCAGAAAACAACTACCCAGTAAAGGCTGCCCACTCTACTTCAGTGCTTCACAGCCCCCCACCCCCACCCCGTTTCCCAAAAGCTTTTATTTCCTTAGCTGTGATGTTTGGTCTTGGGCTGGACTGTGACTGTTATGATCTTTGCCTCTTGTAAAGTGTCTGGCACACAGTAGGTGCTCAATAAACACACACAGACCCAATGGTAAAACCCTGGGTCTGTAGGGAGGGAAGTGGAGGCTTGAGCATCATGGGAGAAGTAAATGATGGCGGCTTGTGGGGAGACTCACTGGGAGAGGGGCAGGGTCAGAAGGTCTGCCTGAAGAAGGTGTCTCAGAGAGGATCAGGAAGGCTTCAGAGCTATCTGGCAGGGTGGGGTTTATCTAGTGGCAAGAAAGTAAGAGCAGAGATGACCTTGCCAATGAATTTCAGATTATGCAGGTGGTTACTGCTGGGGTGGCAGGGATGGGTGTCACATGGACTGGGGGTATGGCCCCTGCAGATCAGACCACAATCTTAATGCCTCCTAGCAGTGAGACCCCAGGAAGGTGACAACTTCCCACCCTGTCTGAAAAGTGGGGCATCATCGCCTGCCTTGAGGTACTTGTTCTGATAATTAAATAAAATAACGTAGAAACGCACTTGCCATCCTCCCATGGTAAGCTCTGAATAAATATTAGCTGCATGTTAAGCTCCCATCGGTAGCATGCGCTCTGAATAAAATGCAAAAGTGGGGAGGATGTGGTCCCCGCTCAGGACTCACATAGCCCAGTGCCACTCAGCATAGTGTGGGAGACAGGATGTAGTAAGTAAGGGAAGGGAGAAGGAGAGAGGCCGTGCCCTCTGTCCCCTCAGAGAGCAAGACGCTGTGCTCCACTTGGTGCTTCAGAAAGTGGCCTTGAGGAACTAGTAACCGCAAGCCAGATGATGGGAAAGCCGAGGGGCCCTGGAAGGAGTCTTTAGGCAGAGGGCCTCGAGGTGAAGTGATCTGGGACAGAAAACTGAAAGTCGGTGGAAAGCATCAGGCAATTGGGTGTCTGCCTCCAGGACAGACCTTCCCAGAGGCGGATGCTAAGCTATCGACCACACAGCCAGCAGCTGCGATCCTGGAGAGTGGGTGGAAGCTACAGATCATTCCCCAAAGTGCCAGGAGGGACTAGGGCTAGGGGGCGGGGGAGAGGCAAGGGAGGCCATGGACAAAGCCTGGTGTTCACTGTGTGCCAAGCTCAAGGAAGAACAGGGCTAAGTGCTGAGGTCCTCAGGGCAGGGTAGGTAACAGTACACAGAAGGCTTCCCAGAGAAGGTGTCATTTACTTCCATCTGAATGGGTGGTCCTACCTCTTGGAAGTTGGCCTTTCTCACTCTTCAGGCTTAAAGAGGGCAGATCACATGAGGGTTGCTGATGGGCCTTAGAGGGTTCCGAGTCAGACAGAGATCATCCTCTGAGCCCTGGACACCAGGGAAGGGGGTATTGACAACCTGAGTTGTAGCCTCAAATGCTCAAGAGCAGCTAAGGCTGCTCGTCTATCCAGATGTCCCTACAGGAGGGCTTGAGAAACCCTGGCTCCGTTCCCCAGTCATCCGAGGCGAACACAGGGGGCTCTGGGATAGTCTGTCTTCACTGTCAGCCAGATTTAGAATCAGTAAGGAGGTTGAGGGACACCTGCGAGCACCTCTGTGAAAGTCTCCCAAAGAGGACCAACTGAGTGGGAGGGACCCGCTATGAACGCGGGCATCAACATCCCATGTGCTGAGGGCCTGGATAGGATAAGAGAGAAGCCAGGAAAGACAGTGGAGCGCTGGCCTCCATCTTCCTGGTCTGGGTTATGTGAACAAGCAGCCGCTTCACCTCCGATGGGATGGCCGCTGTGGAGAGGTCACTCTGTCACACCCTCCTTCCTGATGGATTGAAACAGTGCACAAACAAACCTTTCTCTCCTTCAGCTGTTTCCGTCAGGTAATTTGGACCCCGTGGTGAGAGAGCAATGATTGCAGAAGGGGCATTCACGGCCTCTCCCCGCTGTGCACTAGCTCATTCTGAGGACTAATCCCACGAATGTGGCTGACCCAGCTTTTCAGACATGTGACCAAAGTTTTGGAGTACCTGTGAGGCTTGGCCTAGAGCCGTCCCTGTGTATCTACAGAATTCGGTAAGAAAGAAATCGAGGTGGGTGGACAGGGAGTCGGATTGTTGCTTTCCCCAAACAGCGCCCCCTGCTGTGGCCTCAGGTCTCAGATCACAGAGGCTTGGGACAGAGCTAGGCTCGCTCTACCTCTTCTTTTCCCTCCTCAGGGAAAGAAGCCAGCCCAGGCTCCTAGAGGCAGAGTCCTTGATTCTGGTACCACAATATGCTTTTCGTTAAAAAAGCAAGCAAACAAAACAAAACAAAACAAAACACCAGGATCTCATGTAGGCCTCAAAGTTGCTATGCAGCGACAGATAACCTCTCTCTCTCTCTCTCTCTCTCTCTCTCTCTCTCTCTCTCTTCCTGTCTGTCTGTCTGTCTGTCTCTGACTTACTTTAATATTATTTTATGTGCTTTGCCTGCGTGTATGTCTGTGGGCCACATGTGTGTAAAGTCCAGAAGAAGGCTTGGGTTTCTCGGAACCTGAGTTATGGACAGTTGTGAGCTGTCATGTGGGTGCTGGTTCTCTGGAAGAGCATCCAGTGCTCTTAACCACTGAGCTGTCTTCTCCAGCCCCTGAACCTTGAATTCCCAATTCTCCCACCTTCATCTCCCAAGGGCTGGGATTACAGGCATGCACCACCACACCAGGTTTTTTGGAGGTGCTGGGGCATGAAACCCAGAGCTTCGAGCACACCAGGCAAGCACTCTGTCTGAGACGCATCCTCATTCTCAGGATTTGAACAGAGCAAAGCTCCACAGATACAGCATTGATTGAAAAGGGGGGTGAAGCTGAGAGATCACAGCAAAGTCTTAGCAGCACACTTGCTGTGCATGGGCTGGACTCCAGGTACCCTTTGCTTCATGTAAAAATCTCTAAACTTCATCACAGTCCCTTGGTGGAAGTTCTATCATATTGCTCACTTTATAAGTGTATAGCTCAAAGCACAGAGATGTTAAGTAGTATGCCTAAGGTGACACAGCTAGGATGTGATAGAATTGAGATTCTTGCTCTGAGCTTCTCCCGCTATAGGACTCCATATTCAGGAATCCTCGATTATGCCCTGGGCATGCTCTTCTCTCCTGCTCTAGAAACCATGGTAGCAACTGGGGCTTAGGGGAGGTAGCCATGCCAAGCCAAATAACCTGCAAATGTTATAGCTGTAGTCTACACACTGCCCTCTGCCTGTCTGAAAGTGTTGGCCAGTACACAGTCAGAGCTCCAGAGTGTGGAGAGCCTGTGTGAGCCACCTGCCCTTCCTTTTCTGCCATGTGCAGAATAATGAGGAGTGTGAGTTGAACAAATATCTTCCTGCTTGAGCTGGGCTTTTGTGCTTAGCCCAGGCTAACCATGTTCTAAGAAGATTCTGAAAACCCTGGGAAGCTATGGTGAGGGGGTGGTGGGCAGAACATGGAGCCTGAGTACCAGAGGTTCATTCTCAGAATCCCACTTTCTTCACTGGGCACCTGCTGGGTTCAGTAGGGGTTAATTATAGTAACCCTCAGGACTGTGAGACTGAGAGGGTGATCCATGGAGGATGGCAGTGTTTCTCCACATCACACTTGAGATGTAGCTGTGGATTCTGATCCATGCTGTTACCCCCAGCCTACTCTTCTTAGTAGCCAGCTCTCAACGGAGGTCAGTCTTGCTCTGACAGGCTTGCAGGATTTCTGCACCATCCACAGCCCTCTTAGTCCTTACGTGTGACACACAGGCAGACAACTGGTGGACAGCCATCAACTGGCTTGAGCCTGCAGGCGTGTCCCTTTCCAGTCTGTGCTGTTCTTGCTTTTGCTTCTCACTTCCTGTCTGCAGATGCATCTCTCTTGTGTCTCTTTCATGTACTGTTGACAGCTTTGTGTTTTTACATGTGCACATTCACAGAACTCACACAAGAGTAACAGCCATGAGGCCAACTTCACAGACCCACACACATGTCCCCAGGGATCACAGGGCACACTGGAACTTCATCTCTCTGTCCCCACTCAAACAACCACACTAGTGGGACTCTCTCCAGGGCCGCAGCATCCTTGGGTCCAGTCTTCCTTCCTTCCTTCCTTCCTTCCTTCCTTCCTTCCTTCCTTCCTTTCTTTCTTTCTCTTTTCTTTCTTTTTCTTTTCTTTTTTTTTGAGACATGTTTCTTTGTGTAGCTCCTGGCTGTCCTGAATCTCATTCTGTAGAATAGGCTGGCCTTGAACTCAGAGATCCAACTGTCTCTGCCTCTGGAGTACTGAGACTAAAGGCTGTACCACCACAGTCTGGCTCAGGTCCAGTCTTAAGATGGCAGAACATCATTTTTCACAGTGATGAGTGCTCTGATTTCTCTGGCGAATTTTTTCTCATCAACAAACTCTCCCTTTATTTTCTGTTCTTACCCTTGGCTCTAAACAATGCTATGGTAACATTCAGTGTACTGGCACTCTCAGACCAGAGTTTTTATCTCCACCAAATCCGATTCCAGTCCTGGGGTTTACTC